>NW_012267397.1:1411817-1453530 GCF_000151885.1 Dipodomys ordii | reverse complement strand
GAGAGGAGAGGAGAGGAGAATGCAGAGGGAGGTAATTATTCCTTACAGGGGACACCTAGACTTGGAGTAGATGTGCAAATTCAGATGTGATGACAACTCACACAGGGCACCCTAACACTCACCAAAACCTGCACATACAGCACACCACATACTCACATTCGCTTATCCTCTTCTAACATGACTCCCTCTCCCCCTCCCTTTCTCTCTCTCTTTCTCTCTCACTCTCTCTCATACACACACACACACACACACACACACTCAGCACAAAGACCTTAGATACCCACAAACTTAGCAAGGACCCATGTTTGATTTGTTATGAGTTTTATTTTTTAAATGAATATTTTTTGCAAAACTAATTAAGAGGGATTGGAGCCCAGAGAAGAGCTAATGAGCTATGCAAATACCCTGGCATCCACCCCACTGGTGCAGTTCAGAGATGAGAGGGTGAGTGAGAAAGACAAGAGATGCCTCCTCCTGCCCGTCCTGCCTGGGTTCTTGCCATAGCCCCCGGGGGGGGAGGGGAGGGGGGAAGTTGGACCCCAGGCTAGGAGGGTGGAGGCGGTGGGAAGAGCACAATGTCGAAGCAGTGGCACCCTTCAGGAGGATCTGACTTCCACATCAGGATCATCAGCTTCATCCCCAAGCTCAGAGATCTGGGAAAAGGCCGGTGAATGTGCATTTCTGAAAAGCCCATAGGTGATTTGGCTGCTGCTGGTTCCAAAGGACACACTCTGAGAGCCTCTGCCTTCCACAGACCGCTCCAGCCATTGTCTCTGCACAAGGGGTCAAATGGGATTTGTGCTCACCAGGCTTCACAGGAAACACCAGAGACCCTTCAGACTGGCCCTCAACAAGAAAGAGCCCAGTACACCTGGGAAGACTAAAACCCTTTAGGATTCCATTGAGCTAGAGACCCCTGCCCTCTTCTTACCATCCCGTCCCCACAGCAGCCAGAGATCATCTGAGCTTACCCAGCCCTGGCAGCCTATGATCAGAACATGACCAGTGTGAGGTTCAGAGAGGTCGCCCTGGGAGGGCTGGAGTCTTAACTCCCTTCTCCATACCTCCCCTCCCCCACCTCTGCTCCACCACGGACAGATAGAGACAATGGGATTCTCTGCAGGGTCCAGAGATATACCTGAACAACATCAAACCTAGGGAATTGAGCCCCCAGATTTGTCTTCTGAAACCTAGAGTGGACTGGAGCCCACAGCCTCAGCCAGGGCCTGGGGTCATTGTGGCACATCTAGGCAAGGAGAGAGGTCTGTGTCCAGTCAGCACAGAAGCTGCCCAGCAAACCCAACCAATCCCCCCTCCACTCCCCGGGCTGGCCCAGCCCACCATGTATATAAGACACTCATCTCTCGCACCTCAGTCACTATGGCCATGGGGTTCAGCAGAACAGCAAAGCAGCGCTGGAGACTGGGGGGCAGGAGGGCATCAGAGACACCCTTCGTCTCTGCACTTTTGAGTCTCCCTAGGGTCCAAGTCAGTTGCCCTTGGAATTGACATGGAACAACAGATGGGGGCTGAGCAGGAAGGAACCCCACCCCCCCTTCCTCACAGCCACCTCCAGACCCAGCTGGCTGGGACCCAGATTCTTCAGCCTATACATTAATCGTTATCGACTGGTTAAGTCAATGAATGCTGTGAGCCAGCTGGGCTGGGACTGGAGATGGGAAAGAACTTGAGTCCCAACCACGTGACCCAGTGTCATGACTCCAAACATGTCAGACCCTCGCTGGCCTCACACTTCTCAACACAGGTGCCACGGACAAGAAGTTGTGCTCACAGCTTCTGGAGCATTCAGTCCACTGAGCACACCACTTCACAATAACCCCGAGGTGTTATTTGCTGTGTCATCCTTAAACTATGGAGAAAGAAACAGAGGGAAAGAGGGAAGCGATGTGCTAAATCTCACAGCTGGTAGCTGAGCTGGATTCGGCTCTATTTCATTTTTAGTGCAAAGCCTGTTTTGTGTTTTTCCTCTTCCATGAGTTATCTTCCTCAAGAACTCTTATTCTCTAGCTGGGAACATGGCTCAAGTGGTATAACATCTGCCTAGCAAGCCTGAGAACCTGAGTTCAAACCTCAGTACCACCAAAAAAAAAAAAGGAAAACTCTTCCCATTTCGCTCAGGCAGAATGAATTATTCTTATCAGAATTCTAAATAAAATGTTGATTTAATCAATAGCATTTCACTGGAAAGAATGCCTGAATTTCATTCTCCTCCATAAGCTACGCACAAAGAATAATAGCAAAATCTCTGGCTTAAGAGTTTAGATGATAAAATATGAATAACACACAACTGGCTACTTTCAAGTGTACCCACATTGTGACCACCATCATCCACCTCCAGAAGTTATTCTTCATCTGAAATTCTGACCCCATGAAACCAGAACCCCATTCCTCCCTTCCCACCGCCCCAACTAGCACCATTCACCGTTTCCTGTAAACCTGGCAGTCCTAGGTACTTCCTATAAATGAAAACACATTGTATTCTGCATTGGGTTTCTTTCACTTAACACCATGGACACACAGTACCACCTGTGTCAGAAAGCCTTTCCCTTCTGAGGCTGAATCACCAACATCTCATTGAAGGGTATATGCCATGGATGGATGCTTAAGCCGTTTCCACTATGAATAAAGCTGCAGGTAGAACAAGGGTGTGCAAATCTCTGCGCAAGTCCCTGCTTTGGGGTCTCCTGGGTCTGCGCCTAAGTGGAGTCAGGAGCCTTAATGACTACATTCCCTGTCCTGTCACAATCAAGATGCCTGCCTCTCTCCAGACCCATCACCAGAGCTGGCTTCCCCCCCAGCTCCCAGGTACCCTCTCTGTCACCTTCCTTCATCTATCTGCCTCCTGGACATTTCTACCTGTGTCTCGCCAGCATTCACAACTCAGCACATCCAAAGCAGGTTTCTGGCCCGTCTTCTGCCCAGCCAGTATACTCTCTCCTCCTCATATTACACCATCTCTATCCCTGGCTCTGCCAACAAACTGAAACTACCAAAAAAAAATATTTACACAATCCCCTTCCAACCAACAGCTGGGTATGGTGGTGCACATTTGTGATCCCAACTAGTTTGCAGTTCCTGACTAGCTTAGGCAAAACATAAAAGAAAAGAATAAAAATTCATGGGACTTTCTGTCAGTAGAAGTTGAGCATGGTAGTACATGCCTGTCATCCCAGCTATGGCAGGAAGCATACACAGGAGGATTGCAACCCAGGCCATCTTTAGCAAAAAGCTAGATACTATTTCAAAAATCACCAGAGCAAAAAGGACTGGAGGCATGGCTCAGTATACCGTGCCTGCTTGGCAAGTGAGAAGCTCTGGTTTCAAACCCCAGTACCACAAAAAAAAAATCTTAGCTGGGTGCTGGTAGCTCGCGCCTATAATCCTAGATGCTCAGGAGGCTGAGATCTGAGCTTGGGTTCAAAGCCAGCCAGGGCAGGAAAGGCTGTGAGACTCTTATCTCCAATAAACCACTCAGAAAACCAGAGGTGATGCTGTGGCTCAAGTGGTAGAGCACTAGCCTTGAGCTGAAGAGCTGAGGGACAGCCCCCAGGCCCAGAGTTCAAACTCCACAACCGACAAAAAAAAATCCTGTATCCTTCTTTCCTTTCCATCTACACACACACACACACACACACACACACACACACACACACACACAGAGTCAAGCCAGCACCACCTTTTGCCTGGACCCCAGCATTCACCTCTAGAAAGGCAGGGAAAATCTTCCTGTGGCTTGTAGCATCAAGGTCCAAGTTTTTGCCATGATCCAAAAGTCCCCAAAGATTTTGTGCCTGCCATTTTTCAAGCCCCCACCCCTATCCTTCTCATGGCTTCTTTCAGAAACCCGCTCCATTATTCTTCCACCTCTGCGCATGCTTCCCTCTGCCTGTACCATCTTTCTTCACACCTGGCTCCAGCGCCTTTTGGCCTGGCTGCTTCCTGCCTTCCTTCAGGGCACAGCCTAAAGGTGACTTCCTCAAAGAGAAAGTCTTCCTCTTTAACTTTGACCCCCACGCTCTCTCCCAGCCCTGGCTCTCTGCCTTCATAGCAACAGTTACAAACGATGAGGATACAGTTATAAGGGTGTAATGTGTCTCCTCTCAGTCTCCCATGTTACCAGGTCCAGGAATGCAGGTCTTGTGTGTTATACCACTCAAAAAGTGATGTTCCAACAACTAGTATTGAGCACCCAAGGCCTGCCATGGAAATAACCTTCAACTAAAGACAATTCTACCACCAGGAAACCACACAGGTGCCTGGTGACAGGAAGATACACACACACACACACACACACACACACACACACATACCAGACCTTCTACAGGTCCATGTAACATATTGGCAGCCCATGACATAAAGGCATACAAGCCATTTGGTGGTACACAGGCACCCGGAGCAGTATGCATGTACATCAGCATGAACACATCATAGGGACCCAGAGAGTATTGCTGTACAGTTACACACATGGTCAAGAACTCAGCCCCACTCACAGGTACACACAAACATACACACAGTTATACCTGCAATATACAGTGCCACTCACGATCTTGTACAAACAGGATAGCACACTTCACGTGACTGCTGCACCATATGCTCATTCATACTAGGACACACTGAGCCATGCCAAAGGCACACGTTAACACATGTGTGTGTGGGGGTATCTGTCTGTCTGTCTGTCTGTCCTGGAGCTTGAACTCAGGGCCTGGGTGTGGTCCCTGAGCCTTTTTTTTTTTTTTTTTGCTCAAGGCTAGCACTCTACCACCTTGAGCCACAGAACCACTTCTGTTTTTCTGTTTGTTAACTGGAGATAAAAGTCTCACAGACTCCTGCTGGGCTGGCTTTGAACCACGATCCTCAGATCTCAGCCTTCTGAGTAGTCAGGATTACAGTTATGAGCAAGCCACTGTCACCTGGTTTCAGAAGCCTTTGAATAGTGTCTGGAGGTGACTTCTAGGAGCCCAAGGACTAGGGCAACTCCTCACAGCCCTTGGATGTGAATCTCCTCCCAGGGAAGTTCCAGAAGTTTCCTTCTCTTCCAAAACATTCTGCCTCCTTCCCTGTCTCCCCCACCCCACCCTGCTCAATTCATTATAGCTCCTGGGTTTGTAGGTTCAAGACTGGAAAGAATGTGAGAGGCACCCAGTGATAGAAAAGACCCACTCAGCAGAACTGTTTACTATGACACAACCAGGGATAATTATTGTTTTTTATGCCATTTCCATATAAAATTACTCATTCTGATTCTTGGGGAGAATGGAAATGAGGAAGGCTCGTGAACAATGAAACCGGCTGGATAATGAGGAGCCATTGTCATTTCTGTGGATGTGGGCGCTTCTCACCCCGGAAAACACAAGCATGATTACACACAGGAGCCTGATACTAAGGGGGTGAGGGGAGAACTAGAATCAGAAAGAGATCAGAGTGTGTTTGAGTGTGTGTGTGTGTGTGTGTGTGTGTGTGTGCATGTGTGCGTGTGTGCATGTGCACATGTGTGTCTGTATATATGTGTATGTGTGTTTATTCTGGTTTCTGCAGCTGACTAAACACTACTTCAAAATTAAATGGCTAAAACAACTAACACTCTTAGATTCAGCTCATATTTTTTAAAGATCAGAAATCCAGGGTGGCTCTATGGAGTGTCAACCAAAATGGTGGGCTTCTAGCAGAGAATGGGATGCTCTAGAGAGTCCAGGATGACATCCTGGCATGTTTGGTACTTGGCAGGGCTGCAGGAAAAGGCAGAACTTTCCACCAGAGCAGCCACTGGTAGCCTCCACAGGGGCCAGAGGCGTCTCGGGGGTGGGACTTCTTGCAGGGGGACCCCTCTCCCAAGGAAAGTTTGCTAACAGGTTAGAAGATACCAGGCATCGAGCCACCTAGTCTAGGAGCTTCAAAGCTCAGCCCAGATTCATGCGCACTGTGAGGGATGTTGGGCTCCGCTTCTCAACGGGAAAAGTAGAGGAATTTTTTTCAGCCATCATCAATTCATCACTAGGTGTTCTATACTTAGAATGGGTCGGGAGGAGTATTTTTGAGAGGACATTAGAGATTGCCTTGAACCCCAGCGCCTCAATTCCCCAGCTGTGTGACCTTAGAAGACCCAAATAATTTCTCTAAACCATCATAAACTGAACTAACAAATGGAATTGTTCATGAAATTGCAAGTCAAGACCAGCCGGTCAGCATTGCTCAGTGAGCACCTACTTACTTTGTGCTAGGTGCCCAATGCACCTGCGTCTCCTCCTGCTTCTTCCAGTCCTCCCGTCCTGGGGACACATGCCTTAGAATGGAGATGGGTTGGGAGAGACAGACATTCCCTTGAGGCAGCTGACAGATTTCCCACCCATCGGGACCCAGGCCCTGGCAGCCTGCTCCCACCAGCCTCCTGATGATTCTGTCTGCTCCAGTGCCAAGACCCAAGGTGTGCCCTGCAGGCCACCATCTGCGCCAGCTGGGCTGGCTAGAGGCAGCTTCATCAGCGCAGGGTTGTCCCTGGCTAACAATGGCGTTAATTTTTCATTTGTTTGTTTGATTTTCTGCAGTGAATGAAGAGTGTTGGAGCAACATCTGGAGCTGCCCCAGGCTGAGCGACACACAGCACAGCTCAGAACGCAGCAGTGACGGAGTGTGCAGACCCACGCTTGTGCGGGCTTGGTACTCACATGCAAACGTGCACACATGCTCACATACATGTGCCTGCACATAGCAAACACCACACCTATCCACCAGGGTGCCTGTGTACATGTGTACTTATATGTGCTTTTGTGTGTTTTGTATACACAAACCTACACATGTGTGGGTATGTCTGTGTGTGTACACAAATGCACACATTGCCCACAGATGTATGCACACAGATACACATGCTTGCACACTCCTGGCCACATCATCAGGACCCCACAAAGGACTTCTACTAGGCAGGAGTTTACAAGGCCTCAGCCCCAAGGAGGCCACTGTGAGCCCCATTCCACCCAGGTCCCACCCAGGGAACCAGGCCTGACCTAGCCTAGCATGGGGTTAGGACTCAGCTGTCACCATCTCCCTGGAGGTGTGGGTTCCACTGCTCCTCACAACTTCTGTCCTACACCCTCCCCAGGCCCAGCTCTGCCCAGTAGTCTTACTAGCCCTGAGGGAGGTTAACTGGAAAGCACACCAGAGATCCAGCAAACTCCTTGCTACCAAAGCCCAGCCAGCTGCAGGCCCAGACCACGCCTGCTGTCTGTATGGGTACATGTGTCTGGGGGTAGGGAGCTGTGTGTGTGAGTTGTGTCTGTGCACACATGGGTTTGAAGCAGGAGCCTGTGCTCCCGCAGTCTGTCTCTACATGCTCACAGGTGTCTGCACGTAGCTGCATCTGGAGCCATGCAGCTCTGGGTCATCCTGCTAACTGTAATGTGCAATCATGTGTCTCCAAGTCACTGTGTGTCCCTGTGTCCCTCACACAGTTCTGTGTATCTAAAGAGTATGAGTTACTGTTCATCCACATATGTGTCTGTGCCTGTATGTTTCTGTGTGACTGTGTCTATGTGTGTGTGTGTGTGTATCAGAGTATGTGTGTGTGTCTGTATCTATGTATGTCAGTCTGTGTTTTAGTGCATCTCTGTATTTGTATCTGTGTCTTTGTGTGTATCACATGCCTATACTTGTATGTCTATGTGTATTGTGTGTCAATGTCCATGTGTGTTTCAGTGTGTATCTCTGTATGTGTTTTATGTGTGTGTCATTGTGTCTCGTGTGTCTATGTGTTTCACTGTCTCTGTGTGTTTGTGTGTCAATGTCTGTGGGTCACATGTCTGTGTTTGTGTGTCTCTATGTAGTTATGTGTGCATCATGTGTCTGTGTGTTTCTGTGTGTTTCTATGTGTATTTGTGTGTCAATGCCTATGTATCGTATGTCTGTTTCATTGTGTCTCTGTGTGTATATATGTGTTGTTATGTGTCATGTGCTTCTGTGTTTTAGCGCATGTGTGTGTCAGCGTCTTTGTGTGTTGCTATGTGTGTTGTATGCCTGTGTGTGTTTCAGCATGTATACATATGTGTTTGTGTATCGATGTCTGTGTGTGTCATGTGTGTGTTTCCGTGAGCCCCTGCATGTGTTTGTGAGATGCAGGGGCAGGCTGTGCCTCAAAGGCCCCTGCTGAGGCTGGCAGTCCACAGGCCTTCTGACTCCCCCCATGGGACAGCCCGCTAGTGGCCTGAAGCAGAAGAGAAAGTCTCATGCCTCTCCTTGCTTGATCCTTGATGTGTCCCACTGTTCTCAGTAAGTCTCCCGGCTGCTCCCTCTCCTGGGGCCTCTCCTGACTCCCTCTCTCCGCACAGAGGTGTGAGTCATTGATCCAGTCCATCTCTCAGTCTTTCTGTCAGTGTGTGTCTATGCCACACACACACACACACACCCCACAAAGGATTGATCTGTTTGTCCCCTTCACACTCCTGTTACAGACTCTGTCATACACTCTTTCTTCGCCTTCCCCTTCATGTTCCCCCCGCCTTCCAGTGTGGTCAGGGAAGGACTCATTCTTAGCTGTAGGATCGACGTGGGGTGGGGGAGCTGGGTGGGGTGTTACTAATAACAGAACACAATGGACAAGCTTAGGGTTTTCAAAGGATATCTATACCTAAGGCTATAGGGGTATTCTGTGTCACCCAGGAGCAGAACCAGAACCCTGCCTCCAAAGGACTCTTAACGGGGTCAAGAACCTCCTCCTTCTCTCTTCTCTGTAGCCCCCACTTCCTTCTCCTCTAACTTGTCCAGGCATGTGACAAAGATGACCTCCCCCACCAATTCTCAAGTCCAAAGAACTGTTATTCAAACAGGGGCCCAGTTTGACCAGTAATAACCAATTGTATGGGACTGAAAGAAAAACCTGAGTGATCAAGCTGAAGTCCATTGCTGCCTCTGATCCAGTCAGCAATGACTGGGGGTAGAGTTACATAGAAACAGGGCTGCCAGGAAGTTCTCAAAGAGGTCAGAAGGGCACTCAATCAGCCCCACTTCCGAGCTGTAGGAATGCAGGTGAAGCAACAAGAAGCCTGGAGTCCCCTAGGCTGAGGAGGCCTAGGAGAAGCCAACATGACAGTCTAGTCCCCCAGAGTGTCCTCTGGGTCTAACTGGATTTGCGCCGACCCCAGCCACTGGCTGCCTTCTGCTCATGGAAGACCCACAGCCACGCAGCCCTGTGGTTTCATTCTGCCCCTCCTTCTGTCTTGCCCCCCTCCCCAGGGTTGAAATGTGGATTCTGGGTCTAACTGGTGCCATCTTGGCATCTTGGTGAATGATGGGGACCTTCTAAAAACTGCTTCAGGTGAAATTCCACCTCCCCACCCTCACCAGGCGATAGGCCTAAATTCCTAGACACAGGGACCGTGACTTGGACAATAAGTTCCCAGACCTGCCAGACCTGTTCCCTGAACTCAGGAGACTCTTTGAACTCTTGAGTTCCCTGTGTCCCTGACCCTTAACCATGACCTATTTAGGCCCCCCCACCCCTGCTGCCATTGCACCATGCCCGGTGTCTCCTGACTCTCCTCAGGTCTCATGGCGTCCCTCTTCAACTCTCCACTAGAGTTGATCTGGTTTGTTGAGATTGTTTTACTGCCCTTTCTTTGCTCCGTTCCCCTCATGGCTCAGTTTCCTAACAGTATTAAGTGCATTTGAGGCTGCAAGTTTTCGGGGGACAGTCGCCAGTATTCTAATAAAGACTCCTAATTCAACTTCCCAAAACGTGGCTTCTCTGTATCTAGCCATCAAATTCCTATATAACAGGTTCTGGGTGTGGAGACCAGAGCGAGCAGGCCTTGTACAAGCACCAGGCTCTGACAGGAGCTAGAGCAGCAGAGGGTGGTGAGAAAACCAGCCACCAAATGTCCTTTGCTTACACGGAAGCAAGACAGTGAGGGACTCCATCCTACTCATGGTCAGGGGCACAATCACACCAGTTGCAGGTCTGAGAAACAAACTAGTTGTCAGCACACTGCCAATACGCCCTCAAAAAGTATTCACTGTGAAACACATGGGTTAGGAACTGGGCTCACTGGTCTGCCAATGTCTTAATGGCAGCTGGTAATCCTAAATTATTATAGCTGGCATTTAATGAGCATGCAACGAAAGGCCTGGAACTGTGCTCAGTCCTCTCCAGTGCTAAGGCCTCTCCAGGCATTATCTTATTGAATTCTCACCACTGCCCAGAAAGGTAGGTCTACGATACCTTTTATTATGTTTTTAGGACAAAAGGAACATTCAAATGTATGTAACGTGTCCAAGGATCCCCCAGCCAATAAGTAGCAGAGCCAGGATTGAAAATCTGGTCAACTGTAATGGCAATGCTCTTGGACCTCCGTGCCATGTCCTCACTCCCAGGACATGGTGTATGGCTGGAACCGTGTTCAAGGGACTATAAGGGAATGAATGATCTCTGTTGCCAGCCACTGACAAGTCTAGGCACTAAAAAGGCAAAAGCTCACCAAACCCAACAGGAACAAAACTATTCTGACATTAACCCAGAGTCTTCCCACATATTCAATCATTCTGGATGTTCCTGCTGTCTTCAAGTCTTGTGTTCCCAGCTTTAAGCCCTGAAGGGACAGTGCCTGTGTCCTCTTTCTCCCACACTTTGCAGGGCTACACACAATGCGAATGTCAAGCCAGGCCCAATGTTCTACATGGTTGTCTATTGGACGGTTCGGTGGGTGATGGATTGATGTTTGGTTGGTTGGTTGGATGGGTGGGTGGGTGGTTGAATGGTTCATTAAATGCATGTAGGGTAGCTAGTTGGATGGTGTGAGAGTGTCAGGTAAACCTGGAGGAAGGGGACTCCCTGAATGGGAAAGCTACATCTGAATCCCTGTGAGGGTTCTCTTGGATTTCTAGATAAAGCCTCCCCGGGGCAGAACACAGAACTCATCTCTTTTTTTCTCTCTCCCTGCCTGGCAAAGTCAGGGCTTCCTCTCTGTCACCTGCATCTGATGGAGCAGTGATGAGGACTCGGTCTCTGGAGGGTCCCTGAGCAGCCTCACATGGCTGTGTCCTCCTCAGCCCCAGCCCTCCACCTTGGGGAAACAGATAGCTAATTGTGTTCCTGGCTGACTGGGTGGGCCCAGGGTGGTTCCTAAAGACTGGGAAGCCACGCTGTGGAAAACAGGGAGCCCAGCAGTCTGGAGCGGCCTGCTTCTTCCTGCCCGGGAGAAAGGTCATGTGCTCCGATATGAGTAATTAATTTTCTCCGAGCCTCGCTGAAAAGGTTAACCTGATTTATGGGACGCAATTGAGTGTAGAATGGGTTGTGTATCTTGTAAAAGGCCCATTCCGGCGTCTGAGTCTATAGACTCACTCGCAGCTGGCATCAGCTGGGAGCTAGCCCTACCTTTTATGCCTTTATGTGAAATCCTCATGAAGAATCCCACAGAGAGGCTCACTTGGCAAGAAAGTTGTTTTCCGGACTCCAAATTGTACGGAGGGGTCCCTAAAACAGGCAGACAAGAGTTCTTTCTGCCCCTGTCACAACCCCCAACTTGGTGGCAGCCTCAGCTGCACCCTGCATTCCAGGAAGTAAAGCTCTGCCCTGGGTTTGGGTTCCACATCCAAGGCCAGGCTTGTCCATAGACCCTCTGGATTCAGCTCGGTGAGAGAACCCTTGCTCTTCATTGCTTGCCAGCTGTGTGAGCTTGGCAAGTCACCTTACTTCTTTGTGCCTCCATTTCCTCATTTGTGGTAAGGATAATAGTAGGTACTATTATTTCATGCATGTGTGTGTATGTGTGTGTGTGCATGCGCACACACACGCACCAGCACTGTCACCTGTGGCTTGGCTCCTGGTTGGAATGGGCACCAATAGTGCTCAGGAGCCTGGGGCTCCAAGGACATATTTGACTTTAGAAAAGAAGGGGAAGCAGATGGATAATAGGGCTTTCACGGTCAGTGGTATTTGTTCTAATCTGTCTGCTCTCCCTCACCAGAAATGAGAGCTCTTTGCCACACACACACACACACACACACACACACACACACACACACACAACCACAACCACAACCACAACCACACCACCAAGCTGAGGGAGTCTGCTGCCTATCAAACCACATCTGCCAGTCTAGCACCACCTAGTGGAAAGAATGAAATCTGCATGTGGCTTTGGGACCCTTACCTGCCCAGGTTAGGGGTGAGGTGTAAAATGGTCCCTAAAACTTCCCTGAGGCTCAGCTCTACCGAGAGCCTGTTCACTTTGTCCCCTGTAATGCAGTCATGTGTGTTCACATCTGTGTGATTACTGATTAAGTGGGTTAATATGCACATAGTCCTAGACCTGTGCCTGGGAGGTAGAAACCATTCAAGAAATGTTTGTCACCACTGTTGTTATGTATGCATGTGTGTATGTGCTTGTGT
The DNA here is from genome assembly GCF_000151885.1 of Dipodomys ordii. NCBI lineage: Eukaryota > Metazoa > Chordata > Mammalia > Rodentia > Heteromyidae > Dipodomys > Dipodomys ordii. Next base: position 1,441,133 of record NW_012267397.1, on the reverse strand, counting down.
TCATAAAAATTTGTACACACCGATGCCTACATGTGTACGCATGCATATCTAAGAAATATTATGTGTTTACATGCCTGTTTACCTACTTAAATATGGCATGGTACACATGTAAATGGAGAGCTACAGATGTCTGTATGTCTGCATGTGTTGCATCTACATACACAGGGGCATCTTTGGTCGTATTTGTGACCTATATTTATATACGATGTCTGGGCAGGAGTTCCCTATGGCTGCTCAGAAAATCGCCATCATCAAACCAGTTCAGCACAGCATTCAGTTATCTCACACTTTCCACGGGCCCAAGTCCAACACAACCCAGCTGGCCCTTTGCTTAGGGCCTCACAGGCTGCAGTGGAGATGGTTGGCCAAACTTCAGTCTAACTGGAGGGCTGGGGTCCTCTTCCAAGTTCGTGCGGTGTTGGCAGACCAAGTTTCCTCATAGCTAGAAAGCTCATAGTAATAGCTAGTAGGAAAATCTCTGACTCTCCAGATGTTCTTTTTTCCATTTGAGTTTTTTGTTGTGTGGCATCAAGGTTTGAACTCAGGACTTCATGTTTGCTAGGCAGGTAATCCACTGCCTTAGCCCCAGACTCCTCTCTTAAAAGGCTCGCCTGAGTAAGACATGCCCAGCCAGGGGGACTCTCCATTTTGATCAACTCAGTGACAACATATTAGAAATCTTAATTACCTCTGAAAAATCACATCACTTTTGCCAAATATATATATATATATATATATATATATATATATATCCTAGTCACAGGAGGGCTATGTCCCTCACAAACAGGAAGAGGAAGTATACATATACATGTATACATATATATATATATATATATATTCACATGCACACACTCACACATGTTTCTCTTTATGGTTGTAGGCAGGGTGCATATGCATGATATGCATGCATATGTCCCTGAGCTTGCTTTTCTGTGGATATTTTCTTCACAGAGGAATTGCAGTTCATAAAATGAAGATTGTAGCTCCCTGAGGTCCTAAATCTCTTCCTCTGTCAGCGAGGGTCTTTTTAGTGTGAGCATTCAACTCTTTCCTGGATGAGGAACTTGCAAAGATGGGTTCTGCACTCTGCCCCCAAGCAGCATCTGGTCTGTATTTTTGTTGGTGGTAGTCATTGTGGGGATTGAACTCAGGACCTGGACACTGCCCCTGAGCTCTTTCACTCAAGGCTAGTGTTCTACTACTTTGAACCACAGCTCCACTTCCAAATTTCTGGTGGTTAATTGGAGGTAAGAGACTCACAGACTTTTCTTCCTGTGCTTTGATCCTCAGATCTCAGCCTACTGAGTAGATAGGGTTACAGGCATGAGCCACCAGTGCCCAGCTCTGGTCTGTATTTTGAGGTGTCAAATGATTGTCCTCCCTCCTCACACATGTGCACCTGCACACTCACAATGTGTGCACACATGCACATAAGCATGCCTGTGTTCATTCACATACACTCACATAGGCACACAAACACACAGATGCATAAGTCTATATGACTCACTCTGAGCAGAGTCCAGTGTGCCTATGGCCAATTCTTCTGCTTCCTAAGGGGGCCATCAGTACTTCAGGTCCCCTCCCCAACCTGCTATGAGATTACAAAACCACTGCTCTTTCCAAAAACAACATCACAAGGCCAGGACAGCCCTGCCTCATCGGCCTCGCCTCACAAGCCAGGGGCCCTGCTGGGAAGCTAAAGGGCCTTGCGCTCAGCCGATAGCCTTATCCCAACATCATGCACACTGAACAGGATGAAGCCAAGAGACACAGGACAAACTGAGCCGTGGCTACCAAAGCTGGCCTTGGCCAAATAAATGTGAAACCCTGGCTGTTTCCCATCCCTCTTGGAATTGTAATACAGATTAGCACAGCAAAGGCTCTGAGAAGGCTTGTGAGAAAATAGGACAAGAACAGCTCTCAGAACAAAGAGGAGGCAACAATGCTTGATAAGAAATGTACTCGTTATCTTGCCCATGTAATTGTAACTCCTCTGTACGGTATTCTCACAATAAAAAAAAAAAAAAAGAATAGCTCTGAGCCCAGACCCCAACATGGTCTCTATTACTGGCTCCAGGCAGCAGTTGAGTGGAGTGACTAAATGAAGAAGGCGCATGTGTTTCCCATGCCCCCTGGGAAACAGCCAGGGGAGGGAAGGAGACCATGGCCAAACTGAGCCATCAGAGGGACTTAGGGCTAGGTTGGTATGTATACAGAGAAGAGGCCTGGGTGTGGAGCTGCAGGCAAGAGCCGGGGTGGGGTGGGCAGATACAGCTGTGTGCCCCATCATCTCCCGTTTCATATTTACTTCTGCTGATGAGATTTCGTCATGCTCGATTACAATTCATAGACTCGTGTTTCCAGATTTTATGCACCAAAGTGCTCTGATTTACAGAGCCACCCTCAGCCTGACACTGTACCCCCCCCCCACAAGATGCATGAGCACTGATGTTGTCCGGGATCACCAGGGACCCTTGCTTCTCAAATCATTAGTCTCTGGAAAGCTCAGGGGTTGGTGCCTGAGGGACCCCTCCAGGAGTAAGTGGGAAACATGGTGGATACTAGATATCCTAGCCAGGCACGGGGCAGAGGAGCAATGGGACTGTGGCAGCAGCCTGGCAGCCATGGATAGGCCTCCCCTTCCTCCCTCCTTCAAACCCCTCCCCAGCAAACCTCCAAAAGCACCACAGGCTTTCTCCAGCCAGGCAGGGATCAGCACTCAGAAACTATCTCCCTACCTTGCTTGCCTAATTCATGCTGGAGACCCCAGCTGGAGGTACCTGAAGAAGGAGCTACCTGTTGGCCCGAGCAACCCAGTTCAGGCAGCCGGGTACTTGAAATAGTATGCTACCATCTTGCCTGGACTCGGTACATGCTTTTGGTAAGCATGTGGTGTGTGTGTGTGTGTGTGTGTGTGTGTGTGTGTGTGCGCACATGCATGCATGCACATGTGTACACATCATTGTGTGACTGTGACTTCTTGTCAGTGTGTACCGTGTCTGTATTCTAGCAGGCTCTCTGAAGGAATCGGGCTCCTCTCGGAGTCCCTGTGTCTTGCTGGGTGAATGTACACATGTATGTCACTCCTCTCTTTTGAGCTCTTTCTATCTTCCCCCGTCCGATCCCTTTCTCTGGCTTTTCCTCTAGGTCTCTGTGCACGGTGACAAGCCTCTGGCCGCCACTCTGTCCCCCCCGTCTGTGTCAGAAACTCCCTGTCCCTGAGCCACACGTGCTGATCTTCACTCGTTCACCCACCCCTTATTCTTCCAGTGTCTCTAGGATCCATACATGGCCTTGCCACACTTTCACGTTCCCCAGAGTGCCTACAGCAACCCCTGGCCAGTGAACTTGTCAGTCTGTGCTTAGCTTTAGTCACTGGACCCCCCACAATGAGCAGCCCCACATGGCTCAAAATGGCTCCACCTTGGCCAATGCTTTCCAGGCTTCATCTGTCTGATGATAGCCTAATCCTCCCCCGCCCCCAACCCCATCCCTCAGTGCTACCACAATTCCCTTCCTCAACAGTGCCACAGTGACTAAACACACCACTGCCGTCACCACCCTTGACACAGCACCCTTCACGTACTCCATCAGTGCCCAGTTGTGCTGGCTGGGACTGGAACTCAGCTGGAAAGGCAGAGGCTCCGGTCTCAGCACACTACAGCTGATGCTAGTTTGTCCCAGACCCAGCGCTGGTTATGCTTGCTCTGCTATCTAGCTCTATCTCCCCAAGGCTTCACACAGAACTCCCCATCCACCAGGCCTCCTCTTTGTCCTCAGCCCGAAAAGTAATTTTTCCACTATCACAGCCACCCTCCATCTATCTCTCCACTACCCTGAGAGGAGGTGTTCAAATGCCAACCTCTGCCTCAAGTGAATCCTCTGGTGAGGTGAGGCTGCTCTGAGCCAGGCTTGTCTGATCCCAGGTCTTACTCCAACTTCTCGGTTTCTCCTGGGGTGATTGTTGGGGTAATGGAAGGCCTAGGTGTCTACACACACACACACACACACACACACACACACACACTGGTCAGCAGAGAGTCTGGCATTGATCACTGGTCCTACAATTACCACATAGGCACAGGCAGGGATTTCAGGGCTAATAGACTTCAAATGAGAAACCCATGGGCTTCTGGAGGCAGGGACCCTTCTGTTGAGGTAGATGTGGGGGTAGAGAGGGGCTGTCCTCACCTGCATGAGCTTCTGCATATGGAAATACCTTTCGCAGGAAGCATGCATTTGCTGGGCACTAGCCTCCCCTTGAGCCTGCAAGAGAGGCTGCTGTGAATCTACCTCTCTGGGGTCCAGGGCTGTGGATGGAGCCAAGCCAGGCTCCACCACATGGTAGAAAGGTTCCTGTGCAAAGGTCTGCTCTCTAGGTGCCCAGAGAAAAGCTGGAGGGTAGGGTGTCTGAGGCGGGGGGAGGTGGCAGATCAGTAAGACCACTCAAGGCATTAAAGAGAACTGCTCCAGGGCCCTGGAGAATTGCCTATGAGACACATAAATATGCATCGATGCTCTGATCTCAAACATATTTACAAGCCTGTGAATTTACTCCACGCACCTGTACACACATATTTACGCTCATCACACACTCTCACCCACCGCCCTCATTCCCATACTCACAGGCTCAGAGGCTAACAACAACACAAAAAGTCTCACACACACACACACACACACACACACACACACACTCTGCCACATACCCACTAACACCCTCCACCATCACACGCTCACATCTTCACATGCGGGCATGTGCCTGGATCCTCAAATACATTCTCTCATTCTCAGAGCCAAATACCCAGAAGAATAAAAAAAAAGATGAGGGACCCCCCCACACTCATGGGCTCCTTGAGCAATTGTGGGAAGGCACGCCACTTGTTCCTTTCTTTCTCTCCCCCCGGCTTTCACAGGGGTTTTCATTTAAAAGTTGCCTGAGCTCGAGCTTTCAGATTACAGTCGAGACTATATAGGTTTCCCAAAGATAAGGCTGAGAAATTGATTTCAATTACCAACGTGGAGAGGCAGCACTTCTCAGCCTCCCCAGTGGAGCATTAACCCTGGAGATCCAGGGGCTGCTGGAAGAAGAATCGACGCGGCAGGCACGTGGCACCAGTGTGCATGTGGCACACATCTCGTGCCCACACGCACCCACATGCAAAGTCCCACCCACTGCAGCATCCGCAAAGAGCCCAGATCTAGGTATCAGGAGGCCTGAGTTCTAACCCCAGTTCTGCCAATATGTTGCTATGTGATCTTCAAGTCCCACCTGCCTTCCCTCTAGGTTTCTCTTTGGGGGACATATTTCTGCTTCCCAGGGCGCAGGACACTTGGGCCTCACTTCTAGTGGGGCACCTGCCAGGATCTGTCCCCAAAAGGCTTCTGTGCTGGAAGCTTGGTTCTCTGTGTGGAAGTGCTGAGGGGCTAGAATTTTATGTGGGGCCTAGAACAAGGAAATTAGGTCTGGGGTGGGGGAGAGTGGTACCATTGAAATTATGGAACCCCAATTAGACAGAGACTAAGAAAGCTGGAGACTCCTAGTTCTCTGGCTTCCTATATGACCATGTGATTGCTCCCTTCTGACTCATACTTCCCCCATGATGCCCCTTGCCCATGGTAGGGCCACAAGAGCCCTCACCAGAGTCAGCACAATACTGTTTGGACTTACAATCTCTCAAAATGTGAGCTTTTTGTTATAATGTACTTGTTCTTCAGAATTTTGTTACAGTAGTGAAAAAATGGACTAATGGGACTAATACATCCCACCTTTGTGAAAGTCAACCCCTCAGGAGACCTAACAGGCAGCCAGAGGCCTTAGGACCTAGTCTCTTCTCCATTTTGCCTCCAGGCTAGAGTTGGGAGGTGGGAGGGGGGGGGGTGTCTCTGTACACTGGTGGCAAATAGGTCCTACATTAGTCAGCCTATGCATCATTAGCTGCTACAACAGGCAGGCTTGAAATCTTGGTAGCTTAAAGGATTTTTTTCTTGCACATAAAGTCCTATGTGGGTACATTAGTATCCTATGGCTGCCATTACAAGTTACTACAAAATCAAGTGGCTTTTAAAATAAAACCAATTTATTATCTCATAATAGGTGAAGTGTTAAGACTGAGGTTTTAGCTGTATTCTCAACTTAGGACCCCACAAGGCTAAAGTCAAGGAGCCTGCCAACAGGGCCCTTGTCAGAAAGCTCTGTCAGAGTCACTTCCAAGCTTACTCAAGCTATTGGCACATTACAGGACTAAAGCCTCGGGTCCTTGGTGGTGGTTGGGCAGGGAGCAGGTTCAGCTTTTCAAGGCTGTTCTCATCCCTTGATCACAGCCTTTGCCACCTTCCAAGTCAGTGACAGTGAGAACATCAAGTCCTCACGCTTTGAATCTCGCTGACTTCCCTGAATCCTCCATTTCCTGCCTTCTTCTACTGTTGGTGTGATTACACTAGATTTACCAGACAATCTAGGATAATCTCTCTATCTAAGGTCTGTTGATTGATAGTCTTAATTACAGCTGCAAAATCTCCTTTGCCATATAATGTAACACACTGTGTAGCACCAGGGACAAAAATCCTTGGGGCTGAAACTGTCTACTCCAGTGGGCCAAGAGGTCCTCCAGAGGTGACACAGGGACCCAAGTCCCTCTGTTAGGGAATGCTGCCATCCTCATGTTGTAGGCTCCATTCTTGCCACAGAAAGTGGAGACATGGGCTAGATATTTTCCTAATATTTTCAAGAGCCATTCTGAGACATTTACATCAGTTCTTCCCACATCTCATTGACTAAAACCAGTCACATGGCCCCAACCTAGCTGCAAGGAAGTCTGGGAAATGCAGAGTAGCATGTGGATATTTGAAGCACTGGTCTCCATTGAAGGACATGGAGCAGGATGTAGAGAATAGCCTGCCATGTTCGCTCTTTACAGAAGGAAGCAGCAGAAGGCGGGTCTTAGAACTTCAGTCTGGGGTTCTTCTGTTCAGAGATCAGTATATCTGTGCCCTGCCCATGGAAGTGAGCTTTGTACACTGCCACTCTCCCTGCAGCTCAGGGGATAGAATATGAGAGCCACAGCTCAGGATCACATCTAGAGACTGACATGTAGGAGACCAACAAGCAATGTCTAATGGAAGTTTTTGGAAAGTTCACAATAGTACTAACCCCCTGGGCTGGGTACTCTTATGAAAGTCTCTTTTTTTCCCTGTACCTTCCACAGGGTCTTGACAACCATGACCTCTTTATCTTTCCCATCACTCCCACCAAGGATGAGGCGGATAGCCCCCATGATCACATGAAACCAATGGGGAAATGCTTTTCTATGGTCTTAAGGCACTCCTCAGCAGAAGGACAAGATGGGAAAGAGTGTTCTCCTCTTTTCTTCAAGCCCAACCTAAAATGTCCTTGGGACATGACCATCTCAGGGAGAAAAGCACAAGAACCACAGTAGCTTCTGTCCATGACCCACTTAACTAGAAATCTCTTTAGCCATCACTCAATCACAACCCATTGAGCTCTGCTAACAACAACAAAAAGGAAACTGAGCATAGGTCAACTACATATCAATGGCAGAGTCTGAAACAGATTAAGACAGATGATTTGAGTTAGAAACCAGAGATAATAGACGTGTGGTGTGTGTGTGTTGTAATCTATTCGGGAGGGGGGAGCCAGCCAAATGACAGCTGGAGACAAAGATGTAGCTCTGTGATACAGCTTGCATGAGCACAAGGCCCTGAGTTCAATCCCTAGCAACACAAAGAGGAGAAGAAAAACAAAAACAAACTTCTTCTTTAGGGATGGGAAGGTGGCCCAGTGGCCTAGTATGCATGAGGCCCTGGGTTCGATTCTTCAGCACCACATAAGCAGAAAAAAGGTGGAAGTGGCACTGTGGCTTAAGTGGTAGAGCACTAGCCTTGAGCTGAAGAGTTGAGGGACAGTGCCCAGGCCCAGAGTTCAGGCCCCACGACTGGAAAAAAAAATTCTCTAAGTTACTTAAAGATGGAACCTCCACTTTAAGGTTCCTGGGCATCTGTGACAGGGGGAACAGACAAGAGAAATCCAATCATAAGGAGACACAGGTGGTGGATATACTTGCAAATGAAAACTAAATCAATCAGAGAGACAAGTTGTTAGAGTAACAGGCCAGAGATTCACAGGCAGCAACCAGGCCAGAAGATGTTCCTTTTGCTGCCTAAATCAACTGAATATTTTACAATCCTGTCCACCTCTACAGAAGGTGCTCCAAGACAAATCGGGAGCCATTGCTGTGGAAAGACTGTACAATAACAGCTAGACGCAGGAACAAAAACTACAAGAATAATAGAATAGCAATGGTTCACTCTGGGCAAAGGAAGCAGATATAGTCTATCTTGAGAGAAATGGTTCTAGCTATGCCCCACCCCTTGTGAAGGAAAAGTCTGAAACCAATGTGTGCGTGCAACTAGCTTATTTGGAGATGTTTCCCAAGGAATAAGAATGGGAGCTGGAGAGTATGAACTGAGAATGACAAAAACCCAACACAAGAGTACATTATCCAACTAGCCGGTGCTGTGGGAACTGGGACCCTCTGTTCCCCTCTGAGGAGGGGAAACAGGTCTTCAGTCCCATTCTGAGCACACCTGAGACTTTTCAACAAAAGTCTAATTATCCAGCTACTCTTGAGCTCCTCAAAACAATCAGCCAGAGAGTGAATGTAAATGCCCTGAACAGATTTAACACTCTACCTAGGTCCAGGCCTAGGCCCAGGATCCTCTGGAGAAGGTCTCACCCCATCTATCCTCTCCCTGGTGGCAGGACTATTCACTATCCACACAGTGTGTGCCTGCTGTCTTGGAGTTGGGTATGGAAGACACCAGAGTCACAGTTGGAAAAGCCCGGGTCAGAATCCCCACACAGACCAGAGGCCACAGGGCTTATGAAGGCTGCTGGTTCAACATTATTCTGGAAGGATGGTACAGGAGCCAAGAGGGCAAGAAATGTCAATACCATAGAGGAGAATGAGGGGCAGTGAAAAACATGTATTACAGGAGGGCACTGGCCTTCCCTGGGGGCTATGCTGAGCACTGTCTGCTTGCTTCCTCCAGGAAGAAAGGAGACTTGGACCCTTCTTTCCTGAAGCGTATAGGAGGAGCTTCAATCTACATGTGTTTACAGTCACAAGGAGAACAATTGAGAAAGCTTTCCTTACCGGGAAAGAACTTGAAACTCAGCCCCTGGAGGGCGCTTTAGGCAAAGTCCTTGCTGCTCACTGCCCAAGGCCAAGCCTGGGCAGGCCTGCTTGGCTAGGAGGTAGAGGAGGGGGGGGTAATAAAAGAGCGGAGCATGTCCCAGGGGGTAGGCTGCAGCCAGGCCCCTGTAGAGCCTTTCATCTTTAGCACCTTGCGCTAGTTCTCTGCAGCGGGGCTGATCACACACACCCAGGAGATCCCTCCCAGTGGACTCTAGATGCAGCTGCCTTCAGATACCAGGAGCCTGGGAGGACACATCATTCCCTTTCCGCTCCTCTGCGTCTTAATTAAGTGCGTTCATTTTCCCTCCTTCCTCTGCACACAGGCCTGGCTGAGATAAGGCATTGATCTCTTCCCAGAGGAGGAGGAGGGAGGGGAGAGGGAGGCCATAGCTCCCTCTTCATGGGACAAGAAGGATGGCTTATTAGCAAGCCCTTCATTGTGTGTTCTCTAACTTGGGAAAGTTCTGGGCCAAGTCTGGGCACTGCTAGGGAGCTGAAAGTGAGACTTTTCTTCCCTCAAGGAAGTTCTGCTCAGTATCCCTTTGGGAGAGCACAGCCCAACCTAGACCCACCATGAGAAGAGTGACAACTCACTCTCCAGGGAATGTTTTTGCTCTGAAGGACCATCAGAATTCCCTTACATAGCCAAAATGATGCTCTTTATTGCCTGATGCAGCCAAGAACTAGGCTCTGAACTCAGAGGCCAGTTTAGAGACCACCTCTGCCACTGGCTAGCTAAGAAACTTTGATCAAATCTACTGATCTATGGGCCGGTAGATACTGACCTGAATCCATAGTATTTAAATGTCTATGTTAGGATTGTGTGGTAGAGAGGATTAAAGGAAAACACCAGGGCCTCACACTCTTTGAGACCATTTAGATCCTCATGTATCAGAATTCATATAAGCTCAGTGCCACTGGAAATATTACATAGTCCCCTTATCTCAATTGTTTTAGCAGCAAAATGGGTATGATCATGGACTCTCAGGGCTGCTAAAACAATTCTGGACTGTAGTACAACTCACCATTATGACTTTATAAAGAAAATAACAGCTTTTTGTTTAAAAAATTGAAAAACCGGTCCCCTTTTGCTCTGAGGACAAGGGGGAGCGGGCAGTGGAGAGCATCACATGCACACAGGTATGAACAGCGAGGGCTGAGCATCTCCTACAGCCCAGCCCTGCTCTACGCACATCCCTTCAGTCAGTTCGTATCCCTGGCAACCAGCCAGGTCCCAGGGTTTCACATCAACATGTATTAAGTGAAAAATGAACACATGAAGTTAAGAAGCAACAAATGTAGAGCACTTTTTATATACCAGGAACTTCATCAGTCCACCTTCATGCCCTTGACCTCATTAAATCTTCCAACATCCCAAGTCATGTCTTAGAGGTGAGGACGCTCAGCTTACAGTAGACAGCTTGGAACAGTCAATTGAACCAATGGACTCAGAGAGCTGCTCCCAACAGCTCAGGGATCCAAAGGGTGGAGGTGGGGGCTGAAGGAGTAGACTGGGCTCAAGGGATGATGACTTCTTTACTAGTAAATGCAAAGCCCGGAGTTCAAGCTTCAGTACTGCATAGTTAGAGATAGATTATAGATAGATAGATAGATAGATAGATAGATAGATAGATAGATAGATAGATAGATAGATAGATAGATAGAGACAGAGAGACAGAGAGATAAAAGAGGGTGAGGTGCTTCTTCACAGAATCCCACAGCTCAGGTGGAGGGGTGGGGGTGTCAGGGCTGAGCATACCCTACTGGAGGCATTATCAAAAGCAGAGTTCAACCTGTTCACAGGCCTGATCTCTTCCTCCTGAAAGTGGAGGGTAGGTTCTCTGTCCCTTCCACAGTAGAAGGAAAAGTAACTGAACAGGTTCCCACATCTCTGGTTTATTAATCAATTAATTAGTCAATTAATTAATTAATCAATATACAGTTAATGCAAGACGTGTGGGGCAATGTCATTTCAGGACTAAGACAGGAGGATCCTGAGTTTTGGTGCCAGCCTGGACCATCTAATGAGACTGCGTCTGAAGAAAAAAGAAAAAGCTGAGTGCTGGTAGCTCACTCAGGAAGTAGAGATCAGGAGGACCTCAGGTCAAGGCTAGCCTTGGAAAAAGAATTCACAAGGTGCCATCATCTCAACAGAAAATGCTGACCCGTGCTAAAGAGTGCTTGTCATCCCTACCATGACAGGAAGAATAAGTAGAAGCTTTATTGTACTGCCCTTCCTCCATTGTGCAAAGCAAGACACTACCTAAAAAATAAAGTTAGAGTGATGGCCAAAGTTGTACAGCACCTTCCTACAAGAATAAAGCTCTGGGGAGGATGGGATGGGAAGGAGAAACAAAGGAGGAGGCTACAATGCTTGATAAGAAATGTACTCATTATCTTGCTCATGTAATTGTAACCCCTCTGTACAGTATTTTCACAATAAAAAAAGAATAAAGCTCTAAGTTCAAATTCTAATACCACTCAAAAAAAAAAAAAAGTTCTGGAGAAGCCTAAGGCTTTTTAAAAGAGTTTCAAGGCTCAAGGGGACACTAGACAGGGCTCCCACCACTACCACTTCTGCTGCTGACCACTGAGTAGAATATCTCTAATTCATCTAGCTAATCATACTAGATTTTACTTCCTGAAAGACTGTACAACTTTTTCAAGTTCAAAAAAAAAAATCCCAGTCTCGTAAGAAAGCATGGAGCATGCAGCCAGGAAGTTTGTTTTCAGCCCCATCTTTGGGCACACAGCCCTTGGCTCTATCCGGGCCTCCATCTATCTGCTCAGAGGACATGTGAGGGAGTGTGTGTCTGAGGGCTTTTCCACCTGAAAATCTTGTATCTAACTTCTCTCTGGGTCACTCTGCATGGGTGGGAGAGGCCCACACCCCAGTCCTCTGGCAGTCTCATGGAAGCTACCAGAGAACTCTGGAAATATTGATACTAGCTTGGCAAATGGGAGAGCAATTCTTCACTTTATATAGAAGGAGGACAGGGAAAACGAGCCTGCTCATTAGCAAGGCTGGCCTGAGATGCCTCCTCCTCGCTCCCTTCTCTCTAGGACAGTAGGGATGCAGTAAAACACAGATGAGAGAGATCCATCTGTTTGCATTTAATTTGCGACTGAAGTTTCCAGCTCTGACAATGAAGAGCTCCGTTCCAGCGTACAAAACCAAGATAGAGTTGCTGGAGGAGGAATTACTGCCTGGGAGGCACAGTAATTATAAATCAAGGACTTTCTCATAATATCTGGGTCCCTTCACTGTTTTCTAGGTGATTAAAGTGGCACAGATAAGTCAGGGCAGGGTGGCTGATTTAAAGGGGCATCCTCGAGGACCGGTACTTCCTAGACCTCTAGGAAAATTCTGTCTTCTATCAGGAATAGAATACAGTGGCTATCTCTTATCAAATGCCTTCTATAAACTAAATCTCTATCTCTTAGCATCATAATCATCTCAATAAATCCCCCTAACAACCCAGAGGCAGAGAGGAATGGTGAAAGCCCCATTTTACAGCCATGGAAACAAGGCTCAGAGGTCACAAAACTCAAGGTCACAAAACTTGAGCCAGAGTCTAACCCCTCTGTCCTGTCCAAATTCCACCACAAGTGCTCTTTATCAGCCCATTGCACACACGCGCGTGCGCGCACACACACACACACAGAGCCTCACAAGGTCTAGAGTCTATTGATAATAGGAATAAATAACACAGGGTTCATATCTGCAATCCTAGCTACTCAGGAGGCTGAGATCTGAGGAACCCAGTTCATAGATAGCCAGGGAAGAAAAGTTTGTGAGACTCAACTCTTTATCAGCTAACCAGAAAAATGCCAGAAGTGGAGCTATGGCTCAAGTGGTAGAGTGCCAACCTTGAATGAAAAAGCTAAGGAAGAGCACCAGGCAAGAGAGAGAGAGAGAGAGAGAAAAAATCACTTTTTTATTTCGTATACATTGGTTTTGCAAGGGGAAGGGTTTACTGTAATATTTCCTCACTCCCTTTGTCAGTTTCCCTTATCCCATTCCTTAAAAAAATTTCAATAGGTTTCATTGTTCTGTTTCATACACATAAACAAACTATCCCAATTGACTATCTTCCTTAGCCCTCCCTCCTCCCACTGGTACCCAGTCCCTCCCTTGAACAGAGCCTATTTTACTTTCCTATCTTTTTTTTTTTTGTAGTGTAAGTTAATTGTGCCAAGGGGTTACTTGTTGATGTAATAAGATGCCATGGACCAGGCAATCTATAAAGTTAGTACTGATATGGCCATTTTACAAATGATAAAACTGAAGTCAAGTCAGCTATCAAGGTTACATGCCTGGACAAGGCTGGAGCCGGGATTAATGACCTCCAGACCAGAGCAAGGAAAGCACTCTCCCCCTCATCCTCTCCCTTCCCTAACTCTGGGGGTGGAGGTGTCACTATACAACCACATCCTCTGTCCCTTACAACAGGTCAGCTGTTCTGGCTTGGGGGAACACTCAACATAGAATCAAATATGAAATGTGAATCATTATCTGAGATGAAACATTCTGATTTTGTAAGTGAAACCTATTAGATGCCTAAAAGTGACCATTTAAAACAGATTGATTATTCAATATGAACCAATAAACCATGGAGATAAAATTTAAAAGGACAATGGGAGACACAGATAATGATGCCTTTTGTTTCTATCCCATAAAGTGCAATTTGTGATCTTTTATTTTATGAGTGACCACTGCCAAAACCAAAATGCTGTGGGGTAAAGTGGCCAAAGTATGGAGACAGGGGTTCAGAACCAGACTAGAACAAGAGACATGCTAGGCTCCTGCCGCGTGGGACCCAGGCGGATAAGCCAGTGACAGCCCAGAGAAGCAACCACACAGCCTTGGAACCCAGGCAATAAAAGCCTCCCCAGTCCTGGCCTGAAAGTTCCTCCTACCCCAACTTAACCCCAGCAGGTTGAGCTGAGGGAGCCTTGGAGTTTACATAAGCCTAATTTGAGCTTTATTCTGCAGAAAGTAGTCTGGGACTTGAGGTTCTTGAGACCCCTCCCCACACACACCTCCCAACCCCAGACAGGATATGAGGGCTAGTCCTTGGCTGCCTGAACCACCCCTGCACAGCCTCCCTCTACCTCTAGGTGAAAGCCCATCCTGAGATCAAGTCTGGCTTTCCCTGGGCTCAGAAACAGGAGAGCTATCCAGATCCTGAGTGTGTGACTCCAGATGTCATGGCCTGCATACCTCTCCCAAAATACCTGTCAGACACCCTCTTCTGGGCCGGGAGGGGGTAGGGGGAAGGACAGTTAGGTAGCCAGCACCCAGGCCAGGTAAGCCCAGAAGGCTAAAGGCACAACAGAGCCCTTAGCTTTTAAAGCTCTGAGGAGAAAGGGCATCAGGACATGAGCCCCATATCCCCTCATAAGCCAGCTAGACAACAAAAGCGGGGTGTTCTCATGGGTATGCTTCAGCCCAGGATACCACACCATTCCTGCCCCCACTGGGAACCACTTCCTGCAGTACCTGCAGATCCAGCACCAGGGGTCAGTGGTGGGTGATGCTCTAGGGCCAAACTGCCTGGGTTGAAATCCCTGAGTTACCGCTTTGTAGTCGCGTGGCTTCATACTCATCCTTTACCCTCTAGTTGAATGTGTGTTTCCTCATCTGTGGAACAGGCATGATACTAAACCTACCTGGCAGGTCAAGGCGAGGCCAGCTAAGTGGCTAGGACCCGGCCACGCATAGCTCACCCTCTGTTGGCCTCACCGACTCCAGCGCTGACTCCTGCCCTCCCTACTTCCCTGGCTTCAGATGGGTGGTTTTGTGCATTTGTGCATTTGCCTCCCTCTCCAGGGTGGATGGGTTTGAATGCAATCTGTAATCTCCTGAAAGGCCCCTGAGGGACCCATTGGCTCCTTCTAAGGAGCATTAACTCAAACTATAACCAGCTCTCCATGCCCACGCAGGGGGAGACAGGTCCCCTGGGAAGCCCCCTGATAGCCATCCACTGCCCCAGGGGAGCTGCTGGCTCTTTTTCCAGGCCAGAGGTAGGAACGGCATGATAGCTGTCTCCCCCTCCTCCCCCCTCCCCACCCCCTGCCAGACAGCCCTTGTGTGCAGAGGGACAACTGCTGGACCCTCTGCCCCATGGCCAGGACAGACCACCTCCCACCTACCAGTGACCACAGTTGACCACAGCCGGCCCCATGTGTCCTTCAGCAGCCCGCATCTCCAGCAAGGAACTGGTCTTCCTGTCCAGACTGGAGTTCCCTGAGAACCAGAGGCCCCCTCTTTTCCAAACATTCCCACAGTCCTCCCTGCCTACCCCGCCCCTTTTCATTTGCAAGTCTATTCAAATTCACCAGGAAGAAACTGAGGTGGGCGTGGGTGAAGCGCCTTCACCGCCCCTCCCCGCCCCAGCTGCTTACATCCAGGTCCTGGGGTTGTTCTAACTCAGCTCCCACCTCCTCTCACCCTTCCTGGGGTCTGCTCTTTTTAAAAGTCCCCCTCCCTTCTCCCTTGACTTCTCTACTGTCCCCTCTGTCTACATTTAAACTTAGCAAGTCCTTTGTTTAGAAATTCACAGGACCCCACCCATCCCACCCTTCCAGGTCTTACCTACCACCTGATCACCTCCTTACACACACTCTCACACACACACACACACACACACACACACACACACACACGCACAGCACGCACCTTGGGAGTTGAAGAGCTATTGGCTGGCGTTGAAGTTGGCTAGGCGAGTTCAGAGAGGTGGGTATGGAAGTAGCTGGTAGCTGGCAGCCTATCTGATTCACACCCTCTTACTGAGTGCCTGTCTGTGCCAGGCCCTGGGCTAGGGCTAGGATGTGGTGGTAAGCAAGGCAGACATGGCCCCTGCCCTTCTGGCAAACACAGGGTGTTACAGCACCCAGCCTCTCTGCATGCACCAGGCCCCAGTCCCTTTCAATCCTCCCCACCTTTCTTCATACTGCACTGATAGCACTCTCACGCTACAACTGATTCACAGGACGAATAAAGACACCCACCAAATCAGGGGAGGGTCCCATCCATGATGCACTTGCTAAACCTTGCTGATCTCTGAGACAAGAAGAAAAGCTGAACTGGAACGACAGAACATCTGCCTGGCATGGATAAGGCCCTGGGTTCAATCCTCAGCACCAGAAGAAAGAAGAGGAATAGGAAGAGGGGAGGAAGGGGGCAAGGAAGGGAAAGAGGAAGATGAAGCTGAGGCCAAGGAACAAATCTTTATGTAAACTCCAGGATGTAGATCCTAGTCACTTTTATTCACTCCTATGTCCCCAGGCCCCAGTTCCATACTCGGCATTGGGTAAACACTCAATTGGGTAAACATTTCCCACAGGGAGAAACAAGAAAACAAATGAATAACCACTGCCAGGGTCCGCAGTTGACCCTACTATGATCACTCTGGCTGACTGATTATCTCCCTTTAACCCCAAGCTCCCCTGCAGAATCCATGGCTGAACACAGCAACCCAGCCTATGCCTCAAGAAGGCCTATGAAATGAGGAGGCCTCTGCTGAGCAGAGGCTTCTGTGGGATTTGGCAAGCCCACTCACCTGAAAGAAAATGCAGCTGCATCAATGCCCTGCAAGTCAGGGCTGCAGGAAAGCATTGGAGAAAAAATAAAGGCAGCGCTGAGCCGACTTTCTTTGAGATGGGATCCTAGCAATGGTTTTGCCCACCACAGCGAGGCCTGTGTGCTGTCCTGCTGGCCTGGCCAGGGCCTACCAGTCCCCCACTCCCCTCTCTGTAGTTGGAAATCATGGAATGGGGCTGGAGACCCTTCCAGGCAGCCCCCCACCGTACTCAGAGCCCCCTGCCTCTTACTCCAGGCTAAGCTGGGGATCCTGCTTGGCCAGGAAAGACCTGAGCCCTTGGGAGGAGAGAGAATAGAGAAAAGTAACTGAATCCCTGCCCCACCCCCTCCGATACGCACAGATGCAGGTTGCCACTCAAAAAGCAATCTCTCCAAACGTTTAAAAACCGCCTGCAATTTATATCTTGTGCTTGACAGAGCATCTCCCAGTCATTTCCTGGCGCACAGAAGCACAGGCTCCTGAGCCCAGGGGCGGCTCCACCCCCAGCCTAGGTATCCCTCGAGTGGAGGAGGGGACCAGGTAGGGAAACCCTCTTTATTCCTCACCAGCCTTTGAGAGAGCAGGGACAGGTCCCAGGTGTTCCCAGCTACGGCCTTAGCCAGGGTCCTCCTCAAAAGTTACAGAGCCATAGACAGAAACCCACTGGGGAGGGGGGAGGGCTGATGTTGATGTTGTTTTCTTTTGTTTCATTTGTGCCAGTGCTGAAGCTGGAACTCAGGACCTGGGCATTGTCTCTTAGCTTTTCAAGGAAGGCTGGTGTTCTGCTTCTTGAGCCACGCCTTCTTTTCTGGCTTTTGGCTAATTAATTGGAGATAAGACTCTCGCCACCTTTCCTGCCCTGGCTAGCTTCAAACCTCGATCCTCAGCCTCTAAATGCAGCCTCCTGAGTAGCTAGGAAAACGCGTGAGCCACCTGCCACTCATCATTCTTTCATTTGCTACCAGTCATTTATGAATCAGTCCCCACCTCTAGGAAGCATGATTACCATGCATTGTCTTCTTTTCTGTAAGAGAGGAAGGGTGAAGGAGCTCCCCCCTAACCCCGGGAGATCAAAGAGTGGGGTTCAGCTGTCCCTAGAAGGCCATGCAGGAATTAGCCAAATGGAAACTGAGACAAACGGGATCTAAATGGCAGACGCAGCACAGGAAAGAGGCAGAGCAGGGGGAAAGAAGAAAAAGCATGGAAGGCCAGTGCTGGTGGCGCACACCTATAAATTCTAGGTACTAGGAGACTGAGATCTGAGGATCGAGGTTCAAAGCCAGCATAGGCAGGAAAGTCTGTTGAGACTGTAACCAATTAGCCATGGAAAAGCTGGAAGTGGATCTGTGGCTTAAGCGGTAGAGCGCTACCCTTGAGCACAAAAACTCAGGGACAGCACCTAGGCCCTGAGTTGAAGCCCCAGGACTAGAAAAAAACAATTCAAGTAAAAGGAAGCATGGAGTGCAAAGTCAGGAGGGACTGCTGAGGAGAGGTTAGAAGGTAGTGGCCGAGGGGACACTGGCTCCAGGAGCTGTCCATGTCCCCCGAGGCATCCAGGGGGTCTGCAGGCAGGAAAGGACACAGGCAAGGAGCAGAAAGAGGCAAAGAGGCCTGCCCAGAGAAGAGCGAGGGCCCATGGAGCTGTGACGGTCTCCTCTCCCACCCCGCTCCCCTCCTTTCCTGGCCACCCTCCAGCCACACTCACCTCTGGTCTGTTTTCCAACAACCTGCTGAGCTCACGGCCTCCTCCAAACATTTGCTCAGGCTGTTTCCTGCTCATCCTCAGTGACTGGCTCAGGTGTCGCCTCCTCCAGGAAGCCTCTTCTGACTTCTCCCCTCCACCTGCCCACTGCCTTTCTCCCTTGTCTTCTAAGCACTTACCCTAGAAATTAGCTTCCTTACGATTTTAGGTCATTATCCTTGATTGTCCTCAGAGGGAGCGGAGACCTTGTCTAAGCTTGTTTCCGGTGATGGCCCCACAGGCCTAGAGAAGAGCCTGATGCTTGGTAGACAAATATTCCCAAGGGCGGAGCCAGGCCTGGGCTGCCACTGAGGTCCCGCTGCCCCTGTTACAGCCTCTGCCTAGAAACTCCAACCTCGCTGTTGTCTGTGCAGTCCCTCGGCAATTAATCATGTTCTGTCAGGTGTTAGCCTTTGTGTTGTCAATGGGGGCTGCGTCTCATTCATCTCTGTCTTGCCCCAGGGTCTGGGTGCATAGTAGGTGCTCAGTTGAGGGTTCCCTGTCATTAACCCACCAGCCTCCCCTAGGTGAGCAGACATTCCTAAGGGCACAAGCAGTGTGGGTCGGCACACAGGTGCACGCATGTGCCCGGCAGAGGCTGGGACAGAGGGAAGGGGCAAGGAGCAGAGGCTGGAGGAGCAGCTTGAATGGGACCAGCAAGGACTCTGAAGGAAAATTCCTTCTCTGGCAGCAATAGTGACATAGATCTTGGTCTCACAAGGCTGAGTTCCAGCTCAGGAAAGGGTTTCCTCATCCCAGAGCTGTGTGGCCTTTCAGTAAAGCAATGAGCCTCTCTGAGCTTCAGGGCTTCTCAAGGAAAAGTACAGTGGTATTAGGGAGATCAAAGGCTATCTTGAGTTCAGAGTGTATAGCCCACCACCTAGCACTGAGTGGGGTACTCAGAGCCAGAAATAGGAGTCACTATCAGAAAGAAGCTCATGTTAAGGCTTAATCACTTTGGTCTCAGAGGTGTGTGCTCAGCCTCAACGGACACTGTGATTAGAAAAAGCCATTTTTGGAGGTGAGCACAGGGAGATTCAGAGACATTAAATGATTTTCCCAAGGCTGCACAGCTGCCACATAGAAGAGCCCCGGTTCCGACCTAGGAAGGCTGGCATCAAGCTATCACACTCTTCCGTTCATCATCATTACCTCAGTTTCCCTGCCCATAAAATGGGTTTCACGTCCTGGCCTGCCCACACGGGGAGGCGGCCTCCCGGCCCCGGGGTCAGCAGGCTGCAGCCGCGATGACATGGGTGTCGGTTGCTCATTTGGTAAATGGGATTTGGTTAGAAAGATGAACGCCGCCACTTCTGGCTAATGTGTCATGTAAATTCTAATGATGGCGCCGCGCCCGCGCCGCTCAATTATCTCCCGGGCCGGCTCCCCGGCCCACGCTCCGCTGGGATCCGCGGCCCGGCCGGTAATGAAAGCCCGCCTGGGCCGCGAGATTGCTCACTTACATTTTCTATTAATTTTTTTTTCTTTCAGAGGAGAAATGAGAGGAGCTGGGGAAGGGGCGGGGGGCTGGGGCCAGGCGAAATGGCGGGCAGCCCTCCAGGGCCTTCCTTCAGCGCCCAGATGCGGACGGTCCTGGGCAGGGGTGGTGCGCAGCGGGGCGGGCTCCCTGCTCACTCCCTTGGCCTCAGATGGAGGGCAGCCCGAGGTTCAGGCCTGGACCCTTCAGTGGGGGGCGGGGGGAAGGGCACTGAACTAGGGGTCGGTTCTAACTTTCTCTGTTCACATGCTGTGTGACGTGGAGCAAGTCCTTAACCTCTCCCCATGTAGCTGTAGAGGGTGGGAAGAGTTGGTCCGACCCGGGCACTAGCTGTGAGGCCCAGGCTCAGGGACCCACCTGCAATCCTGGCGGAGGTTTTGCAGAGGACAGGAGAGGACCCTGAGACTCGTGTGCGGTGTTACAGTGTGGCTCACTGCTCTGACGGGGTTTGGACCCCACCCTGGATACCTCTGAAAGGTCTGCTGGCTGGGGCCCGGTGGAGGATGAGGGAAGGAAGAGAGACTCTCTACTCCAGGTCCCCCCTTGAGTCCTGAGGCGGCATGGAGCCAGCAGACAGCTGTAACCAAGCCATGTCCTCCACATGCGACAAGTGGTAAGTTTAGACTTGAACCTGAGCGCAGCCCCCACATTTATGGCAGGGGACACACGGACCACTGCTCTGGAGGCGGAACATGGAGGAATGAAGACAGTACAGGGAGTCTTAGCAGTAAGAGAAAAGGTACTCACTCGTCTCTAGGAAGGCTGCCTGGCGGAGGTGCCATTGAATCCATTGAAACTCTAAAATGGGAACGAGTCGGCCTAGAGGATTCTAGAAGCATCTGGCATACAGTAGATGCTCTGTAAGGCAGCAATGACCTCTCAGCCATCTAAGGACCCCGTGCAACAAAGCGGGTCCCTCACAGGTGGGGCACCCAGGCAGCCAGGAGCATGTGCACCATGCGAGCAGACAGGTCGGCAGGGGCATGGGAGGCTGGGTGGGTTACAGAACTATTCATAAGCAAAGCCACGGTCCCTACTTTGTAAAGACACAGCAGGTGACCTGGTGCTGTCGCCTGTCTACCGAGGAAGAGCATCCTTACACATTCTAGAACCTTCTAGGCTGAGCCCTGAGGGAGGCAGTTTTGATCTGTGGCCTTCAGAGTTTTGGTTTTTGTTGTTGTTGTTGTTGTTTTTACAGTGAGAACATATTGTTCCGTAACATAAGAAAAAAAATACAAATTTGAGAAATGTGAGAGATTTAAGCTTTGTAGACGGATTAAAAATTAAATACGTGTCAGAGGAGATTCTCTCAGCCACTCCCTCACGCAATAACCGTTAAAGTCCATCTAGACATCAAACCTTAATCCCTCAAGCTATACAGCTCCCTTCTTGGGCTGTGTCCAGGTGAGTGCAGAGCTGGCAGGGTTCCGGCCTGATGCAGTGGCCAGCACAGCTCGCCCAGGCCCTGGGAGCAAGGAGGGAGGGGGTAGCATGGGGCTGGCCCCATCCTAGGGTGAGCACCCACCCCCAAGAAGGGATTTTCCTGGCGGCAATAGCCGCCGCCGCCGCCCCTTCATCTCCCAGGACGCGTGGGATGCCTTCAGGCCCAACATATGTGGGATCTTCTAAAACAGGGACAGGGAAGGAGGAAAAATAAAATCTGTTCCCCCAGGTCTGTTGTCTCAACAAGCAGCAGCCTCCAGAAACACTTCCCACAGGAGGAGGGGAGGGGTGTGGACTCAGAGGCACAGACCCAGTCTACAGATGGGTAAACTGAGGAGAAAGGGCTCGCCGTGTGTGGTGGAGGCAAAACCAAGACTGAAACACATCAGCTCCAGATAGAAGCATGAGGAGGAGGAGTCCGGGAGAGTGAGCTGCCGAGGCCAGGGCTGCATTGGAAAAGGGAAGCGAAGGGCAGTCCCAGGCTGGGGGACATAGCCGGCGTTCCCAGCCTTGTGGTCACGGGCAGGTAGCTGAGAGTGGAGGTGATTATTCCCAATGTTCACCCTTCCTGCAGCAGGAAGTAGAGGCATGTGGCCTGTGCTGGTGAATGACTGCAAGGAGAAGGGAGCTGGGTCTGTCCAGCAACTGATAAATACAAGGTATTCGGTGATCCACCAGCCAGTTTCTTAGTGACTCAGATGAGTAGAGCCGCTGCTGACCCTTACTGTCACCACTGCAGAACCAAGAAATAAATCTGTGTTAGTTTAATCCAGTGAGACTTAGTGGTGTTTATTACTGCAATGGGCAATCTGACAGAGAAACGAGGAGCTTTACAACCAGATATCCCAGGTTCAAATCCCACTACTGGTTGACACTCTGAGTAGCCTTGGGCAAGTCTTTTCCCTCCAGTTCTCTGGCTCTTCCTTTTATAAAATGAAAGCACAACATAGGGAAAATTCCTTTTCTGCTCCCAGAATTCCAGGACTCTCTTGTCTAAGGAATCTCCCTAGGCTTGTCTAAGACCACACAGGGTTTTGAGGGGACTAGAGAGAGAGCAAGGCTCCAGGGATCCCCAGAGAGGGGGGCTTTGTGTGGTACTGGGATGTTAGCGAGTCGTCTGGGGAAATGTAAAATGCAGATTCCTGGGCCTGACTCAGGGAGTCTGGGCCAGTATGAGGATGGGTCCAGGGATCTGATAGCAGGCTGGAAGCTGCCCCAACTTCAGTGGGACCTCAGCCCCGACAAGTGGGGAGGCTTGGAGTCATGCTGCCCTTGGGTCCACTGTCCTTTCCAGAAGAAGCTGCCCTGCCCCCAGGCTGGAGCCCCAGGGGCCTCTTCTCTGGCAGGCCTGGCTGAACTGGAGATAAAAGCAAAACAGAGCATTCAATAATGCAGCTGGAACCCAGCTCACCTGCAGCCTACACAGCTCCCAGCCTGTGCCTGCAACAAGAACCTAGCTGGAGGCCTGACTCCTCCCTCCCTTTCCTCCCCTCCTCCACGCTGTCCTCCAAACCCCCCACAGGCTGAGGAGAAAAACACCAAAGGGTGAATTTCTGATTAAAAACATCACCTCTGCTCATTGCTTTTGCTGTTCTTGCAGGGGAAAGAATGTATGTACGTGTGTATACTCAGGTGTGTGGGAGTGTGTCTCTGAATAGGTGTGTGTGTGTTTACGGAGGCTGGGTAAGAATGTGTATACCTATGTGTCTATGTGTAAGGACTGACTATGGTTTAATCTGTGTATTGTATGTATGTATGTAAGTATGTAAGGCTGTGTATATGTGTAGGATGGGTGCTGTGTACATAGGTATATTCGCATGTGTGTATGTATCGTGAGTTAATACAAACTGGCTTCCCAATTGATTCTGAGGGAAATCATAACAACAGGGCACACCTTCACACGGCCAACCTTTTATTTCAATTTAAAGCCTATGAGTTGTTTGCCTTTTTTTGTATGTGTGTCAGTCCTGGGGCCAGAACTCAGGGCCTACATGCGGTCCCTGAGCTTTTTTCTCAAAGCCAGTGCTCTACCACGTGAACACTGCTCCATTTCTAGTTTTTACCTGGTTAATTGGAGAGAAGAGTTTCTCGGCCTTTCCTGCCAGGTTGGCTTTGAACTGTGACCCTCAGACCTCAGCCTCCTGAGTTGCTAGGCTTGAGCCAATGGCACTCAGCTGTTTGCCCTTTTAACGCTCTTTAATACAGGGCCAAAGTCTTCCCTTTGCTTATGAGTCTTCTGATTGAGTCACTTCTTTTTTCTTGGGTAAACTAACTCCACAACACATCATCCTTGATTTCCAATTTCAATTTCTTGAAAGTGGAGCAAGAACTTCAAAGACTCTTGTAAAGTAATATGAACATCGTATCTCCTAGATTTTTACAATTTAGTTCCCAATCTTATCTTACAGTTGCTTATCCACACCTAATTTGGCAACAATTTTTTTTAGCTATTCCCCTTTATAGAGTCTTCCTAAAGATTTCAATTGCATTTTTACGGAAACAGCAACTCTTTACGTGTACGTGGTATTTTGGTTTACTTATTATTTAATTGAATTACACATTTTCAATAAGAAAAGCCACTGGCATAAATGACTTTGGAAACAAGTACGCCTGACTCTTTGTAAGCCTGTGGAAAACAGGAGCCCCAAGTCTAATACATTACAGAGCTTCCAAGGTGGGGTGGAGGGCAGGCTGTATGTTTCACAGAGAAACTGAGCTTCCGTTGGGCAAGCGGGAAGGGAGAGAAGTGTGAGATGGTTGTCTCCGCCCCCTAAGGGGTACACTAAGTGTGTACTGTGGTCCCTGACCCTCACCTCCAGCAAACAAGTCTGGAAACCAGGCTTACCACCCAAATCTTCCATCTCTGCCGACAAAGGTGACGCTATTGGTGGCATGACCTGAGGCCCTGGCCACAAGATGAAGCTGGACAGGACAGAGGAAGTACGTCCTGAGTGTCCACATTCTGTCATCTCATTGAACTCTCACAACGATCTGAGTGAGATGAATCCTTTTCTCTCCTGGCAGAGGGAAGGTGATTGTGTTTCTGAGAGGTGAAGCCCTCCTTGAGCTAGACAGTTGTGACATTGGAACTGCAGACACAGTCTCTAGGGCCATCACTGAGCAGGGCACTCTTAGAAGGTTTAAATGATATCTGGCTTCCTAGAGAATGGTTGCGCCCCACTCCTGAACACCAGTATGCCCTGTGGGGCCAGGGATAGGATATATCCCCATGTATATACCCCACAGGTACCATGATGATAGAGCTGTGGTCAGGCTGGCATCTACTACTAACCAGCAAAGGTGTTCATCCAGGCAAAGCTTTCTGGATGTTCCAAAACCACCCACATCCACCTTGGCATTGAAAACTCACATGGTCCCTTAGGAAGAAGAGGAAACTCCTTCACCATTTTCTAGATGAAGGAACTTTCCAGTGAGTGTCCAAGCTCAGGCACAGACTGTACACATCTCTGGCTCTCTTCTCTTCCCCTCCTCACCTCTACCACAGGACCTAGAAACACACAAAAAAACACATTGTACTCAGTAGGCTTGCCAGGTAAATCAAAAGCATTTTTTACTATAGGTATGTTCCAAATACTACATGGAACAAAGCTATATTTAAGTAGTTATTTCTCATTTGATGTTCAAATTTGGACAGGTATCTTGGTGGATTATTTGCTGAACTTGGAGCCCTACAATGATGCCATTCCTACAGGCAAGCCTCTTGAGAAGGCTTTGGGGAAGAGGTGTCTGAGCCCTGCCTCACCACTGGGGAGGACCTGGCCAAGTTCGTACTCCTTGGTGCATCTCCTAGGCCTAGTGCCCTCCTTTGAGTCTCCATTTCTTCCTTGAGAGGTCATGAGTATTAAATAAAACTATCCACTTACCATGTTACATTCTGTGTCGGTGTTGAATGGGAACGAGTCATTAGTTATTTTTATTGTTATTATTATTATCATGTTATTATTATATAACTAGGTGGTGAAATTAAGGCTGAGGGAGAGATGGAAACTTACTGTACATCCTAGCCCCGGGCACTGTCACTGCCCACCTGCTTTGCTGGATGCCAGCTGGGCGGACAGGGCTCCATGATTGTCCTGAGCACCCTCCTTCTGGAAGCAGCTGCCTACCCCAGCATCCAGGGACTCAGAGCACCATGGTCCAGATTTGCTTGCTGCTGCTTCCTAGAGCATGCACAGATGGATGACTCCTCGCTCCACCATCCCAGTGTCAGACTCCTCCCTATATCAAATCTATCCCAGCATCTACATCTCCCCCCCACCCCCACCCCACCCCATACACGCACACCCAGAAGATCAGAGATGTGCTAGATGGTGAAGGGACAATGGGGGCCTAGAGGTTGAACCACTGCCATTCAGAGAGCACCAGGACGCTGGCTTCAGATGGCTCCATGTGCAGCTTCTGGGGAGTCTGGAATTTCTACTGAGCCACTCGGTGGGACCATGGAAGCACCAAGAGAGAGACTACAGTGCGGCTGCCTGGGGCTCCTAGGAGGCCTGGCCAAGAACACTCCTCCCTCCCTCGCGTTCCCTCCCTCCCTCACCCAGCTCCCCATCTGCAACCCTAAGGAGCTGCTGACAGTTCCCATATGCTCTTCTCTGGCTTCCTGGGGAATGGGAGAGGGGGGAATGCCAAGAAAGGTAGGGCAGAGAGAAGGGGGTAGCTCCAGGGCCCGCCTGTATTGGTGGTTTCCTTCAAGGGTGCCTCTGGCCCTGCTGCCAGGGGCCCCTCATCGACACCGCAGGAGGTCCCACAGCTAAGGACTGGAGGGTCTTTGTAAGAAGCAGAAGCAGCTACTGTGTTCTGCCCAGCCCCATCTGCTGGACTATTTAGCTCCCTGACTGCTTGTCTCTGGAAGAGACTTAGGAATTCTTTGAGTGTCTCCTTTCTGCACCCCACCCCTCCTTTGCTTTCAGACCATAGGAGTTCAGGGCTGGTGGCTACAGGCCCCAGGTCTAAGGGCTAGCTCAACGCAGCCTCCGCCAGTCAGCTTCCATTTGGCTCCTGCTTGCCAATACTACCCTCTAGTGGTACACTTAGGCACTGCATAAACTGATACACAGGGCCTCATTCCGTGCATGGTCCTACCATGGAAGATGGACCAAAGATTGTGCTACCCCTATACCTTGCCCTGAAGACACTGCTTGCTTTGAGGCAACCAGGTGGCCATGAGCTGTTTCCTAGCTCCTTAATTACATGGGGACCCATTTCAGGAAACTCAGAGCCTGTGGGAAGGGAGCACCATGTGCCTAGGGTGTTTCTACTGAGCCTCTGGTCAGACTTGCAGCAGCTGCCATGCCGATCACATTGCCCCACTTTAAAGATAAGAACACAGGCTCAGGCAGTTAACACCACAGTTCTACATGAGCAGTTTTCCTGGCTTAATTTACTTAAGGGAGCTCATATCAGCATATAGAGGTTCACTGATGGGCCAGTCCTCTGCTGGAGGAGGATCTATAGCATGCCAGTATGACTGTCATGAGCAGCCCTGGGACCTATAAGAACTTGCCCCAGGTATGCTCACCAAGGGTGAGGTTGAAGGCAGGACTCTGGACCTGGCCCACACCTCTACTGACCATACAGGAAATCTGAGAACTGTGGGGTCCTTGGAAAGAGTTGCTGGCTGTGACCGCAATACCAGTCAGAATCAAGCGACCCCTGGCAGCTTAGCCTTCATACAAGGGCTTTGTCTTGGGCACTGCTTCAGGGGAGGTTTCTATCCACCAGTCCACACAGCCCAGAGGCACCAGCCTCTCCCAAGGGCAGCAATAGCTACCCAGTCCCCACAAGCTAGACAACCTACAGAGCCTCACAAACCATGGATACTCAGACTGAGCTTGACAAATGAGTGGGAAAAATTGTTCACCTAGGAGCTTGCAGGTATAGGAGGTTAGGACTCTCTTTCCACCCTGGTTGTTCCTCATGCAGACCATCAGCCAAGCTCCCAGAGTAGAGGGAACCCAGCAGAAAGCATCTAGCCCCAGTTCTGCTTCTCATATGCTGTGGGCCATGGCAGGCCTTCCTGCCCTGAGCCTCAGTTTCTCCAAATGTATAAAAAGGAGTTGAAAGCTGGGTACTGGTGGCACATACCTATAATCCTAGCTACTTGGAAGTCTGA
Source organism: Dipodomys ordii (assembly GCF_000151885.1). Taxonomy (NCBI): domain Eukaryota; kingdom Metazoa; phylum Chordata; class Mammalia; order Rodentia; family Heteromyidae; genus Dipodomys; species Dipodomys ordii. The sequence goes on along the minus strand of NW_012267397.1, from coordinate 1,413,514 downwards.
GAGCTGATTATCACAGTTCAAAGCCAGCCTAGGCAGGAAAATCTGAGACTCTTATCTCCAATTAACAACCAAAAAAAGCTAGAAGTGGAGCTGTGACTCAAGTGGTAGAGCTCTAGTCTTGAAAAAAACAAAAAGAAAAGCTCAGAGATAGCACCTAGGCCCTGAATTCAAGCTCCAGGACTGGTACCAAAAAAATTTTAATAAAATAAAATTATAAAGGAGTTGAATCATTCAGCCATCCTCTAAGGTCTTAAAATAGGGAGTCAATCCAGGTGCTGGTAGCTCAGGCCTGTAATCCTACTTATTCAGGAGACTAAGATCGAGGGTCAGGGTTCAAAGCCAGCCTCGGGCAGGAAAGTCAATGAGATTCTTATCTCCAATCAGCCACCAGACAACCAGAAGTGGTGCTGTGGCTCAAAGTAGTAGGGTGCTAGCCTTGAGCAGAAAAGCTCAGGGACAGCGCCCAGGCCCTGAGTTCAAGCTCCACGACTGACAAAAAGGGACAAAGACTGAGAGCTCTGAGGGGATCTCTGACCCTATCCGGGCACTCCGGCCTCTTGTCTTTCACAGTACATGAGGAATAAGCTTGTACCATGGAAGCCTAAAGGAACTGCTCCCAACATACTCACGTGGCGCCTGACATACGCAAAGCACACCTGTGTGTATATAAATATGTACATGTGTATGTGAAACCACAGGCATACTCTCACACACACACACACACACACACATCTCTATCTACACACTACACACCCACACAAGTGCCCTTCACTCAGCACCAGAGAGCCTCAGGAACAAGTTTAGGGACACACGAAGTTATGAAATTGATTTCTCTGGGAACAGTTGGAATTAGTTTTAATTATCTTTATCTTTCTTCCAATTGCGCTCTCAGCCTTCTTCTTGCTATTTAATCCATCACTATTGACTTCTCCGCAGGCGCTGAAGGTGGGGGGAGCAGGGGAGGGGGCAGTGGGGCTATTCTCAGAAAATAAACAAACAAATAAATAAATAACAACAGCGGCAATCAGCCCCACCCATCCCTTCCTCTGCAGCAGAAAAACGAGCTTTTCCCGGAGAGCCAGCAGGACTTCCTGCTTGCAGAAGCACACATCACGTCCAAACCTCTTGGGGACAGACCTGGGGGATTAGACAGGGCTGAGATGTAATGTGTTCAGATCTCAACATCCCACCTGTTTGATTCTGGAGAGGGTGAGCTGTATTTTATCCCTGCTGAAAAGCCCTTTCAGCCCTTCCTCCAGCTCCACTCCCTGAGCCATCCAGATGCTCCTTCTGGGACCTTGCATACAGATGCCCCACCCACCCACACAATGGTGCAGGCAGGGACGGATTCACCTCTGAGGCAAGGCACTAAGTGATCAGTGCTCTAAACAGCTGTTGAATAAATGGATGGATGGATGGATGGAAACCTCTTTGAAGGCTTCTGAGAATCTATCATATCTATTTATGTGTTCCTTCAACCCACACTGCGTGGCCATTGCCACCCTTGGAACTGCACAAGGCACTGAAGTAAATGCAAGCAAGTCATCTCCAGGAAAGCACCCCACCTAGGAGAGTCAAGGGTTGGGTCCCTGATGAGCTAGGAAGAAAGATGCATCTAAGGTGAAGGAGACAGGGCAAAGCTTTTATGTCCAAGATGCCTGTGAAGGCAAATCTCCATTTTCTTTCTTTTTTTTTTT
>NW_012267397.1:1393797-1409084 GCF_000151885.1 Dipodomys ordii | reverse complement strand
GGGGGCAGCTGGGCTGGGGAGGGGGTAGCTGGGCTGGGGAGGGGCAAGCTGGGCTGGGGAGGGGCAGCTGGGCTGGGGAGGGGCAAGCTGGGCTGGGGAGGGGGCAGCTGGGCTGGGGAGGGGACAACTTGGGTCAAGTGGGGACAAGAACATGTTGGCTGTTGTGCAGAGAGCAGAGCTACCAGGAGCTGTCAGTGAGCCCCCAGGCCTCTCTGATTCTGGTCCACATCCTGCTGGTGGAATGTTTTGTTCAAGTCTGCTAGCATGTGCCCCTCATGCTGACAGGCCCCAGAGGAGGAACAGCTCAAAGGGGAACAGCTTCTTCTACCCTCAGTGCTCTCCTCACGACCAACACAAAGACAGGGACCCACTGTGGGAGGTGAGGAGAGGAGACAGGATGAGGTTTCCAACCCTGTGAAGAACCCTGGATGTCTCCCACACAACAGCCTCAGGTAGTAAACAAACCAGTCCTCCATTTTACAAGCTGTAGAAAAAGATAGAGGCAAGTCCTGGTCTACAGGCTGCAAGAAAGCCACACTTCCCTGCAGGCTGGAGATGCACCCTCTCCCACAGCCCTCTCTCCATCCCTAGCATGGTTGGCTTGGGCTGCCATGACAGAGTACCAGAGCATGGGTGGTTTCAACAACAGACATTTATTTCTGCACAGTTCCAGAGGCTGGAACTCTGAGGCCAAGGAGCTGACAAGATTGGAATCTGGTGTGGTCTCTGACTGGTCAGCTATGGCCATCCCGCTTTGTACTCCCGTGATGAGTCTATATGTCAGAAGACAGGAAGAACAAGCGCTCTAGGGTCTTCTCTTAGAAAGCCCTGGATCCCATCTGGCGGCCTCATCCTCCTGGCTGCTGGCTAAACACCATCACCATGGGAATTCAGGAGGACACGTTTCAGTCACAACCACTCTATCTGAACCCAGGCCCTGGGCACTGAGCACTGCCTTCACCCGAAACTCCTTTCCTGGAGGGGGCTGAACTCCAGCCTCCTGATCTAACCTGGCACAAGTCCCAAGACCTCAGCAACTAGGGGACCAGGGAGCCCATATGCCCCCAGCCCATTTGCCAGCCATGTTGTTACATGTTATTGTCTTTGACCCAACCAACAAAAATCTTGTGTGTCAGAGGCCATTGCTCCATTTTTCAGCTGGGGAAATAGGATTGGGGAGGTCGAGTGGCCTGTCCACAGTCAGTCAGAAGTCAGGGGCGCTATCAGGGTCAGCTGAGTACCAGGCTCCCCATCATTTTTCAGAACTGGTCTCAAGAAGCCTCCTCTCTTCCTCCCCTCCTGAACTTCCTATCTGTTTCCCTGTAGAGAAAACTCCTTACTCCTCCTCCAGTCCCTGGTACCTGGAGGTGCCCTGCTACACAAGACAGTTATTGCTAGAGACATGAAAAGGCCTGGGGATTGGAGAGGCCAGGGTAGCTCTGTGGGGAACAGCCCTGCCCCGTTGGCCAGGCCTTCCCAGGGAAAGCACCTCTCCCAGCACAAGGTACTCCCTGGGCCTTTTCTAGCAGGAGCACCCCTTCGCCCACTCCACCCCAGGCAGGGCCCTCCTGGCACTCCAGGAGCAAAGAGAAGTAGATACCACTGGGCCAGTCGTGCCAAAGGGACATGCTGGTGCCGGGTGCAGGCAGTCCTGGTGTGTGAGAGTGAGGACTCGTGGGAGGTTCCTGGCCAGGTGCAGGTGTGATGAAACAGTGCTCAGAGAGGCTCCATGTGCAGATCTGGAACTCGTTGGCCTGGGTTCAAGTCCAAGCACTACCATTCCAGAGCTATGTGATCTTGGGCAAATCACTTCCCCTCTCTGTGTTTAGATCCCTTATCTACAAACTGGGGCTAACAATAGTACCTGTTGAATATTTTTTAAGTTTCTATGTGAAAAGTGCATAGGACAGCGGGGGGGCGGGGCAGCTAACCAGAGTCACCTGTGCTTGTCACAGGTGGTATAGAGTCCGTCTGTGCGTCCACCTCCCCACCACAGGCAAAGCTGCTTAGGACAGTCTCACCATCCTGTCCAACCCCAGCACCACCCTGGACTCAGTGGGAAACCTGTCCTTTAATGACTAGGGACTGAACAAAAGATCTCTGTGTGTGTATCATGAAAACATATCGATATTGTGTATAGGTGTGTGTGTGTGTGTGTGTGTGTACATCACTAGCTTGTGTGTCAGTAACAGATGACCAATGCCAGTGTCACTACTGTGTGTATCTGTCACTATCAGGCTACCAACACTTGTGTGTTCTTGGGTGTGGCTGCTAATGGGTGCTGGGTGTGTTACAACATGTGGACCAGTGAGTGTGTGTGTGGGTAGGAATTGTGTTGGGGAATGTCAATACCAGGAACAGGAGTGTTCACGCTGTTCATATTTGTGTATCAGCATTTGGAGTATCTGTGTTTCAGTGTGTGTGTGTGTGTGTGTGTGTGTGTGTGTGTTGGCACTGGGTGAATAGCTGTGGCATAGTTGGGTATATATCTATGCAGGGTTTGTACATGTATCAGTGTTATATGTGTGTGTGTGTGTGTGTGTGTGTGTGTAGCATCCTGAGGATCTTTTGTCAGTACGACTATGTGTGTCTAAGCGTGGAGTATGTAGATGTATGTCAGTGCTGAGTATATATTTGTGTGTCAATATTGTATTACATAGACACCTGCATTGGCTATATGCATGTATCCAGGTTGTGCAAGCTTTCATGATGATACTGTGGATAAATACAAGTCTGTATCAGTGCTGGGTATGTGCACCAATCAGTATTGTGTGCATGTGTCTCTGTGTTGAGTGTGTGTGTGCAAGTGTCCTGGTCTATGTATTTGTGTCTTTCATTGCTGAGTGTATGCATGGGTGTGTAGCAGCTTCAGGTGCAAATGCGTGTCCAGGCTGGATGTACATGTGTGCCAGCGGCATACATGTATCTACATGTGTCAGGGTTGAGCACCCCATGCATCAGGGTTGAACATATCATGTGTCAGTACTGGGTGTGTTTTGGGATTGTTTGTACATGTGTCTACACTGAATGTGTGCATGTGTGTGTGTGTGTCAGTGTTGAATGTGTAGATGTGTGTCAACAGTGGCTTATGTGGGTTGGTGAGGGGTGTGCGTTTCTGGGTGTCGCATGTCTGTGTAGTCCCTGTGGGCATTGGGGAAGTATGTGTGTGCATCAGGGTTGTGTGAGTTTGTGGGCCAGTGTGTGTGTGCATCAGGGTTGTGTGAGTTTGTGGGCCAGTGTGTGCTCCTGTGGCTGTCCCTCACCCCATCCTCTGGAGGGCGTCGGCAGACCCCTGAGGCCTGGCTCTGCGCCCGCCCCAGCCTCCCCTGACTGGCACCCGAGTTAATAAGTGTTGCTTTTCTCCTATTCTACTCAGGTCTGTGATGGAAAATCCTCGGGCTGGAAGTGAGCCCCGAATCGATAGTCCATTCCATTTAACAGGGTGGCTGTCACCATAACGAGATAAAAGTGGATTAGCTTCGGCGCTCCTGCTGCCGTGGCCGGGCCATCTGTTCCCTGCCCAGCCAGCCTCCGAGCAGCCACTGCCCCGGGGCTCCCCACAAGGCTCCAGTGGGTGCAGTGTGAACCCAGGGCTGGGTTGGAGGGAGCAGAGGGTGGGGCTCAGGACAAAGTAGCTTCAGCGTTCTCAGGATGGAGATGGGGCAGGGAGAGGGACAGCATGAGACCAGGGCCAGCTGGAGCAGTGTGATCCAGCTGACCATCCCCAGAGGCCTTCTGAGAAACCTGCACCCTCCCTGAAGGTCTGTGTGACTGAGTCACACCTGCCAACACACACACATGCACCAATGCCTGTAGGCCCATGTATCCTGGGGGACACACACACACACACACAGCCTGTGGACTCACTTCAAGGGAAGGGAAGGTTCTCCTATTCCCTTCACAACAAACAACAGAAGCAGCTCTTATCACATAGCAAGAGGAATTCAGATTAGACACCAGAAGAACTTCCTGCCCATGAGGATGAACTGTTTCAACAGCAGATGACCAAATGTTTGCCTTTCAAGATTTGTCCCAGCTTTTGCTGAGTCGTAAATACAAGACACTAGGTATTAGCCAGCCGCAAAAGAGGTTGATTCAAACAGATCACTTCATTTCTTTCTTCCTTTTTTTCTTTCTTTTTTCCTAAAGTACATATTGTCAATATTACCGTTCCCAACTAGGCTGCATTTTAGCCTTGGGAATCTTAGTTTTTAGTTTGTTTGGTGGGAAAGAAGGCTATCTTATTCTGTGATCATCACTTTTATTCCTTCCTGTTTTTTTACAATTGTTTTGTGCATTAACATTTGCTCCACCACCATGGCCATCTCTGTGAAGTGAGTACCTTTATTTTTCCCAAGCAAAGCACTAATTGCTACTTCATTCCACAGTGAATCTCTCCTCACTACACCAACTGACATGTCACTTTTGCCATTTATTGAGGTCTTAGCTGCTCACTTGATCATTTTTGTGCTAACAGACACAGTATTATCTAGCATGCCTTTGTGATCTATTTTGATCTTTAGCAGAGTGTTTCTCTTTCACATTAATACCCAGAGTCTATTATTTTATAGTTGTGTAAATTCCAAAGTCTATCTAATAAAATCAATGGCAACCGCCTTTGACATGTAAACAGCAGGCCCCCAAATCTTGCAGAGTCAAGTTTTAGAGACAGACCTGCGAGGCCTTCAGAAGACCTGCTTTTCACTGGAACAAGAGCAAGCTGAGAATTTCAACTCTGATGCCTTCCAGACTATCCTAAGAATTGTGTGAGAGCCAGATGTGGGCCCTAAGCCTGCAGGAGGCAGGAAGGACAGAGGGCCTGACTCCCTTTGAGCTCCTCTGAGAAGCAGACTTTTGGATAAGGTAAGGGCAGATGTTTCTCTAAGACATGACCCAGAAAACCTCAGGAGGGGATAGATCATTGTTCCCACCCCCCAGAACCTCTGCGTTTAAGAGGGTAGACTCAGGCTGAGTTTTCCCACTCTTGGGAGGAAGCTAGGGTATTTATACTCCCAAGCCCACCAGCAACTGGCTGAGAGGCCCCTGAGCAGCAGGGAGGGGGCTTAATTCTCCTATTTCTCCAGCCAAGGAAAAGACTGGGCAATGGGAGGGGGCAGAGCATGCATTCTGATAGGACAGCTCAAGGAGAACTGACCAATGAGGGAACAAATGTGGTGGTCCAGTAAGGAATCAGGGACAAGGAGTAGAATGTTTAAAGTAAAGTGCTCTTAGGAAGCAGAATAGACAGAAACTGAGACAACAGGGCATCAGAGGACCAAAACCTATGGTAACCCACAGGTTTCTGGCCTGAAAGGCAGGGTAGATGACAAAGGGAGACACAAGATGGAAAACTCCAGAGGAAGAAGTGGGAATGGGGTGCAGAAAGTCTAGTTTAGGTTGTGTTAGGTGGAAGTCCTGTAGCATCCAAGTGGGTCCTAGAGATTGCCTGGGCACAGGGTACATGGTGCTGGACCAGCAGGCAGGGTCAGAAGGCAGATGGAGAATCAAGGCCTGTCACCAAAGCCAAGGACCATTCTCAAATGAGAGATGATCTGCTTTCAGTCTATTCAAAGTGTATTCTCTTCCTAATAAACTTCCCTATCATTTTCACACACACACACACACACACACACACACACACACACACACACACACACGCACATATCACACAAAGCCAAAGTGTGGATGAGGTTGGCCAGAGATGGGACCAAGAGGCAGAGGCTCAGGGAACTTTCCACAGATAGCCTGGAGGGATTGTGAGGAACATTCAAGAAGGTTTGTCTACTGGTATGGGGGCCACGCCTACAATCTCTGCACTCAGGAGAACTGAGATAGGAGGATCTTGAGTTTAAGGTCAACCTGGTTATACAGCAAGGTCCTGTCTCAAAAACAATCTAAAATCAAATAACAACAACAAGATGGTCTCCCTGCCATTCCCTACTGACTGAGAGTCTCTCCCCTCCCTACAGGATGGGAGAAGGGGGAGGAGGGAGAGGGGAAAGGGTGGTGGGAGGGGAGAGAACAGGGGGATGTGAATTCTAAAGGAGCCGACAGCTGTCAAATAATATAAAACCTCATATGTTAATAATTCTTATGGTTTTGCCAAAGACTTAATGGCTGGCCTGTCAAGAGTGGTGACAGAAGCTATTATGGAAACAAGACAGGAATATTTTGGAGACAGCATCAACAGCGCTGCCCAGTGCCAGGCTTTGGAGGACCAGGACAATGACAAGCCAGGCCTCCTACCTGCCACCCCAGCCAGGCCTCGCTCCACCAGAGAGGAGCTGGGTCATTGCAGATTCAAGCCATTAACTAGGGATTGATCACCTCTGAGGACATTTTAATTAACCGTCAGATCCCAGAGCGACCTCATCTTTCCTTCCCCACCCCCTGCCTGATCTGCAGCCACTATGGTCCCCAACACAAACAAACAAGCAGCACTAGCCAACAGCACAATACAGCAATGTCCCCTGGAAAGAGGCCTGTGGACCCTGGCTGAGGCCCATCTGGTGACCCAGGGGGTCTCTAAGGGGTCTCCTACTGGTCACAACTCAAGGTCTGATGACTTGGCCCAGATCAAGAGCCAAGTGACTCCATACATTTCTGCAAACCCTTGTATTTGAAATGCCCCCACTTCTCACCTATAAAATAGGAACAGTGGGAAGTACAAACATACGAACACACCCCCCTCAAAAAAAAACATGTTTGAAGGTTTAATATCAGGCTAAGGGCATGGCTCAAATGGTAAATTATATGCCTAGCAAGTACAAGGTCCTGAGTTCAAATCACAGACCACCACCACAAAAAAAAAATTAAGGTTCAATAACTCAAAACCACTTTCCCCAACTCTCAGGAGCATTTTCTGGTTAATATTATTGTTTAACTCTCAGTCAGCTCTAAGAGGTGACATCACTGTCTCCATTTCTCCAGGGAGGGACAGGAGGTGACGTAGCAGGAGATGTAAGTGAGCACTCAAACCCGAGTCAGAGCATCTCAAACTGGATGGGGCAGAGGGCCTCTCCCGGGTGATGTGTTGAGATGAAGATCTGGCTCAGCCGGTCTGGGGTGGGGGTGGGGGACTGCGATTCTGCATTTCTGGTAAGCACTCAGGTGATAGGGATGCTGCTAGACCAGATGACACTTTGACGTGGTGTGAATGTCATGTTGCATTTAGCTGGCACAACAGGCAATCAAACGGGCACTGTTACTATGGTCCTTATTACTCAGAGCCCACTGGGGCTTAGGGGCGCGAAATAGCTTGATCAAGCTACAGTGCCTGAACAGGAGAACAAGGCTGTGACCCAGGTGGCTGGGTGGGCTCAGGTGGTACTGAGGCAGGAGGAGCTGGGAGGGAGAAAGTCTGGCCTCAGGAAAAAGGAAGCTATGATTTAGAAAGCAGATAGTGCCGGAACCAGAAGGAAAAGATCCTTGTTCTGGACATTTCTCCCGTTTCAATGAGCAAGCCCTGCGCTAGTCTGCTGGGAAGAGAGGACTTTTGATCTAGAATAGCCAAAGGTCCAGGAACCCCAACCTCAGAGACCAGGAGTGGGAGGACTTGCCCTGCCCCCCCACCCCCATTCCCCCACCCCCTCCCCCATCTTGGGGATAATCTCTCTAATACCAGAAGAGAAAAAAAATCATATAAATATAGGAATTCTCACATGTTTTCCTCCAGCTTTCCTGCCTGTGTGCCTTAGTCTTTGTAGGACAGTTAGGAGGAGAAATGGGAAGTCCCAGGAACTGGCAGGACAAAGAGGTTTTGAACAGCCACCTGCACAGGAAGCTTGAGGTCTCTGGGCAGCAAGACTCCCCACTGTGCAGGGGCATGGCAGCCGCCACAACCAGCTTCACTCAAGGCTGCTAGACCCCAAAGCAAGGCCTGTAAACGCCAAGGACTGCTGGACACTGGCAACTCACACCTGAGGATCCTAGAGTTCCAAGCCAGCCTGGGCAGAAAAGTCCTTGACACTCTTACCTCCAATTACCCAGCAAAAAGCAGAAAGTAGAGGTGTGGCTCAAGTGGGAGAGCACCAGCTTGGAGCAAAAATTCCAAGTGAGAGCACAAGGCCCTGAGGTCATGCCCCAAGATCAGCATACATGGGTACACACACATACACACGAACGCACACACACACGCATGTGCATCCACAAGCGTGCCATTAACCACCATTAGCAAAGGGCTAGCATCTGGGGCCTTCTGCTGCTGTAGAGTAGGGTGCTACTCACAGATGAGACCCCAGGGAACTCTTTCCTACAAATAACAAACCATAAAGCTCCAGACAGTCCCCAGAGGCCAAGAGACAGAGCCTGACCAGATCCTCCTGCCCCCCCCTCTTTCCCCTCTCCCCCTCCCCCCCCCCACTCCTCTGCTCCCATAGTGGCTGTTCCCAGGCTGCTGGGCTGCAAGCCCATACTGCCTGCAGCTCCCAGCCCAGGAGCATTAATTGAAAATTAATCCGCTCGCTACGTGCCGACGTGCAAATCAAAGCTAAGTGTCTCAATTAGGAAGAGAAATGGAGTCGGGCACTCTTCTCGGGTCCCAGCTTATTTATGGGGATAATATCATTTTTAATGAGGGAAGCTACTAAAAGGCACAACAAATGCAACATTTAATAGAAAAATATTACAGTATTCCATCAGCAGAACGCAGCCAGGAAGGAAGGTGGGTCCCGGGGACGCACGCGCACCCCATGTCCCGGTGGCAGTGTGGAGCTTGTGGAAGGGCACGGGCGGCACTCAGTGTCAGGGAAGCAGGCGTGCGGCCTGCGTGCACAGGGGTATCTACATGCATAGCTATGTCTGGATATGTGTGGATCTGGGTCGGAGGGAGGGGTGACATTTCCTGTGCTTTTGCCGTAGAGATTTATTTCCTACCTAAAGAACTCTTATAATCAGGACCTGGGCCAGCCCAATAAGGTACCCTCCAGTGGAGGGCTGTGAAGGGAAATCAACCCTTTCTGGACACCTGGGCGTACACAGCTGCAGCTGTCTCAGCCAGCTATATCGCTGGCTACTAAAGGGGAAGACATCTTGGCCCAGCCCGATTTCCCCAAGCTGACACTTAGCCCCAGTTATCCTATCTAACCCAAGTGCAAGTTCTCTTGCTTACCACCCTCTTTCTCTATCTGGCTGCCACACGGCCACAGATCCAGGCTCTGCAGCCCCTGCTTGATGCCCTTGGTATTTGCCTCCACACATGTGGAGATGCAGTTAAGGCAAGCAGCTCCGAGTCCTGCCTGGCCCCACCTTGACCCAGCAAAGGTCACCTTCCCAGCCCCCAAACACACACACACACACACACACACACACACACACACACAATCCTCCAACCTTCTTGTCCTGCCTAGTCCTCCAGAAGCGCAGATTCCAAATCTTGCCTACTGTCCCTATTACTCCCCCAAGGAAGTATCTGACCACCTAATCCTCTTTCAGAGTCCTCCCAAGGCCTGGTTGCCTAGGAATGGATGATGGTTGTAGTGCCAGTGGCTGAGACCACAGTGTGCTCAGTGCATGAGCATCTGCATCACTCTGGGCCTGGCCAGGGTCGGTGATGAGGGATGAAGATAGGGTGTGATGTCTGCCTCTGTTCCCACACCATATAAATCCAGGCAGATGCAAAGTTCCCAGAAAAGGAAACTGAAACTCAGATAGGCTAAGAAACTTACTTGCCCAAGGCTGTATAGCATGGAAACATCAAAAGGTTTTACAAGGTTCCAGAAGGCACCAGACCCCAGGCCTCCCAGGACCAGGACCTGAGTTCCCTCTGGTGAGACTGGTCCCAGAGAACATGGGAAGAACCAGCTCTGCCTCCCACCCGCTCTGTGACTTTGCACTTGTGACATAACCTCTGTGTGTCTGGTTTCATGGTAAAATAAGGGGACGTAGCCCTTCTTTTGCAGGGTCTGCAGGGTTAAATGAACTAAGGTCCCTACAGCTCCTAGAATTGAGGTCAGCTCATGATAAATGCTCAGTATGTAGTGAGATGTTGTTACTAATATTAGGCCATCACACACACACACACACACACACACTCCCCAAATCATTCTCTCCCCGGTCAGACAGCAGGCACAATCCATCAGGCAGTCTGCAAAGGGCCCCAAGGCAAAGGCTTCCGCTCCCCAAAATGCTCAGGAAGGAGCCCGGGGTGCCCCTCACACTGAGAGTCCATGCTTTATGTCCCCACTGTTCATCGAGCCACCCGCATTGTTTCCTGCACCTTTCTGGATGCACAGTATGCTTGAGTTTTGAAATCATAAAATAACAATAACAATGAAATTAAAGCAGTGGGAAGGAGGAACTCGTGCTAGTGGAGAGGCATTAGCTGGGCAGTGGAATGGTGGCGATTCATCTCCTGTCTGCCTCCTTCACATGACCTTATGCTGCGTGTGGACAAGGACATCTTGACTTCTCCCTGCAGTATTTCCCAGAACCTAGAAAAATGTCTGGACCTGGGAAGTGATTGATTATCACTGGAGAAAGGGAAGAGAGAGCAGAGGACTGAGACAGAAGTGGGGGCGGTGGGCCATCCTGTGGGCTGTGGCTGGGGAGAAGGCAGCCAGCACCCTAAGTATAGAGATCTGAGCGCCTGGTAGTGGAGACCCCAACCCAGAGCCCATCTAATCTGCCCTCCCTCTTGGAGCCCAGGTACCGCCAGACTTACGATATTTGAAAGTTAACTTCCCACAAAAGTCACTCTCCAGGATTAATATTTATTTCTTATGAAATTTAAATGTTTCAAGGTAATTAAATTTTTATTCATCATGAGATATAGATAAAAATATTTATAACTTTCTCTTTCACACCATTGAGGATGAGGGCTGGATGAAACCAATTACCCAGACCTCCTCCTGGTGGCTGCACTGGGGTCAGGGCAGGGAGGGTTTAGCTGGGGTAGTAGAGAGGGGGGGCAGAGCGCTGGCTTTCATCACCCTGAAACACAGCCAGCATGGCTTCCTGCATCCAGGCAGGTGGAGCTATGGGCAAAAGGTGAGGACTAGACCCACACCGCCAATGTCTCAGGCCGCTGGCTTTTTTACCAACCATAGGGTAGCTGATAAGCAACAGACATTTCTTCCTCAGGGTTCTGCAAGCTAGGAAGTCCAAGATCAAGGCAACGGGAGATTCAGCATCTGGTGAGGACATACCAGTTTGCCACTAGTGGTAGAAAACGCTGGAGCTGGGCACTGGTGGTTCACACTGGTGGTAATCCCAGCTACTTAGGAGGCTAAGATCCAACGATCACAGTTTGAAGCCAGCCAGGACAGAAAAGTCTGTGAGCTCAAATCTCCAGTCAATCACCAAACAGCCAGAAGTGGTACTGTAGCTAAGGTAGTAGAGTACCAGCCTTGAGCCCATGCCCTGAGTTCAAGCCCCAGGACCAGCATACACACACACACACACACACACACACACACACACACAGAGTGGACGGCAGAGCCACTGAGAGAAGCTGTCTGTCTTCCAAGGTTACTCAGCTTGGTTGAAAAACTCATCTTGTCACTAAACTTGAACTCTGAGCCCTTAAAAATGGGGTTCCTTGGAAGATGCCCCGGTCTCATGTGTGTCACTCTGGAACACAGTTTTCTCCTGCCCTGGAAAAGAAGAACCTAGCCCTAAAACTCACCATTCATTCTGTCAACACGGCCTCAGGTCTCCCATAAAAGCGCTGCTTCCTAGGGGACTACCTGATCACACGGCAGCCTTCCCCAAACAATGGCACCTGTGGGACAAGACACCAGGGACAGGGCCACACAACCAACCACAGAGTCAGACACTTGCCATGTCCTGGTCTTTCCTCCCTTGTGCCAGAGAGTCCAGAGGCCCTGGATGGGCAAAATCTGGGACTCACCTCCCTGATGACATCAAGAACCAGCCTGCTCTTCCTCCTGCCCTTGCTGGGAGCTGCAGTTTGTGCTCGCTAATTAGACCTGTCGCCAGCCCAGAATCACTCCCAGGCTGGGCTGGGGAGGTCATTAAGCTGGAGATGGATAAGTGCTAAGCCAGCCCCACTCTGGAGATTTACAAGGCTCAGGCCAGGGAGGATTTATAAGGTTTGTTAAATTTCTAATTGAGTTTAGAGTATAGCGCCATGGTCTCGGTGACCAAGCTGCATGGATGAGAATTAAAAGAAGTACATCCATCCCTCACATTCCAGGATGACTCTGGCATTCCCTTCTTCCCTACCCCCACCTACCTGCCTAGCAGCAAAGGCCAAGGGATGCCCAAAGGCAGTGTAATCCAGTGAGCGGCCCAACCCAGGCCCTCAGCAAATGCCCATCAGGTCCAGCACACAGACAAGCCTGCCCAAGAGCTGCAGGCCTAGACTCAGTCTCTCAGTTACCACCCAGGTCCCCTCCCTGAAGAACAGCAACGATGCCATCAGGAGAAGCCAGGTGTGACTGCACTATTGGGACTCTGGAAACCCACATGGGTAATAGGAAACTGTTCATTCACCCCCATTCATTCCATAATGTGCATGAGATAAGCTGGGCATGGTAGCATATACCTATAATCCCAGATACTTGGTAGGCAGAGATTGGGAAGTTGAAGGATCAAGGCTAGCCTTGGCAGATAGGGATAAGTACTCTAGAGAAAATAAAGAAAGCTGGTGGCAAGAGAGGAAAAGGTGTGTTTAGAGGCAGCTTCTCGGAGGAGGTGGCCTCTGGCTGCTGCCAGTAAGTCATGGGGAGATGAGAGGAAAGGCCACAGGCAGGCTCTGAGGATGCACTTAAAAAGTCCATTCCCTTCTGGGTTCTTGAAAAGGAATGGATCTAGGGAGCCAAGCACCCCCAAAACAGAAGGCCATGGAAGCAAACATACTACCTGCTCATGTGTGACCTCAAATGCTCCTCCCTGATTTCTGGACCTCAGTTTCTCCATCTGTATGTGGGCTGACAAGAACTGAGACCCTACCCCCTCCCACATATCTTGAACCCTGGAGTCAGGGCTCTTCAAAATGCATCTCCAATCCCTACACATACAGTACCTACATGGAGGTCTCTTGTATGAATGAGGGGAATTTAGGCAGAATCCTTGGTTCATAATCCAAACATTGTGCGCCCTCTGGTGGCAATTGTGCCAATCCAAAACCAGTGATGCACCCAGCCCAGCCCCGCTCCAGAGTGATAAAAAACACACTGCATAGTGCAAGACCCCTGTCAGTGCCCACTTAGAAGAAGGCATGCTTTGAGATGGCACCAGACTTTTCCAGGGTCACACAGCAAGTAGATTGTACCTGGTGGCCCAGAAAAGCCTTCATTCACTCATTTGCTCTGCATCATCAAGCACTGATTGCACACAGTACTGTTGTAGACACAGGTAAACCAGCAGTGAGCAAGACAAAGTCCCTGCCCTCAAGAAGCCTACATTCTACTGGGGGGGAATGCTAAGCCAATAAACACATGACCGAGCAAATACAGAAGGCGTCAGGTGGCAATGTGGGCTATGGTGGAACCAACAAAGCAGAGTAAGGGAGTAAGAAGCAGCAAGAATGCTATCCTGGATAAAAAGTGATGGAAGGAGTCTCTACGGACATTTGCATCAAGACTCAGTGAGGAGACAGGGAAATGTCTAGGAGAAAGCAACCCAGAACTGGAGAGAGAAAATATTCCCATAGCATGTGCAAGTCCCATTGTGTGTGGCCAGAGCAGAGAGGGCGAGGACGAGAGGGGAGAAGATGAGTGAGGAGAGGTGATGGAGGTCCCACATTGGCCACAAAGGCTCATGGAAATGAAAATAAGCCAATCGGGGCAGGGGAGAAGGGTGGTTCAGTTGTGGAGCACTTGCCTTGCATGTGTGGGACCCTGGATTTCATCACCAGTAAAACACATGCACACATACACCACACAGTAAAAAAAAGTTGGAAAATACCATCCATAATAACAAGACAATTTCAGTTGATACTGACCCAGAACTCTCACTGATGCTGGAATTAGCAGATGAAGACTTTAAAATAATTCATTTAGCTTGACTCCATATGTTCTACAGTTAAGTAGAAGCATTTAAGACATTCAAAAAACTCAAGTTAAACTTACAGAGATGAAAGCTACCATCTGAAGTGAAAAACACACTGAAATGAGATTAATGGCACACTGGAAATTGTAGTAAAGAAGTTTCATGCTGAGTGCCAGTGGTTCATGCCTATAATCTTAGCTACTCAGAAGGCTGAGATCTGAGGAACACAGTTCAAAGCCAGCTTGGGCAGAAAAGTTCATGAGACTCTTATCTCCAATTAACCATCAGAAAATCTGAAGTGGCGCTGTGGCTTAAGTAGTAGAGCACTTGCCTTGAACTGAAGACTTGAGGAATAGCGCCCAGGCCCAGAGTTCAAGCCCCATGACCAACATAAAAAAAAGAAGTTTCATGAACATAGGAATAGAAACTACCCAAAATCAAACAAAGAGAAAACCAAAATTTTTAAAGAGGTATATCAACAGTCTAAGCAATTTAATTTATATGTGATTGGCATATCCAAGAGAAATCAAGGGGAAGGTGTCACTCTATTATTCCAACCCCCCCCCAAATTACTTTCCAAAACAAGCCAGGCATGGAGGTACATGCCTGTAATCCCAGCTACTTGGGAGGGAGAGGCAAGAGGCTATTGAGATCAAGGCAAACCCAGAAAAAATAAAGCAAAACCTTGTCTCAAAAACAAATAAATAAAAACAAAAAGGGCTTGGAGTATAACAAGTGATAGAATGCTTGCCTATCATGAATAAGGTGCTGTGTTCAATCCCCAGTACCACAATACTTTATAAAAGCAAAGAAAAAATAAAAGCCTTGAGCAAGATGGTGTGCGTCTATACTCCCAGCTACTCAAGAGAGGGAGATTGGGAGGATGGAGTCTATGAGTAAACCAGGCAAAAAGTTAATGGAACACCACCCTCATCTCAAAGAATACACTAGTGTGGTAGTTCACCCTGTAATCCCAGCTACACAGAAGGCACAGGGTAGAGGATCACAATCTGAGGCAGACACCTGCAAAAACATGAGAACTTACCAAACAAATGACTAAAGCAAAAAAAGGTGGGGGGCATTAGAGCTGTGTCTGAAATGAGAAAAAAATCTGTGGAGCAAATACAAGGTCCCAAGTTCAAATAACACTGTCACCAGAAAAATGACAAAATAGACTCTTTCAAATATACAAAAGCTTAAAGAATTCATCACCTGCCGGAAGCAGAGCTATAGCTTAAATGGTAGAGCACTAGCCTAGAGCAAAAAGCTCAGGGACAGTGCCCAGGCCCTGAGTTCAAGTCCCAGGACCAGAAGAAAGAAAGGAAGGAAGAAAG
>NW_012267397.1:1390604-1391117 GCF_000151885.1 Dipodomys ordii | reverse complement strand
AAAGAAAAACAAGCAGACAGAAAATCACTGAAGATTTGGAAAATTTGAACAACACTATAAAAAACTTGGTTTAATTGGTATTTTTAGAATACACCACTCACCATCAGAATAAATATTATTTTCAAGTATGCATGGGATCTTTTAGAAGACAGATCCATAGACTAAGCCATAAAAATCATCCAAAGAAATTTAAAATGATTCACATCATACACATAATGTTCTCCATCCACAACAGAATTAAATTAGGAATCAAGATGGATATAGAAATCACCAAATACTTGAAAACTAAACAACATTCTTTTAATAATCCATGAGTCAAAAAGAAATCAAGAGAGAAATTATAGTGCATTTTAAGCTAAGTAAAAAATAAAAATGAAATTTAGAGGGATGCCATTGTAACAGTGCTTAGGAAAATATTTATAGCACTAAATACCAATACTAGGAAAAGAAGAATGGTCTCAATTGATGACTTCAGCTTCTAACTTAAGAAACTAGATGTAGCTCAGCAGAATG
>NW_012267397.1:1324409-1390348 GCF_000151885.1 Dipodomys ordii | reverse complement strand
GGGGGGAATGGCTCAGTGATAGAATACTTTACCCAGTATGCATGAGGCTCTGAGTTCAAAATCCAGTAGCATTGGGAGGGGGCAAATAAGAAAGAAGGAGAAGGAAGAAGAGGAGGAGGAGGAGGATTAGAGCCAGAATTGATGAAATAGAAAACAGAAAAAAAAAGATGTAATTAATAAAGACAGAAACTGATTCTTTATAGAAATCAATAGAATTGATAAACCTTTAACCAGACTGATGAAGGAAAGAGAACTCTCATTACAATATTGCAATCAGAGAAATTGTATCACTACACATTCTACAGGTACTAAAATGGAAAAGGGAATAGCTATTAAATGGGCTATATTTGTTGGTTTAAAAAAAATACCTTCCTGGAGCTGGGTGTAGTAGTAAACATTTGTCCTTCCAGCTCTGGGGAGACTGCGATAGAAAGTCCCATACCAGCCTGGGCTACACAGTGAGATTCTGTCTTCAAAACAAAACTAAAAACAAACTAACAAACAATAAGAACATAAAACCTAGAAAGATAACTTAAGAGCCCGATGACCTCACAAGGGAACTTCGGCAGCTTTAAGGAAGCTGCTATAATTATATAGTAGGCAAACATTTGGTCTTCTTCCTGTTTTCTGGCACTAAGCTCTACAACTCTTGGGACCTCTGGAATGATTAAATGTTTGTAGGCTCAGTCCATTCAGGCTGCTATAACAAAACACTTAGCCCTAGAGGTTTATAAATGAAAGAAATTTCTCTTAATTCTGAAGGCTGGGAAGCCCAAGATCAAAATGTCTGCAGGTTAGATTCCAGGTAAGAGCTGACTCCCCGCTCCAGACGTGATGCCTTCTTGCTCATAACGTTATTTGTTTCTGGTACAGGATGTGCTTACTGAATGACTGGATAGGTGAATGGGTTAACATCTCATTCACTGGAGCTGATAACCATGGCAGTAATGGGTGCTAGTGTGGTGTGACACGACACACCCCGAAGGCCACAGAAACTCACCCATCCAAGATCACAGTGGCTTTTCCCCTCTCATTTAGTTTTTAATCATATACTTGGTATAAACCCACTGAAGAAAAAATTTAAATAGAAAGAAACTAAATAAAAATAAATGTAAAATCTCCTGAGATTACACACTCAGAAATTACTATTGTCAAGCATTCACTGACTCTCATCCAGACCCTCTTCATGCAAGAAAAAAAAATTAACAAAGACGGGCTGGAATTATGCACATGCTGCACTGCAATGAAGTGTGACTCTCTCCATGTCAATAAATATGTATCACGGGCAGCAGCCACTATTCTATTGTAGAGCAGAATCACAATTTATTTAGCCAATTTGCTGTTGGAGGAATATTTAGACTGATCCAATTTCTCACCATTTTATGTGATGAATATCCTCCTTATCCATACAACTTTTTGAACTTGTCCAATTATTTCCTTAGGATAAATTTCTAGAAGGGAAATTTCTGAGTCAAAGACAATACGCTTATTTAGGAGTTTTCATCCGAACCTACAACCAAATTGTCTCTCAAGAAGGTTGTACCAATTTATACTCCCACTTTTGCCGAACAAGATGTAGATGATACAGGAAATACATTACAAAGGGGGCATTTGTCAGGAAAGGATGGGCCAAGCTGCATTAACAAATTAACCCCCGAACCTCAGTGGCACGACACAACAAAACATTATTTCTGACCCATGTGAAAGATTCAACCCTGCTCAGCAGGAGGGCCTCTATGTAAAGTAAAATTCAAGGTCATAGCCTGCAGAGAGCTGTCTGCGTTTCGCTAGCTGTACTTTCTGGAACATGGGGACCTCCTTAAGGATGGCAAGTGAAGTGTTTAGGTTCTTAAATGCCTTGGCATAGAAGTGACAAGCAGGAGCTGGGAAGGTGGTTCAGTGGTAGAACGCTTGCCTTGCATGCATGAGGCCCTGGGTTCGATTCCCCAGCACCACATAAGCAAAAAGAAAAAATGCTGGAAATGGTACTGTGGCTCAAGTGGTCAAGTGGTAGAGCACTAGCCTTGAGCTGAAGAGCTGAGGGACAGCGCCCAGACCCAGAGTTCAGGCCCCACAACCGGACCCCAAAAAAAAAAAAAAGTGACAAGCAAGCTGAGTGCCAGTGGCTCACACCTGTAAATCCTAGCTATTCAAGAGGCTGAGATCTGAGCACCAACATTCATAGCAAGTTGGGGCATGGAAATCTATGAGACTTATCTCTAATTAGCCACCAAAAAAGCCAGAAGTGGAGCTGTGGCTCAAATGGCTCAGGGACAGAATTCAGGCCCTGAGTTCAATTACTAGTACTGATACACATAAAAAAGAAGTGACAACCAGTGCCTCTACTTATATTTCATTGGCTGGAACTATTGCATGACCCTGTCTATCATCATGACAGGGACTAGACAGTATGGCAGCCAGGTGTCCAAGAAAGACACCTGATACTCACAGATACCAGCCACAACCATTAGGCATAGTAAAGAATAAAAGCCCTGAGAAGGTATCTTTGGCCAGAGGAGTCTAAATTGAATTCTGTTACAACAGGTACTAGTACTAATATCACCTGCTCTAAGGTAGCTTTTTTTTTTTTTTTTTTTTTGCCGGTCATGGGGCCTGAACTCTGGGCCTGAGCTCTGTCCTTCAGCTCAAGGCTAGTGCTCTACCTCTTGAGCCACAGCAACACTTCTGGCTTTTTTTCTGCTTATGTGGTACTGGGAATCGAACCCAGGGCCTCATGCATGCAAGGCAAGCACTCTACCACTGAGCCACCTCCCCAGCCCCATAAGGTGGCTTTTTAAAGAAAGAATTCTTTAGCCAGTCACTGGCTAGCCAGTCACATGCCTATAATCTTAGCTGCTCTGGAGACTGAGATCTAATGATTGCAGTTTGAAGCTAGCCTAGGCAGACAAATCTGAGAAACTCCTATCTCCAATTAACCAGGCCAGGAAAAAAAAATTAGAAAGAACCCCATCTCAAAAATAATCTGGGATGGGCACTGCTGGATCACTCCTATAATCCTAGCTACCCAAGAGGGAACCTGGACCTCTGCCACTCTGATGGGCCCCATCAGACTCTGACCAATGTACACTTCTTTCTGTCCTCAGCCCTCAGCCTTCCTGACCTGTCCCACCCATCTTGCCTTAATGAAGTTCCCAATTGACACCACTAATTCCCCGATGATTAACTTCCAGCAGATTAGAACCAGGACAGCTATTTAATTAACATGCATGTCTGAGATTACTCAGGACTCATTAATGCTCCATGATTGACTTGTTAACATTCAAGAATTCAATTACTTGCCTGGCACTGAACTCCTAGCCAGGATGTATGGGACCAACCCGGGTGATGAATACCCCAACTTGAAGGTGCCCAGCCTGGGAGCCCTATTCTAAAGAAGGAGACAGCCCAGTCCAGGAGGACAGGAGGGATGGAGGTGTGAGGGAGGAAACAGCATAGCTCAGCTAGTTGGAACAGCCTACTCATCCTGTCCTGGGAAGTAAAATACACAGCCCTGCCACTGGAAGGTGCCAGCCTGAAAGGTGGGGGGTGTGAAGGTCTGAGGGAAGTTATAGTCTTCCTATGGGAGGCCTTAGGCTGGAGGAGCCAAAACCAGCGTCTCCATCGAAGTGAGCCAGAAAGATTAAGTGTCAAGGGGCGGGGAGGGAGATGGTTAGGAACTACTTTCCTTGGGGTGACTAGGAAGCCCCAGTTTTTCAGAGGCTGCAGGGGAAGAACAGACAGAGTGGGCTGTCTCCCTCCTCAGCTCTCCTGCCTGTCACCCAACCCCATGCCAGAGCCTCCAAAGAAATACAAGTCTATCACACAAGGTCACAGGGATGCTGCATTTATCCAACACCTCTTCCACCTGAGCATCATCCATACCCCATCTTAGTGACGCTTCCTACCCTAGAAATAGGCAGACTGAGATCTAGGGAAGCTAATAACATTGTCCAAGGATGTACCGGGTGCTGGTGGCTCACGCCTGTAATCCTAGCTACTCAGGAGGCTGAGATCTGAGGATCTCAATTCAAAGCCAGCCCAGGCAGGAAAGTCTGTGAGTCTCTTATCTCCAATTAACCACCAGGAAACCAGAAGTGGTGCTGTGGCCCAAGTGGTAGAGCACTTGCCTTGAGCTGAAGAGTTCAGGGACAGTGCCCAGGTCCAGAGTTCAAGCCCCATGACCGACAAAAAAAGAAAGAAAAGAAAAGAAAATTGTCCTAGGATGCACAATAGAAAGGAAACCCTTCATCACGACCCTAACCACACTGTCCCCAGACCCTGGTCATTCCAGGGGTCTAGATGACCGGTTCACCCCTGCCACCATAAGTTTCTGTGAATTAAAACTTCTCTGAGGAATCTCAAGGAAGGAGTGTGGGTCACCGTGTGACTGTGGATCCCTCAAGGAGCTCAGTGAAGACCAATCAAGAGGCCTGTACCACTGTGCCAAGCATGCCCAAGAGGTAGATGGCCATGCAGGGACCATAACATGGCAGAGTTCTGCAGCACATTCCCCAGGGGACGTGATGAGGCCAGCAGTCTAGGGAAGCCCAGAAGCTGAGCCTGGAAACCATAGCTCTGCTCCCCACAAGCTGTATGGCCCTGATAAATTACTTTACCTCTCTGAGACTCTTCCCTAATATAAACTGAGGATGGTAATGATACCTTCAATGGAGTAAACAATGTCACACAGAGTTCAAATCCAGGCCTGGCAGGTGGAACACAAGCACCATGCAGCCAATGCTCAGCCACAGTCATTTGTTAACATGGTTTAAGGGAAGAGAAGTAACTAGGAGCTGCCAGTAGTTCATGTCAAGAGCGATGTCCTGCCAGGTGCCAGTGGCTCACTCCTATAATCCTAGCTACTCAAAGGCTGTGATCTGAGGATCATGGTTCAAAGCCAGCCAGAGCAGGCAAATTGGACTCATCTCCAATTAACCATCAAAATTCAGAAATGGAGGCATGGATCAAGTAGTAGAGTGACAGCTATGAGTGAAAAAACTGAGCAAGAATGTGAGGCCCTGAGTTCAAGCCCCAGTACCACTAACATCCACATGGAACAACATTACTAAGACAATGAGTCAAGCTGCTGTTTAACTGTATAAACCTCACAACCACATTTGACATGCTTTGATGTCTACAAAGTGGGGGCTGGGTGAAAGACTGTCAGATGCTGGATGAAGCCATTCTGAGCACTGATTAAGTGGTTCACAGGCGGCATCATTGAAGAGGGTCACTGAAGATGGGCACAGCAAATATATCTGAAGATGACAAGGTGTCATAAAGCAGGAAAGGCCAACAACAATAACACCTAATGACTCCCGAAGTCCCAAACAGATTTACCCCAAGAGGACCAATTGAAACAGGAAAAGGTAAACGGCTTGCCCTTTGAAAGCTAATAGGAAAATGCTTCCACTATATGCTGCTTAGCAAGCAGAACAGTAAGCAGGGAGTGGGGGCGAAAAAGAGAGAGGAAGGGGGGAGAGCGAGAATCTTTAAATGTCTGTTATCCTTTCAAATAGCCTTGCAATATCTTAACAGATCTTAAACTAGCCTTACAGACCTTAAGATATCTCTGGATAAACACAAAAGGAAATTAATGACTTATTTAATCTCTGGGGAGGGGTACTGACGCTAGCAGACAGAGATGTGGGAGGGAAATTTGTCACTGAATAATACCCTTTTCTAATTTTTAATTCTGAACATTGCGAATGTATTGCCTATTCAAAAATTAAATTACAGAATGTTAACACTGGTTATCTCTGGTTGCTGGGGCGATTGGTAGGTTTCCTCTCTTTTTCATATTTTCTTGTATTGTTGGAATTTTTAAATGGCCATGTAACTACATTTTTAAGTCAAGAAAAATAATGGAGCCATTAACATTTTCTTTAAAAATCTGCCTCACTTACATAGGCTAGGGACCCAGCTGGCTCACAAGTCATGTGACAAAAGCACTATCAAGCCAGGCATGCTTACAATCCAAGCTACTTGGGAGAATGAGATTGAGAGGATCAAGGTTCAAGGCCGGTGTAGGCAGAAAGTGTGTGAGATCCATTCTCAATCCCTTATGGAGTGCCATATCTGTCACTCTCAAAGCAACATGGGAGGCTGAGATTTGGAGGATCTCAGTGCCAGGCCAACCCAAGCAGCAAAGAACACAAGCCTTGGTCTCCACAGAAAGAAGCTGGACGCAGTAGCACTAGACTATGACCCTAGCAGTAGTTAGAAACCTATTGTAGGGAGATTGGTGCACACCCAGGAATGAAATAAGATGCTCTCCTAAAAATAACTAGTGAGCCTGTAATCCCAGATACTCAAAAAACTGAGATATGAGGATCACAATTCAAAGCCAGCCTGGACAAGAAAGTCACTCTAAGACTCTTATCTCCAATTAACTAGCAAAAAGCCAGAAATGGAGATGTGACTCAAGTGGTAGAGGGCCAGCCTTGATGAAAAAGCTAAGGGACAGCATCTAGGCCCTGAGTTCAAGCCCCAGACCTGTCACTAGAGGGAGGGAGGAAGGGAGGGAGGGAAGAAAGAAAGCAGTAATCCTAGCTACTCAGAAAACTGAGATCTGAGTTTTGAAGTCAGCCTGGGCAAGAAAGTCTATAAGACTCTTATCTCCAATTAACCAGCACAAAACTAGAAGTAGAGCTGTGATTCAAGTGGTAGAGTACTAGCCTTGAACAAAAAGCTCAGAAACTGTGCCTAAGCCCTGAGTTCAAGCCCTAGGACCAGTGCTTAAATAAATAAATAACCAACCATCCAATCAACCACTGGGGAAAAACAGAGCTGGGTGCATAGCTTAGTGGTATCATACCAGTCTAGCAAGCATGGGGTACTGAGTTCAAAGCCCAGAACCACCAAAATAAATGGCCATGTGTAATACCTTTTTTAGCCTCTGTCAGTGGTAAGGGTGAGTATGCTAGTGCTGGTAGGCAGGTTAGGTGTAGGGAAGGCCAGAGCCAGGGCCAGAATGTACATGGGGTGGGGGTGAGGGGCATGCACACGTGCACGCTCATGTGCACACGCGCACACACACACACATACACACACACACACACACACACCTGCATGGGGACATGGAGGTGATCGGGTACTTGCTTGGGTGTCCTGTGTGAGCATGATGTGAAGTGAATCTACAGGGTGGCCATGTGAGTGGTACGCATGACATTTGTATGGGTAAAGTTGTCTATGCACAAACGTGTGCCCATTCAGCCTGGCCTTGAAACAGAGAAAGCCACTATGCTATTCTCTCTGTCTCTCACTTGCTCGCTTGCTCATTCACTCGCTCTCCCTCTCACTCTCTCACACAAATTAATAGACATCCTCCACCACACACATGTACATCTCCAGTGGCCACTCCTCCTGTGTGCCCAGGTCAGTTTGGTGTGCACAGCACTGAAGCTTCACCAACCCTGTGGAGTGGCCAGAAGTTTACTACCTTGGCACATGTTTGGCATTCAGTAAACATGTCTGTAATTACCATTTTTATCACAATTTTACAGATGAGGAAATAGGCCAAACGACCTGCTAATGTCATGTAAGTTTATGGTCGAAATGGAAGCCAAGTTCACTAGACCGAATTCCCACTCAGGGGAATTCCTTCCTCCATTATACATTTTCATATTGTGCAGTAAAAATTTTGTAAGATCCTCTGGTTTGGACTAAGCTCCTGCATTAGGCCCAATAGACCAAATTAAAATGGAGTTGCTCATGTCAATCTTCCACAGATCAGGAGACTAAGAGAGACATAGTCAAATCCCCAGGCAGCCCAGTTTTGCAGCCTGAGAAGGATTTCACATCTGCTTTAACCATTATGCAACAAGTAATTTCCAACCAACCTATCAACTCTGTGTGTATGTGTGTGTGTGTGTGTGTGTGTGTGTGTGTGTGTGTATGTGTGCTTGTGCACACATGCACACTGGTCCTGAGGCTTGAACTCAAGGACTGGGCACTATTTCTAAGTTATTTTGCTCAAGGCTAGTATACTACCACTTGAACCACACTTCCACTTTTGGCTTTTTGGTGGCTTATTGTAGATAAGAGTCTCAGGACCTTCCTGCCCATGCTGGCTTCGAACTTTGATCTTCAGATCTCAGCCTCCTGAATAGCTGGGATTACAGGCATGTGCCACCAGAACATAGCTTAACTAGTCAATTTTTTATGTTCTGTTTTTTGCCTCCTTTAGTCTTCCATGTGAATAACGCCCATGTCCTCTGCTCAGTTCACGGGGCCCTAACAAATGAGGGCAGCTTGATATAAAACTACAACTAAAAGCCAAATTAAATTTGCTGTGATTTTCTCTTTTCTTAATATACACTACTTCATTCACACAGGAGCTCCCACAAATGTACTACAACTATGGCTGCCCATTATATTACACCCATGCTGGATGCTCATGACAACACATACCATCATGTACACACCTCAGCATGGTGTTACATAGATACCATGTATCACATACACATCAGGACTGTCTATTACATACACATATGGATAGTGCCCAGCAGAGCACACACAGAGCATCTACTATATATACACAAATAACCTGGTGTTCATACAGATACACACATGGGGATCCATCACAACACATGCATGCAAATTATGTCATGTACATATTACACATGTCCTTGCACACAGAGACATCTACCATACATACACACAAACACACACACTAGTCTTTGTCACATACATGGACACACACACACAAAGCATCCATTACTGACTCAACATATGCAAGCATCTGAATGTAGCATATAATCCCAGCTAATATTTGCCCAACAAGAAATTTAGCATCTTCTCTAAATAATCTCATTTCATGCTCAAAAAAATCCTGTAAAGTAGGTGCCATTCCTACCTTGCAGAGGTGGAAACTGAGGCATGCCCAGAGGAGCTAAGAACTGACCCCAGGCCTCCTCTCTCTCTCAGGCAGAAGAGCGAAAGCGTGTGCTTCCGACCCCTCCGTTCTGTGCCTCTCATGTACACTGTCATTCTGCCTGTCATCCGCTCTGCTGAGGTATATAATTATTTGCCATACAATGGTCTAATATTAAAGTGAAATTAGCAGCGACCTAGGCGTGGGCGCCCTTTCAAATCTGCCCCTCCCCCATTCTCTTGGAGAAAAGCTAGTGGTTTTGAATGATCAGACATCTGCATAATGGCTTCCCTTTGTTCTGATTAAATTGTCCAGAATACTAGGACAGCCTCCTTTAAACCCAACACCTCTAGTCCAGGAGTCTCATTTTTATATCCTTGTCCTTAACTAAGTAGATGGCTGGGAAAGGTGACATGTCAGTTCTCTCTCTGATATGTACCGTCTAGAATTAGGGAGTTTTCAAGTTGGCCTCAGGACAATGAGGAGTCAACAATAACCTGTTAGAAAAATTAAAGAAGAGGAAGTGGCGCTGTGGCCCAAGTGGTAAAACACTCGCCTTGAGCTGAAGAGCACAGGGACAGCACCCAAGCCCAGAGTTCAAACCCCACGACCAACCAAAAAAAAAAAAAAAATTAAAGAGGCTGACAGATTCAGAAGGACAAAAGCAGGATGCTTTATCTCATATGTAGATGCTAGACCTAAAAGATAAACATATATGCAAACACATGCAATATCATATATATATATATATTCAATCCAACTAAAGTATAATGTGTGCATATATGAAATGACCATGGTGAAACACCTTTGATCAATTAACATGTATTGTAACAAAAATGAAGCTGAAGCTGTTGCCTAGGGTGTAGGTTTTAGTGAGGAGGGGGAACAGAGAGGAAATATGGTCTGGGAAGGGGGAGAAGAAAGAATGACCAAGGGGATGACTCTTTGATGGAGATGCATTATATAGTCAAATGGACTTGTTAAAGTAAAACTTCCTTAACCAGGTGCCGGTGGCTCGTGCCTGTAATCCTAGCTACTCAGGAGGCTGAGATCTGAGGATCGCAATTCAAAGCCAACCCAGGCAAGAAAGTCCATGAGGCTCTTATCTCCAATTACCACCAGAAACCTGGAAGTGGCGCTGTGGCTCAAGTGGTAGAGCACTAGCCTTGAGCTGAAGAGCTGAGGGACAGCGCCCAGGCCCAGAGTTCAAGACCTACAACTGACCAAAAAAAAAAAAAAAAGTAAAATTTTCTTGTACAACTAATTGAGGTGACAGAAAGAGGTGGGGAGGGAGAGACAGCTACTAGGCTTTGGGGAGAAGAGCAAAAGGCATACGGAAGATTCTTGCTGAGCTGGAGATAGGATGTGTGGAGAGAGAGATAAGTTATACCTCTGGAGGGCTTAGAAAGACTGAGAGAAAACGTTTCCCTCTGAGACCAGATCCCAGACTTACTGTCCATTATAACTGTCCACCAAACCTCTAGGACCATCTGCAACCTTGGTCCTAATTTTCATTATGTGACAGGAGCAATGTTAGAAGCCATGGCTGGATGGTATCACAGACATTCAAGATGTGCTACGTTCTGAGGACATTGCTGGAGTCCGGGGCCTTATGAGCTCTGTACAGGGGACTCTCCACTGTTCACAGGTGCAGAGATAGGCTTTGTCATGAGATAGAGCGACAAGACGGATGGCAAGGTCTTCCCCCTGCAGATGCAGTCTCTGCACACACTGTGGGAGCCTTTGTATAAAAACAGAGATATAGGAATAGTTCCAGTAAAGACAGTAAAGCCCTAGAGATGTCTCAGGTGAAGGTATGAGAGGATCCAGCTTAGGGAAGGAAGGAAAGGGAGAGTCTGCCTCCCCTTCCCACCCCTCCAATCCATACCCTTACTCCCTCCATAGAACTGCTTCTCAGGGCTGAGAAGGTGGTTCAGTGGCAGAGTGCTTGCCTTGCATGCATGAGGTCCTGGGTTCGATTCCTCAGCACCACATAAGCAGAAAAAAAAACCTGACAGTGGTTCTGTGGCTCAAGTGGTAGAGCACTAGCCTTGAGCTGAAGAGCTGAGGGACAGTGCCCAGGCCCAGAGTTCAGGCACCATGACCAACCAAAAAAAAAAAAAAAAGAACTGCTTCTCTTCATTCCTGACCTTCTCTCTCTCTCTCTCTCTCTCTCTCACACACACACACACCCTGTAGCTCTAAAGGTATAGGGTGCCCCCAAAATAAAGAGAAACAAATAAAACAAAGCATGCCCATGCAGCTTTTAAAATCCAGCCACCTGGATGCTTGTGCTAGCAATCCAAAATCCCTACTCCAGGTAGCCCATGGCTCTCCCTGGGCCAGGTTGCATGCTAGTGTGTATGGCACCACAGCTCATCTGTCTGTAGCCCACTACTACCACCACCACCACCACTGCCTTGAACAGGGCCACTGCAGCCTATTCTGTTATAGGGAACTTAACAAGATGCCACGTGGGCTAATGTGCTGGCACAGGTACTGTAGAATACCCAGGGCTTGGCAATCAGAAGGCATCTTTATGACCCTGTGTAACCTGGGTTACATGGAAGCAGCCCAGCCAGAGATTCAGCAGATCCCAGATTGTGGAAGCTATTAGTACTGCACTGCCATGACTACACTTGAACCCAGGTCCCCAAGGCCAAGACTTGTGGTTTTTGTTCCTTAGCTTCCAAACCTGAACACATATCTGGCCATGTACAAGCAGATAGGAACTCACAGATGCACAAACACATCAAGCTCCAATATGCCTGGTCTCTCAGGAAGGAGCTCCCAACCACACAGGAAACATCCCTGCTTCCAGGAAGCTCCAGCCAAACAGGGAGGGACCCCTGTGCCCTCTGAGCTCAGGAACCCCAGCATGAATGGATGAGCACAGCCTGTCTCTGGGGTTCCCCTTTCCCAGGAGGGTAAAGAGACAAAAATGAAAAGAGAAGGGAGCCCAGAACACCACTCAACAGGTCTTAGAAACAAGCTGCCAGTCCTCCTAGACTGTGGGTCAGGGTGGGCTGCATCTGCCGGGAAGGCCTCACCAGAGAGCACTGAGCAGAGAGGCAGAAAGGCGAGGAGCCAGGCCTGGGCTGTCACTCAGCAGCGCAGCTCCCCAGGGAACATTTTACAACTTCACCTATTCTGCGTTGCCTGCCTGATGGAGCATCCAAAGCAATTCCAGGACTATATTTCATTGTCACATTTATTTGCAAGGGGTGTCAGTCAGGCCCCAGAAGTCAGCTGCCCTGCTGCTGCTGCTGCTCGGGCCTTTTGTTACATACACAGGCACACACCCATTAGGACCCACATTCAGAGACACCCAGAAACACAGTCAGACCCATGTCACACCCCCTGGGGCCCATGGATCAAGGTCACTACCTTGATGTCCTCAAGGACACCAGCCACATCACTGGTGTTCACATTTCATGGTCC
The DNA here is from genome assembly GCF_000151885.1 of Dipodomys ordii. Classification (NCBI taxonomy): domain Eukaryota; kingdom Metazoa; phylum Chordata; class Mammalia; order Rodentia; family Heteromyidae; genus Dipodomys; species Dipodomys ordii. The sequence goes on along the minus strand of NW_012267397.1, from coordinate 1,378,032 downwards.
TTCATACACACATGGCCTGGTGCAGGGTCCCCATGCACACATGCATGCAGGCAGTCAGCATGCGATTCTGCAGCACAGAGATCCAGACTCCTCAAGCCATGGGGACCATGTCCAGGCCCTTCCGGGTCTGTTGGGGGAAGCTGGCCCTCTCAGCTTCTTGGACCAAGGGACAAGCTGAAGAGAACAGGAGTTCTCCAAGCCTCCTCTGTTCCCACAAGTTTGTAGAACTGAGAACGCCCTACTACACACACACACACACACACACAGCAGGAATCTCTTCAGCTGCTAAACCATTAGCACTAATTACCACACTTGTTGAGAAAGGGATTTAATTAACTCTCTGCTGAGGATCCAACAGGAACCAACCAGGGCCCAGGGACTCTTTCTCCCTCGTGTGGCTTTTCAAATGTGGGGGAAGGGTCTCTAGTGAGAGAGTGGAGGGAGGTCATCAATCCAGACATCTAGATGTATATTGACACCTGTCACATACACTAGATGTTCACAAGCATTTTTGCAGACATACTTGGAATAATCCCATATGTATTTGACCACACTCTTAAAAGCATATGATAATCCAGTGCCAATGGCTCATGCCTGTCTGTAATCCTACCTATTCAGGAGGCTGAGATGTGGAGGATAGTAGTTTAAAGACAGTCTGGGCAGAAAAATCCTTAGACTTCATCTCCAGTTAACCAGAGAAAAGCCAGACTAGTGGTAGCTCAAGTATAGAGCATCAGCCAAGCAAAAGTCGCTGTGTTCAAACTCCAGTATCAGCACCCCACCCCACCCCAAGTATATATATATATACACATATATATGTATGTATACATATACATATATACATATAAATATGTGTACATGTATATATACATATATAAACTAGACGAGATTAAACAGGAAGGTAGATGTGAGGTGGATGGATGGATGAATCCAGCGCAATACACATGGGCCCCACCCAGCCCCACACAGGGCCTAAGTAGAATCTCATAGCCTTCCCACAGGCAGATTCTTTCTCCATCTTGCACTTTTCTTCCCCTCCTCCCTCCATGAAGGAAAGCTTTATAGAGACATGGCTGACAAGTAAACCCTGAAGTTCAACCCCTTGTGTCTGAGTGATGGTGCCACTTCCCTGTTGTGTCTTCTGCTCTCTCTCTATGCCTCAGTTTCCTCATGTACAACAGGCAGATGACATTAGCTCCTGGGTACAGGGCTGGTGTGAGGAGTGAAGGGCTGAGTACAGACAGTGAACATGCTTGAAACTTCCACTGGAAACCCCCAAGCCCCAGCAATTACTGCCCAGGGGCGATTTCTCCTATAAGGAACAATCTTGAGGGCTGGAAATACACAGACAAGCCCCAAGTTTCTCCCTAAGTACCCGAGGCCCCCTCTCTCTGACCCACACAGCCCTGGAGACGAGGTCCTGGACAAACAGCCCTGGCGGGGTGGAGGGGAGGGAACGCGGGGGGGGGGGGGGGCCCTAAAGGTCACATGGAACCGGCCATCCTGCAGAGCAATCATGTATAGAGATGGCCCAAGCCAGGCTCCAGCAGAAAGCCAGGGAGAGCCAGCGCCACCCCCCCACCAGGCCCAAACAATGATATATATTTTCAATTTTCTCAAAGATTATATATTTTTTCTGCCAGACGTTCATCTTGTGCGTTTTTTGACCAGGATAAACTGAAAAATAATAGAATCCAGATAGGAAAGATATATTCATTGGCCCTATGCAGGCTGTGGTGCTGACCGAGCTCTCTCTTGGGGGGTGGAGGAGGCAACGACTGAACAGTGGTCAGGCTGAAGCAGGATGAGGCACTGTGCCAACTGTGTCCCCAGACCTCAGCCACTGAAGCCCCAACTGGGCTCCCCCCAGCCTGGTGGTATGAGAATTCCCTGCTGGAGCCAGGGCACCTTGACTGACTCCTGCCCTTCATGAAGAATGCAAATTGTTGATAGTCCTGCAAAGGGCAGATGGGCAGTTAAAAGGAGCTACCTGTGGAAGCTTCATAAGCTGTGACCCCCCCCCACCCATGCAAGGCCCCATCTGCACTGAAAGGCCTGGTCCTCCACCCATATTCCAGGGGTCTGAGCCCCACAGCTGGGCCTATCGGGCCAACCTTCTTATTACTTTCACAGTTTCCGCTGGGCACTATTAGCTCATGCCTGTCATTCTAGCTACTCAGGAGGCTGAGATCTGAGAATCAAGGTTCAAAGCCAGCCCAGGCAGGAAAATTTGTGAGATTCTTACTTTCAATGAGCCACCAAAAATCTGGAATTGGAGCTGTGGCTCAAGTGGTAGAATACAAGCCTTGAGTGAAAAGGCTAAGGGACAACACCTAGGCCTTGAGTCCAAGCCTCAGTGCTGGAACCCTGAGATTTCATTCCACAGCACCAGCACCCCATCTACTACGTAGGAAGGCCACCAGAATTACCTTCTAGTTCTAGAAACAGGATGGGGCTCTAGTTCTGAAAGACCATCAAAGAAGATAAGCTGGAGGCTCAAGTGATGAGTGCCTGCCTACCAAGCATAAGACCTTGAGTTCAACCTCCAGAGAGAGAGAGAGAGAGAGAATATAAAGGCGAAGCCACATGCTCTCAGTTATCTATATTAGAATCCACTTTTTTGTCAGTCATGGGGCTTGAACTCAGAGCACTGGGCACTGACCCTGAGCTCTTTCTTTATGCAAGGCTAGCTACTCTACCACTTTGACTCACAGCTCTATCTCCAGTTTCCTTGTAGTTAATTAGAGATAAGAGTCTTATAGACTTTCCTTCCCAGGCTGGCTTTGAACCTTGAGTCTCAGATCTCAGCCTCCTGAGTAACTAAGATTACAGGAGTGAGCCACCAGCACCCAAGTAGAACCCACTCTTTTAACAGTCCTTCCTAATGTCTAACTCAAATCCATGCTGCAACATACTTGGTTATTCTTACTGTGGTTCTGGTAGGGTTTAAGCCTAGTTGACTAGGACTATCATTTTCTGACCAACAAAAATCTTCCTTTTCCAATGTTCTTTTCATGCAAAGCAGGCTGCTTGGTGAATAAAAATATATATATATATTGGAATTTGAAGTTCAAGTACCAACACAGTAACTTACTTGTGTGATCTTGGATAAGTTAACTAACTTCTAGGAGCCCAATCTCTGTGGGGCTGGGAATCCAGCACTGCTTGCTCAGTGGCTGCTATGAGGAGACACTGGAGCCCTGAAACTGAGGGCCTGGCCCCAAAGACCCTATAGCAGTTCCAGCTCTCACCCAAACCTCACACCCCAAGCTACAACCTCCCTGCCCAGGGTGAGGCTATAGCTCTCAGGAGATGGATGATTTGGAGGGAAGAGAGGAGCAGCTCTCTCCCTGCTGCCCCTAGTAATTGGTGGTAATCCTGCCTAGCGCCTCGCTCCCAGCTGCGGGACTCGGTGGCCTCATCATCCGTCATTAGCCTGGGCTCTTCTGGCGGCTCAATTGTAGAACATGATTTTAATAACCCTGGCAGGAGGGGATCATTCTTCTTTTGTCACTTAACTCTGATCCTGTTGGAGAGAGAGAGAGAGACGGAGATGCAAGAAGAGAGAACCATGACTGACAGAGCAGCGAAGGCAGTAAAAGGGGGAGCTGGGGGCAGAATCAGGAGGGCAGGGCAGAGACAGCGAGGAGAAGCTTTGGAAGGAAGAGGAAGGTAGCAGGGGTGAAGGAGAGGGGAGAATGGAGAGGGGAAGGGAGGGAGAGAAGGAGAAAGGAGGGAAGAGGAAGAGGGGAGGAAGAGGAAGAGAAGAGAAGAGGAAGACAGGAGACAGGAGAGGGGGAGTAGGAGAGGAGGGGAAGGGGAGGGCAGGGGAGAGGAAGGACAGAAGAAGGAAAAGAGGAAGGAGGAGGATGAAAGACCTAAGGCAGAAGCAGAATGGCAACCTACAGCCGAGATAGCCTGGGGCCTGGGGCTCCTTCTTCTTAACCTTACCCCCACACACCCCTCCGCAGCCCACATGGGCCAGACAGGTGAACACACACGGACCCCATCAGACTGGCCCAAGCTGCCGTCTCAAGCTATCACTCCTGGTTCAGCTTACAGCTGTACATGGAAAGACAAAGTACCAGACACTGGGGTGAAGAAGGTTGAACAAGGGCCCCAGATTTGGGATAATTATAGCAATTGCTCCAAGGTGTGTCAACAGCCCTGCACAAAGGTGAGAACACGTGTGTGAGAGAGATAGACATAGGCCACGGGCCAGCCCTGCCACATGCTAGGCTAGCTAAATGGCTTTGCTGGTCGTCCCTGACCTCAGTTTCTCATTAGTTCATCCATGAGCTGCTGATGTACAACACATAGAACTGAAATGCTCCGCTACAGAGAACAAGCTGAGCAGCCAAGAGGCCTCTCAGGAGAGTAAGGAGCTGGGGAGAGAGAGATGCCATGAAGTAGTGTCCACACTTTTCAGCCCTCAGAGTTATCTTATCTCACTAGATAGCAGGGAGTCGCCACTAAAGGATACGGTCTGTGGGACCCTCCAAGGTTGCAGCCCAGCCCCCAACAGGACCAGAGAATTATAATCAAGTTCCAAGGCCTGCAAAGCTGGAGGCACAGTGCCACCTGCTGGCCATACGGGAGATCAACAAGAACTCTGATCGGGAGAGTAGATGGGTGCTTCTCCACTCCTCAAAAAGACCAGCTTAAGGGCTACTCCCCCAGAGAAACCTGCACCCCAGTTACCGGATTGGTTTCCTGTGTCCTTCTCTTTGTTTAAGAGCCCAGTAGAATGTCTGGAACAGGCCCAAGAAAAGGCTAGTGAGTGATAGCAATGGTATCTCTACTGTGTAAGGCTACACATTTCCCTCCCGGCCCCAAAGATGGGGCTCAGCACTGGAAAAGGAACAGTTCAGATGGACTTAAGGCCTTGGGGCACCAGGGAGTCACCCAATTCTTAACACAAGGATCTAAAGTTGTGGAAATAGAATGTAGGGATGTGGTGAGCATGCCAGACACAAACACAGCAGCACAGGTCTATAGGTAAGAAAGCTGTGGTACTGATGGAGGCTCAGCAGGTAAGAGGAACCTCATCATGACTGCAAGTAATGCAGAGGTTCACTTCCTCCAAGGACCAGGCCTTATGATTGGGGATATTCTCAACTGTCTGATGACTAAATTTCCATCGTCTCTCTGGCCATTGGTGTTTCCCCATCTGTGAAATGGGTGTGAAGAGATGAGATGGGGCTCAGGTCATGTGTCCTGGGCCCAGGGTTCATAGGCTTATTTCTGCTTGCTCACATCCAGGAGGAAGCTCTGCAGCTCTGAGACCTGAGATAATTCCTCTTTCCCAGGATGGCAAGCCAGCAACAAGCTCAGAACCTGGGCAGGGAATGAGGCTGGTCACAAGAGGGATATGACATCCATCAGATCTGGGATTTAAGCAGGAGTACAGAGCCACCAACCAGCATAGCTTCAAGTCAGAAGCTCAGGCTCGTGGCCTCTAAACCATGGATTATGATGTCTGTGGCCTAGGCATGTGGCTACGGCTACTCTAGAACCTGGGAGAGCTTCCAGGACCAGCCTGACAGTCAGGCCTGTGGCCAGTTAAAGCCTCCATCCTCCAGTTCATATCCTAGTAGGAAGCCTCGGACTTATGAACTAGGATCAGAGCTCCTAGACTTCAAAGGTTTCCATTTGTGGAGGGCTCTGCTAGATACCTTACATGCCCCCCCAACTCTGGGGCAGCTTCCATAGATCCCTGGCTCTTCCCACAGAGGTTCTCATTTCTTGCCATTCCCTGGAAGCATCTCCAAACCAGAGCATGGTTTGTGACATGGGGACTTGCCATCAGAACATTCCCAAAGGGTGTGACCACCAGCACTTCTAGTACCTGGGATCATAGTTATTGCCTTCTCCAGCTGACCAGAAAATGTGTCCCATGTCATATGGCCTAGTCCCACCCAGTCAGTGTCCAAGTCCTCTACCACGTATACCACACCCAGCTCTGATTGCCCTCCCACATACCTCAAGTCTGCCCTGTGAACACAGCCTTTTAACCTTGTACATTCCTTCAGCACCAAGGTCAGCTCCAGCACTCTGGCCCCCTCTCCCAGGCCTACCAGGTCCCTGCATCCTGTTAGGTCACCCTGGCGGCACACTTGTATGGTAAAGACTTTGTGCACAGCAGGATGAGGATTCCCTGCCAATGAACACAGTGCTTCAACAGGTACTCCCAACATCATACTGGGTTTTGGGGTGCCCCACTATGTAACCACTGCTGTCAAGAGTTAGGCTCAAGGGTCCTAGTCCTAGCATCTGGCCCCAGTCCCCCTTCTCATTTCTCTGTGTGTGAGTTTCAGGCCCATTTGCCCTCAGAGGCCTTCCTGGCTCTCCTGGACCTTGTGGTTTGAGTGGCTCAGGTACCTGTTCCACTTTCTGTCTATAAGAAGCATTTATAGAAGACTGGAGAAAGGAGGAAGGAAAAGTCAGGGCCATTCTCAGCCTCACACCTGACTCAGGTAACCCTGTGAGAGACACCATGTTTCCCTGTCTCCAGCTCCTGCCTGGCAGGCCCAGCATTCCAGGACCCCTGTCTCTCCTAAGAGTGGTAGCGGCTCCCAGCACTTCCTCTAATGTGGCTTCACCTTTGTCTCTTGCTGGCTTCTCAGCCTCTTCTATTTCCAGTGTCACCAATTCCCTGCACGAAGTTCCCTCTATTTAGACACTCAGTGCACTAAGTTCCCTCTATTTAGACACTCTGAGTACTTTTCAATCTTATGGCTGGCCCTTCCCTCTCTAGGACTGATCTGCACACAATCCTCGTTTGCTGTTTCTCTCACAGAAGCACCTGAAAGAGAAAGCAGAAAGGTCGATCAGAAAAGTTCTCTTGCCTCCCTCCACACTTGCTCACACATACGCACACACACTTCCTAAGGACAAGCCAAGCCTTGGAAACACACATGGTCTTAGCCCTGCCACAGAAAAGGAACATCTCAGTCCTGGGCTGGGTTCTGATCCTAGCCCAGCCATTTCCTTGTTGTGCACCTGAGGTCAGTTACTTGTGCTCTTAATTCATCTATAAAATGGGTATATCACTAGTAGCTGTTTCACAGATTGTTTGCAGCGGCCTTCTGGACTCTCTAGTTTATGGCTAACAAAAGGCATTGTGGAAAACTCCAAACAGAATTTAACAGAAGTGCTCTGAGCAACTCTGTTAACTTGGCTTACAATTCTCTGAGCAGGTTCCAGGGCTGGAATCCTCATGTTACACACCCTGCCCCATCCAGCCCTCACAGACTTTCCTTCCTGTTCAGACCCTCTCTGACCCTCAGCTCTTTTGCTTCTTTCCTGTGTCCCGTTCTGAAGTGCCCAACCTCTACCCTGGAGAACGTCTCTGGTTATTTTGTTCCCCAAACGTCAGCCTCTGGGAAGCCTGCCTCCTTAAGCGTCTCCTCCCAAGGGACTCCTGACGCCCTGCTGGGTCTCTCAAAGCACCCCCTGCCTGGCCCATCCTCCAGTCAGAGCAGTCACAAGGCTGGATTCCTGGATCCTCATCCACCAGGACACCTTGAAGAATGTGCAGCAATGGGGAGCAGCTGTCTGACAACCCCATTGACTGAGGCCCCAGGAGGGCTGAAGGCCACAGGATGGGAGGGGCATCCCAACGCCCATGCTTCTTTATCCCCTGCCATCAGGAGCTCTGCACTTCTCTCTCCCCACACTCCCATCCCAGGAGGAGGTCAGCACCTGCAGCCTCTGACTCCCCACTTCCTGCTCAGAAACAGCACAGCACTCCTATAGATCATCTACTCTTCCCAAAAGGCTTTTTCTCCATCTTTATCCACCTTGACTTTCCCCCTCACATTCTATGTGTGCATGCACACACACGAACACACTGGGACTAGAGCTTAAACTCAGAGCTAAGATGCTGTCCCTTAGCTTTTTCATTCACGACTGGTGCTCTACCACTTAAGCCACAGCTCCACTCCTGGTTTTTTAGTGGTTAATTGGAGATAGGAGTCTCACAGATTTTCCTGCCTGGGCCGGCTTCAAACCATAATCCCCAGATCTCAGCCTCCTCAATAGCTAAGATGACAGACATGAGCCACCAGTGCCCAGCTTCCTCAGATTCTATGGAATTCATTTACAAATGTACTGACTAAGCCCCAGAAGGAACCACAACTGGTCATGGGTTCCCTGGTCCATCAGCTGCAGAGCTGGGACTCAACCAAACACTTGGAGACCTGTGAGGGGGTGATGGGCATACCCAGGTTTTCCCAGAGCTTCTCATCATTATCCTACATGTCCTTGGGTGACCATGCAGTTGTTGTAGATTTGAAACCTGTTTCTACTGCATTTTTTTCCCAAAAGGACATGAGATGGCTTTAGCACAAGAAAGATCAATTTATTCAACAAATTCTTATTGCTCAAGAAAGAAAGCAGCAGTCTCAAAGATACTGATTGATCCTGAAATGGGAATTTGAGCTTCCTGGAAGCCAAGACAAAAAAAGAAAACAAACACTAAAACCTGACTTACTTACTATCAGCAAAGAGGAAGCAGATTAGTTCCTCCAAATATTTCCAGGAACTAATTTACATAAATTAGTAAGCTGGTTGACTGGAGGAGCAGATGGAGACTTTCAACATAAGCCAAGGAAGTAGTATCAGGCAATCGTAGAGGCCTGTGGATCACCTGCTGACCAGAGTCCAGAAAAAAGTGGAATTTCCCCATTTCTCAGCTTAGCTGGACCTGTTCTTTTGAGTGTAGAAGTCTATAATTGGTTTCTTACAGGTCTTAAAGAGGCGCAGGTTAATCTGGGCACTCGTGGCTCAAGCCTGTAATCCTATGTACTCAGGAGGCTGACATCTGAGGACTGAAAGTTCAAAACCAGACTGGGCAGAAAAGTCTGTGAGACTCATCTCCAATTAACCACCCAAAAAAGCCAGAAGTGGAGCTGAAACTCCACTTGTAGAGCACTAGCCTTGAGTACAAAAGTTCAAGTGGATGGGATAGGTGAGCTAGAAGATAGATCTGAAGAACAGCACAGAAGCCAGGAACTGATGGCTCATGCCTGTAATCCTAACTGTTCAGGAGGCTGAGATCTGAGTGTCACAGTTCAAAAGACAATCTGAACAGACAAATCCTTGAACTTTCCAATTTAGCCAACAAAAAGCTAGAAGTGGAGGCATGGCTCAAGTGGCAGAGCACAGCAGTGAAGCTGAGAGACAGTTCAAGGCCCAGATTCAATCCCCACAACACAGATTTCCAGACAAACAAAAGCAAACAGAAGACATGAAAGACAGGTTATAAATTAGGAGGCTGCAAAAAGAGGACAAAGACAAAGGGTAGTGATGTGTGTGCAGACAATAGCTGGGAACTCTCCAGAACTCATGAAAAGCAGGACTTCACAGATATGGGTCTATCTATCTGTAATAGATACATACCAAACAAGACAAATAAAACTAGTCACTGTGGTATCTCTGGTGAAACACCAAAGATCTTAAAAGCAGCTTTGCCAGGAGAACATGCCCCCTACAAAGGAAGGATAATTAGACAACACGCCTCTCAAAGCAGCTGGGGAGAGCAAATGACAGGGAATAGCTTCAAAGCTCTCAGCCTAAAGGACTGGCAACCTGAAATTGTGAACTTAGAAAGCTATCTTGCAAGGCTCAGGGTGAAATGGAGATACCTGAATTTTTTTCCCTAGATAAAAACAACCAAAAAGGGCTTATCAACAGCATATCTTTACAACTGGAAGCTCTGAAGAATTTGTTATAAGAAGAAGGGAAATTATCCCAGAGGGAAGGATAGACAGGTGAGAGAATGGGGAGCAAAGAAACTGATAAACATGTAGAGAGATCTACGCAGATACCGCTCAAGACAGTGACAACCTGTGGAAATAGAATGGGAAAAACTAAAATGCTGTGCCAGAAAAATAAAAAAAAAAAGGATGCAAATCTGTAGAAGATTAAAGGCAGGGGGTCAAAAAAGTCCTTGTACTTGGGAGAAAGGGCTCAAAATACGAGTAGCCATAGCAACCTGCATTAGGCATGCAGGTTTATGATCCCGGAGGAAAACAGTGTTAGAGCCAGGCACCCAGTGGCTCACATCTGTAATCTTACCTACTCAGGAGGCTGAGATCTGAGGATGGAGGTTTAAAGCCAGCCTGGGCAGAAAAGTCTGTTAAATTCTAATCTTCAATTAACCAGGCCAAAAAAAAAAAAAAAACTGGAAGTGGAGCTGTGGCTCAAGTGGTAGAACACTAGCCTTGAGCACAGAAGCTCAGAGACTGTGCCCAGGTCCTGAGTTCAGTCCCTAGTGCCAGCACAAAAGAAGAAAAAGGAAAGGGAAAGATGGGGTCAGCATTAAATAGCGTGTCCCTGAAATGCCCTGCTTCCTCCCCCAAGCCTCTGTGCCAAGTCAAAGGGACAGGGCAAGCAGCTGAGCTGAGGCCCTTGCCGGGCCAGTGACTACCTCCCATGCACACTGGGAACTGGGGCAGATCAGTGTTGTTTAGCTAAAAGAAAACTTGCTTCCTTCTGCCCTCAGTACTCCTGGGAATGCTGGTCCTGAGAGGACAAAGCAAACTAAACTAAGGATGCCACTGCTTACTAGTCTAACTTATAAAGCCCTCTCCCTGCACTTAGCAATGTGAGCAAAGCACCATGAAAGAGAATGAATGCAGGTGCTGCCACCAACAAGCTAACAGAGACTGTGGGAGTAGGCACTGCCACAGCCTTTTGGCTGGGTTTTCTGTCCAGCCAGCCACCACTGGACATTTGGTGCTTAACAAATTTTTTTTCCAGAGCTAAGGACCAAACTCAGGGCCTTGCACTCGCCAGGCAAGCTCTCTTCTGCTGAGCTAAATCCCCAGCCCCGACACTTAGCAATTTATCTCCTCTGGTTGCTTTCCTGTTGTATTTTGTAAACCTTAAAACTTGCAAGTGGCCTCCAGGTGTTTTCTATGGTTTCTCAGAGATCTGTCCCACTCCCTAGAGGTGAGACTAAAATAAGCAAGCACTTGAACTCTAGATGTAGGGCATGTATCCAGGTACCTATGGCTCACACTTATAATCCTAGCCATTCAGGAAGCTGAGATCTGGAGGATCAGCCTTGGGAGGAAAAAGATCAAAAGACCTCCATTTTAACAGAAAGAAGCTGGATGTGGTGGTATACATATGTCATCTCAGCTATCAGAAAGCTTAAATATTAAAGGAAGATCTTGGTCTAGTTTGCCTAAGCAAATAGCAAGATACCAGTTCAAAACCAGCATGAGCAAGAAAGTCTGTGAGACTCTTATCTCCAACAAAGCACCAAAAAGCCGGAAGTAGAGCTATGGCTCAAGTGGTAGAATGCTAGACTTGAGAACAAAAACTCAGGGACATCACCTAGGCCCTGAGTTCAAGCCCCAGCACTAGCACACACACACACACTCACACACACACACACACACACACACACACAGTGCAAAACCGACTGGAGGAATGCATGGCTCAAGTGGTAGAGAGCCTGCCTAGCAAATGTGAAGCCCTAAGTTCAACCCCAGTGCCACATAACAATAATAATAATAACAACAACAATAGACATCTGTATTCCAAAATTAGTGAAATAGGAATATAAAATAAGGAAATTGAGCAAAAAATGTGTATGTGTGTGTAAAACAAAATACCTCAATAGTCACAATACACTTCAAAATTGTGAATCCCAAACTGGGCACTGGTGGCTCACGCCTGTAATCCTAGCTACTAAAGAGCCCAAGATTTGAGGATTACAATTCAAAGCCAGCCCGGGCAGGAAAGTCCATAAGACTCTTATGTCCAATAAACCACGAGAAAACCAGAAGTGGCGCTGTGGCTCAAGTGGTAAAGCACTAGCCTTAAGCTGACGAGCTGAGGGATAGCACCCAAGCCCAGAATTCAAGCCCCACAGCAAGAAATCAAACTATCTCTATTTGCAGATGGCATGATTTTATATCTAAAGGATCAAAAAAAAAAAAACTCTATACCCAAGCTCCTAAAGCTGATCGACCACTTTGGCAAAGTAGCAGGATACAAAATTAACCCACAAAAATTAGTAGCCTTTCTGTATGTCAACAATATACAAGCAGAAAGGGAAATCATGAGAACAAATCCATTGGCAATAGCCTAAAAATAATAATATAAAATACCTAGGAGTTAATCTACCCAAAGACATAAACGATCTTTACAGCAAAAACTAAAAATCTAAAGAAAGAAATCAGATAGGATACCGGGAAATGGAAAGATCTTTCATGTTCATGGATAGGTAGAATCAATATTGTAAAAATGGCCACACTGCCAAAAATGATATGCAAATTCAATGCAATTCCCTAAAAATCCTAACTATGTTCTTTACCAAGATAAAGAAAACAACCCAAAAATTCATATGGAACAACATAAAACCTAGAATAGCCGGGCCCTGGTGGCTCACGCCTGTAATCCTAGCTACTCAGGAGGCTGAGATCTGAAGATCGTGGTTCAAAGCCAGCCCGGGCAGGAGAGACCGTGAGACTCCTATCTCCACTAAACCACCAGAAATCTGGAAGTGGCACTGTAGCTTAAGTGGTAGAGCACTTACCTTGAGCTGAAGAGCTGAGGGACAGCACCCAGAGTTCAAGCCGATGACTGACCAAAAAAAAAATAAATAAAAAACATTTTTATTTTAGTCATTCCATAGTCTTAAAAACACTCTCTACAATATATAATTGATTACTTTTTATATTATCTATACTATATATAAAGGTTTAAACCTCATCTCTTAATAAGGGTCAAAAACACAATCCCTGAAGTCAAGAAATATTTCAACAAATATACAATCTATTCCTTATTCAATAATAACATTAATTTATGAAAATAATATATGTTTATGTTCATGCTAAGAAAAGATAAAGTATATTATGTTCCACTACAGAAACTATTAAAGGCAGCAAAATTAGCAAACAGTATTGACATATTTGATGTTAGCTTGTTTATTTTTATGTAATTATACTATATAATTATAAATGTATTTTAGAAAATATAATTTGATCTTTGAGAAAAACCAATGTTGTTCCATTTTTAAGGGAAAATACATGCTTTGTATTAAAGGATGAACTATAACCTGTGACACTATTGCTTTATTTTCTCTTCTAATGTGGTGTTCTTAAGTTTCATGTATTGAGTTGAATAGCATTCACTCAAATTTATATGATATTTAAGGATTACATAAGAATACTCATTATTACAACCTAGTAACACTTGAGTTTAATGACAATTATCACTGCTAGCTGGAGGTTAAAGCATATGTCAAATCCTTAACAGCTTATGGTCACAGAGTTTATGATGACCTTGTCTTTTAAATTGTAAGTGATTCTATGCATAATTGATATAGCCCATGAGGCGAAAATAATAAATAAAAGCCTGACAAGTCCACAAAGAGGTGAACATGACCTTCATAAAACTCAAGTCTACTTTATTTTAAATATCTAAATCTTAGGTTTGTTATCTTAGCTGTAGAAGTTATTTCATGATGACATTTGGTACATCCTGTTAGAAATTCCAACTCTGAAGACTTGACATTCTGCAAACTTTGCAATTATAGACTTTGCTCACTTAATAAAAATTCTAATTAATTGCAGATTTTATGTTTGTTTCCTTAAGTAGTGACAAAGTAGATCTGAGGTGCAAAGACACAATTTGGGAATTATTTACTTTTTAGTTTCCCCTTAGATCAGCACTATAAGCACTAAAAATATCTACAAAATTCTAGATTATTAATGAGAGAGAGAAAAAGCTAATGTCAAGAAGCTATACTTATAATATTTCATTTCTTTGCATAATACTGAGTAAACTTTTCATTACACTTAGAAAATTAATCATTAAAGATATAAGATAGAGCTTTATGCAAGGCTCATTCTTATAATTCTAGGTATTCAGAGGGCTAAGATCTGAAGGCTCACACTTTGAATCTAACTTAAACAAGTCAAGAGGTAGCAGGGTGCTAGTCACTTAGCCTGAAATCCCAGTTACTTAAGAGATTGAGATCCAGGAAAATTGCAATTTCTAGAAGACATAACAATAACATATAGAAACAACATGATACAGATTTTGTAGTTCATTATCTGAAAAGGATTTTAGATTTCATAAAATTCTACAATGAGCAACAAAATATTCTTAAAACAATTGAGAAATCAGAATATATTTCACTGATTTAACTGGAAATATATAAAAGAACAATTGAGAAAATATAGTAACAATGTTAATACATATTTTGCATTGTAAAGATACTGTACAGAGGGGTTACAGTTACATGAGCAAGGTAATGAGTCCATTTCCTATCAAGCATTGTTACCCCCCCTTTGTTTTTCCTTTATCATCCCTTCCCTCCCCACCTCCTCAACTCTTCCCTTCCCCACCAATTTTTTTTAACTCAATGGAAGATTTTAATTAGCAGAAGGGAGAAATAAAAGGGAAGAATTTGTACATTTTCAAATAAATTGACCAATCTGGACATCTAAGATAAAGCTGAATCAAACGGCCTTTACCTTTTTCCTTGAAACATCCTTCAAGGAAGTCAGTAGTGTTGGAATAAACTGAGGGTGAGCAAATGATAGAAATATGACACTGATCAAACTGTATTACACATGGACATATTGGCATCACTCTGTACAACTATTTAAAGATATGGCCGGGCACCGGTGACTCATGCCTGCAATTCTAGCTATTCAGGAGGCTGAGATCTGAGGATCACGGTTCAAAGCCAGCCCGGGCAGGAGAGACCGTGAGACTCCTATCTCCACTAAACCACCAGAAATCTGGAAGTGGCACTGTAGCTTAAGTGGTAGAGCACTTACCTTGAGCTGAAGAGCTGAGGGACAGCGCCCAGGCCCAGAGTTCAAGCCCCACGACAGACCAAAAAAAAAAAAAAAACCTAGAATAGCCAAAGCAATTCTCAGCAACAACAAAAAAAAAGCAATGTAGGTAATTCCACAATGCCAGACCTCAAACTCTACTACAGAGCCATAATAACAAAAACAGCTTGGTATTGGCACAAAAATAGACCCAAAGATCAATGGAATAGAAGACCCAGAAATAAAACCATACATTTACAGTTATCTGATATTTGGTAAGGGAACCAGACATACAGTGGAGGAAAAAAAAGTTTCTTCAATAATATGCAGAAAACTAAAAGTAGATCTCTGTCATCATGCACTAATATCAATCAAAGTGAATCAAAGATCGCAACATCAGACCCAAAACTTTGAAATTACTGCAAGAGAGAATAGGAGAAACATTAGACCTTATGTGTATAGGTAGAAACTTCCTGAGTAGAGTCCCAGGGGCACAACGGATAGGAGGGAGATTTGACAAGTGGGACTACAACAAAATAAACCAGTTCTGCATGGTGAGGACATAGATACTAAACTAGAAAAACAGTCAACAAACTGGGAAAAGATCTTTTATTAGCAATATACAGACAAAGGCCTAATATCATATATATATATATATATATACACATATATATATGTATGTATGTATATATGTATGTATCTCAGGCCTAATATCATATAGATATATATATGCATATATATATATATGTATGTATGTATGTATCTCAAGAAACTAACCCCTCACAAAGTAATAAACCAATCACTAAATGGGCAAAGGAGCTAAGAAAAGACTCTTCAGAAGAGGTAAGCATGGTAAAGAAACACATGAGAAAATGCTCATCATCCCTAGCCATCAAAACAACTCTGAGATTCTATCTGAGATTGGCTAACATTGTGAATTCAAACATCAAATGTTGGCAAGGATGGGGGGCGGGGAGGAAAGAACCCTACTGCACTGTTGGTAGTAATGTAAACCAGTACAACCACTCTGGACAGCAGTCTGGAGGTGCCTTTAAAAATTAAACATAAAGGGGCTGGGAAGGTGGCTCAGTGGTAGAGTGCTTACCTTGCATGCATGAGGCCCTGGGTTCAATTCCTCAGCACCACATAAGCAAAAAGAAAAAAGCCGGAAGTGGCGCTGTGGCTCAAGTGGTAGAGTGCTAGCTTTGAGCTGAAGAGCTGAGGGACAGCACCCAGGCCCAGAGTTCAGGCCCCACGACCGGACCCAAAAAAAAAAAAAAAAATTAAACATAAACTTTCCCTACGACCCAGCCATGCCACTCCTGGGCATCTACTCTGAACATCATGAGCCAGGATATAAGGACACCTGCACATCCATGTTCATTGCAGCACTATTCACAATAGCCAACCTATGGAAACAGCCCAGATGCCCCACAATAGATAAGCGGATCCAAAAAATGAGATACCCATATGCACTGGAATTTTACACTGCCATTAGAAAGAATAAAATAATGTCATTTGCAGGGAAATGGATGGAACTAGAACAAATCACATTAAGTGAGGTAAGCCAGGCTCAGAGACACAAACGGCACATGTTCTCTCTGATATGCAGAAATTACATCAAAATGCATTGGGAGATGATAAATTATACAGGATTCTGGATACTGACAGTGAGACCAAAAGAGGATACTCTTAGAGAAAAACACAAAGGCACAATGCCTAAAATAATATACATAGCAAAATGAACTCCAAGATATGAAAAAAGAGACTTCTTATTTTTCCCTCCTTTTTTATTTTAGTTTTTAGTTTTTGATGCTTCTGTCTTCTTTACTTTAGGTATGGTGTATTCAAGAATAGATCTGCAGAAGGGTTAGGGGGAGTACAGAATTCAAGAGAAAAAGGGTGGAAAAATACAGCAGTGTTGCCCACTGGACATTGATGAAAGTGAACTATACAATTTGTGGGTGGAGATGTGAGGGAGGGACTGAGAAAAAATGAGAGAACAGAAAACATTGTACAAAAGGAAATGTACTCATGATGCCTGACTCATGTTAATTGTAATCCCTCTGTATATCACCTCTACAGTAACCATAAAGTAAATTAAAAATAAATAAATAAATAAATAAATGGGACTCTTCAAAAATTCTGAATCTTAGCACTTGGGAATGTGAGTCAGGAGGATCACAAGTTCAATGCCAACCTGGACTACAAAGCAAGATCTTGTTCAAGACAGAGAAAGAGAGAAAATGGTGATCCTCAGAGGCTGGAAAGGATACAAGGGAGGGAGATAGAGAAAAGATGCTAATGGGTACAATATTTGTTGATAAAGTTAACAATGTATTATTTATTCCAAAATAGTCAGAATGGTGAATTTTGGGATGGTCTGAATACACACACACTATACATACATGCACACACACTAAGTATTGTGTCAATAAATAATCTAATTACTCTGATTTTATCATTACACATTCTATGCACATATAAAACCATCATTCTGAATCCATAAATATGCAAAATTGTCACATCAATTAAAAATAAATTTAAAACTGAGATGGAGCCAAAGTAGCACTCCTCACAAAATATAGCCTGGAAAGTTTAGCCAAAAACTTGATAATATAACCCCTCAATGTAAGAAGTTACAAAATCTTTTTTAAAAAGGACAAACCGGAGCTGGGAAGGTGGCTCAGTGGTAGAGCGCTTGCCTTGCATGCCTGAGGCTCTGGGTTTGATTCCTCAGCACCACATAAGAAAAAAGCTGGAAGTGGCACTGTGGCTCAAGTGGTAGAGCGCTAGCCTTGAGCTGAAGAGCTGAGGGACAGCGCCCAGGCCCTGAGTTCAAGCTCCAAAAATGGCAAAAAAATAAAAAGAACAAACCCACAGGAAGTAATTTCTGAGAGAAGAATTTTAAGTCAAAGTAAAGAAGAAAAACAAATATACTCAAAAATTGGTTTCTTGGGTGGGAAAAAAAACTAACAAAAACAAAAACCCCTGGCAGGACTGATTTTTAAAAAATCAGAGATGTCGCCGAAAAAAATGTTATTAAAAATAAAAAAGAGATGTACTTACAGATCCAGAAGAGATTGGAATGATAGAAAGTAATACTGTGGACAGCTCCATTCCAAATTACACTGCCGCATAAGAAGAACAGAAAAGAAGAGCAGCCCGGCCTGGCCCATGAGGACAGCATAACCTTCATTCCAACTCTGACAAACAGAGAAGAAGGAAAATTACAGGCTGATTTCATTTGAGAGCCTAGACACAAAAGTACTAAACAAAGCAATAACAATCTGAAGCAACGGTCAATGAAAATGGTAAGATAATGTGGCTAAGTTGGGTATATCTAGCCTACAACTGCAGGGCTGTCTTAAAAATACGAACCCATGCTGGGCACTGGTGGCTTATGCCTGTAATCCTAGCTACTCACAAAGCTGAGATCTGAGGATGGAGGTTCAAAGCCAGCCTGGACAGAAAAGTCCTTGACACTTTTATCTCCATATATATATACCCACACAGAGATGTGTATATATACACACACATATATACACGTACAGATATATAATAAATCCATGAGTATATTCAGCACATTAACAAACTCACTAACAAAATGGCATTATTGTTTCCTCTCTTAATCTTTTTATTTTGTTGCAAACTGTTTATAATTGCATGTATTTATGGACTATAATTTTGTGATACTATAAAGCTAATTAACAGAACCATCACCCAAATACTTACCATGTTTTATGGTAAGAACATTTTGATGTTTATTCTCTTAGCCATTTTGAAATACATAATATATTGTTATTAATTTTCTTTTCTTGGGGGGAGTGATAATACAATAATGACAAAAAGCTCAAGCAACATAAAGTTTAATTAAAAAGAAAAATGAGGGGCTAGGAATGTGGCTTAGTGAGAGAGTGCTTGCCTAGCATGCATGAAGCCCTGAGTTTGATTCCTCAGTACCACATACAGAAAAACTCAAGTGGTAGAGCACTAGCCTTGAGCAAAAAAAAAAAAAAAAAAAAAAGCTCAGGGACAGTGCCAAAAGCTTGAGTTCAAGCCCTATGACTGGCAAAAAAAGAAATAAAAATGAATAAAAGACTAATATATGAACTTGCTTTCAAACATTTTTAATAGTACTTACTACTGCAATCAAGATTATGCAGTCATGGGGTTGGGAAGGTGGCTCAGTGGTAGAGTGCTTGCCTTGCATGCATGAGGCCCTGGGTTCGATTCCTCAGCACCACATAAGAAAAAAGAAAAAAGCCGGAAGTGGCACTGTGGCTCAAGTGGTAGAGCGCTAGCCTTGAGCTGAAGAGCTGAGAGACAGCGCCCAGGCCTAGAGTTCAGGCCCCATGACCAGACCCAAAAAAAAAAAAAAAAAGATTATGCAGTCAGGCACCAGTGACTCACATCTGCAATCCTAGCTATTCAGGATCTGAAATCTGAGGATCATGGTTTAAAGTTAGCCCAGGCAGGAAAGTCCACGAGACTCTTATTCCCCATTAACAAGCAAAAAGCCAGAAGTGGAGCTGTAACTCAACTGATAAAATGATAGCCTTGAACTGGACATTGACCAAAATGAACTAAGCAACACAATGGCAGTGATGGGAGGGAGGGACCAAGTGGGAAAGAGGGAACAGCTGATGCTATGCAAAACAAAAGACATGTGCACATCACCCAATGTGGAAGAAATGACTGTATTTCAAAACTCATAGAACTCATAAATTTTATAGACCATGATAGACAATTTGCTCCATGAAAGTTAGAATGTTTGTGACTTTAACTAAGCATCACTATCCCATAATACTGTGAAATTTGGGAAATTATGTAACCACTTAATCACAATAAAAAATTTTGGAAAAAAAATGATAGCCTTGAACAGAAAAGTTTAGAGTCATCATCCAGTCCCTGAGTTCAAGCCCCAGGACGGGCACACAAAAAAAAATGAAATGCCACTTGTGTAAGTAAGGAGTCACTTAAATAAATAACATATAGCTATCAATTATTGGTGGATTGGATTGAGAAAACTGGGCCCTCTTGTGACAAGATAAGGAAAACTAATTATTTGTGCTGTAGATGATACAAGCAATTTCACTCCTTATATACCAAAGACTAAATCTAGTGAATAGCATTTGGGGCTATTTTGGGGGAAGGGCCAGTTTTATGGTAGCACTGGGGTATGAATTCAATATCTCACAAAATAAGACAAAGCAATTTCCCTACCAGATATCAAGACATACAAAGGTAGAGATTGGGAAAGAACAGTACAATGCAGGGATGGTCAAACAGACTCCATGGGAACAGAATGGAGAGCTTACAGCCACAAATACATGGAAATCTGATGTGGGCATGGACAGAAGCATCACTAGGGAAAGGGGAGGAATTCAGTAAATGGATAGCCACAAAGAAAATAAAGCTGGAACCTTTCCCTGAATCCTAAATGATACCAACTCCTCATAGATTAGAGAAGCTAAAAGCAAAACTTTTTAACTATTAGAAGCAAGCTGGATGCTATTGGCTCACACTGTACTCTCACTCAAGAGACTGAGATCAGAAGATGCATGTTTGAAGTTGATACAGGAAAGTCCATGAAACTTATCCCTAATTAGCCACTAAAAAGCTGGAATTAAAGGTGTGATTCAAGTAGTAAGAGTACCAGCCTTGAGCAAAAAAGCTAAGGGACAGTGCCAGACACTAAGTTCAAGCTCCAGCACCAGCACAACAAATAACAACTATTAGAAGAAAATGTCTTCTGATCTCAGAATAGGAAAGGCTTTTTTCGACAAGATAGGAAGCATCTATCACAAGGAAAATATTTATAAATTCAGTGACACTAGAATTAAGAACTTCTCTGTATCAAGGTAATGTGAAGAACATGAAAAGACAAGCCACCAAATGGTGGTTTGAAGCATACACCACTGACCACCCATCTAAGAGGATGAGCAACAGACATTTCTCAGAAGAGGAACTGAGAGACCAATCAGTCAGGAAAAAAAATCAACTTCACTGATAACTAGAAAAATACAAATTGAGACAATAATTTCACACCCACTACCATGACCAAAAGAAAAAGAAGGTAAACACCATCAAGGATCTGGACCAATAGCAACTTCTACACTCAGCTGATTGAGATGTAGATTACTACATCTCAATCTCATTTTGGAAAATGAGATGGTACCTCTTATCATTCTGAACATTCACATATCATATCTACTCAGCAATTATTCTTCTAAAGAGACTCATGAACTTATGCATTGGAAGAGATGCCCAAGGATGCCCACAGTATAATGCCAGAATTTGGGAGACAGAGGCAGGAGACGCAAGAGCTCCAGGCCAACCTGGGCTATACAGAAGACCAAAAAAGAAAGAAAGGGGAGGAAAGGGAAAAGAAGGGAAAAGGGCCTTTGAAACAAAAACAAATGGCAACACTTAGTAACAAAAAAAATGATCAAAACTAACTTTGGTATAGTTACACAATTCACTACACATGGGGGAAAAAAGGCAAAGCTTTGTCAAGAGACAAAATTACAAAAAATATAGCTATAGTTCTATAGATTGACTTTTATTCAACACTCATAAATCAGGAAGCTCCTGCATTCTAGGAAGTGGAATGAGAGTTCCTCCTGGGTGGTAGAGAGGACAAAGGTGGTGGATGAGCTGTGCAGTGAAAGAAGCAGACACAGGAAAGAAGCTCCTTGGTTAACCAAGTTCCCTCAACTTACTTTTCTGTAAGAATTCTTCTTAGAACTCTGTTCACACATCATATAATTCACCCATGCAACATATACAACGGATTCACAGTTATAGGATCATTTCCACAATCAATTTCACAACATTTTCATCTCCCTAAAAGCCAACTCCACCACCATTCATAGTTGCTCCCATTTCCTTCCCGCCCATCTACTCCCACCTCCCTGTCTCAGTCCCAGGCAACTACTTAACTTCTTTCTGTTTTCATATATTTGCCTATTGTGAACATTGTTTAACTCTTCCTATCCTGTGACCTATCTGTCTTTACTCCATTCCCATAATACCGACTCCTCAAGTCCTATGCTCTCCTTCTATGAGGCCAACTATTTGAGATTTCACATATAAGATCATGCAGTATTTTTCTTTTATCTTTTTTCTTTTTTGGGGGGGGAGGGGTCCGGTTGTGGGGCCTGAACTCTGGGCCTGGGCGCTGTCCCTGAGCTCTTCAGCTCAAGGCTAGCGCTCTACCACTTGAGCCACAGCGCCACTTCCGGCTGTTTTCCTTTTTGCTTATGTGGTGCTGAGGAATCGAACCCAGGGCCTCAAGCATGCAAGGCAAGCGCTCTACCACTGAGCCATCTTCCCAGCCCCTCATGCAGAATTTTTCTATGCCCAGCTGATTACACTCAACATAATATTCTCCAGGTTAACCCATGTTGTCACAAATGATAAAATGTTCCTTTTTACTACTGAAGAGCATTCTGTTATGTGTATATATGCACCACATTTTTTTAATCCAGTAACCCAATGAGCTAACCTAAGGCTGATGCTGTGTCTTGGCCGTTGTGAATGGTGCTGCAATAAACATTGCCATGCACATAACCTCTTCTAGGTTCTGATCTCATTTCCTTTGGACCTATATACACACACACACACACACACATACACACATATGTATATATATATATATATATATATATATATATATATATATATATATCCCATAGTAAGATTGCTGGTCAAAGAGAACTTCCTATTTACACTGACTCAGTGGGTTGGCCCTGTTTTCAGGAAAATCTGTTTTGAAATTATTGTTTCCTTCAAGTTTCCATTTAATTATGTGGTATTTAGCATGAGTCACTCCATTTTAGTTTGGTCTTATCTGTTGGAGCCTAATGTAGCAGCTCAGTCTAAGATAAAATCTACAAGTTACAGCATAAAGCCCTGGATTTGATCCCCAGACTTACCCCACAGAAAAAAAAAACACACAAAATAAATAGTCCTCCATAGTTTTTTAATAACTTCAATCCCCTATCACAAGGCAGCAGAACTATAATATTAAATTTAAATAATAAGTTGCAGAAGACTGCATACAGGATGATAATATTTTTATAAAGTTCAAAAACAAGCAAACCAGCAGATACTGGTGGCTTGTGTCTGTAATCCTAGCTACTCAAAAGGCTGAGATAGATGACAGCAGTTCTAGGCAGAAAAGTATGCTAGACTTCATCTCTAAAATAACCAGCCAAAAGTAAAGTTAGAAGCATGGCTCAGGTAGTAGAGTGCCAGCCAAACAAGTGTGAGTTCAAAACTCTACTCCAAAAAAAAAAGATATAGTCACAGAAACATTCAACTGTAATCAGCATATTTTGAAATGGAAACAGAATGATAAATACAAAACTCAAAATGTGGCAGCTGAACAGTCAGAGAGTGGGGGAGTAGGGGAAAGTGCTTACAAGAGATTGAAAAGCTATGGGTGTTGTCCCCAAGCTGTGTCATCCAACTCAGCAGCCGTTGACCACATGTGGAGATTTCTGATTTAAATTTAAGTGAGTTAAAACTAAGTGAAATGTAAAGCTCAGTTCCTCAGTCACACATTAGCTACCCTTTCAAGTGCTAGCTAGGCACAGGCCGCCAGGAACTATCATATTGCACAGCACAGCTTCCCAGGGCATCTCCAACATCACATTTCTCTTTTTTTTAATACTTTTTTTTATTGTAAAAATAGTGTGCAGAGGGGTCATTGCATTTCTCTTGTCCAGAAGTTGGCAGACTTTTTTGTAAAGGAGCAGGAGGTCATCTTCTTGGATCTATGGAAAATAAGGTCTTAACAACTTGACTCTGCTCTTGTACCTCAAAAGCAGCCTCAGATAAGATAAATAAGTCAATGTCACCATGTTCCTAGGTTAATTTCTAGTTTTTACTATTTTACTATGGGCATAAGTACAATAATGCCATTATTTTTAGTACACAATGGAAGTACCTATTCATAAAGGAAGATCATAAACATAACTTACTCTCAGGTTAGAAAAATTAACGTGTGTAGCTATATGTGTGTGTATCATACATGTCACATATACAGAATGCCTGACAGAAAAGTACTGAAAGCATATTTAAAATAATTTTTTAAAGATTTTCACATAGATATATTCAGGAGCTTTTTTACTATCCTTGTTATTTTCCTATAAATCTCAAATTATGTTAAAATTAAAGGTTAAAAACATATTTAAAAGCCATGCACTGGTGGCTCCTACCTGTAATAGTAACTACTCAGGAGGCTGAGATCTGAGGATAATGGCTCAAAGGCAGCCTGAGCAGGAAAATCCATGAGACTCTTATCTCCAATGAACTTCCAAAATGTTAGAAGTGGAACTGTGGCTCAAGTGGTAGCCTAGGGCAAAAAAAAAAAGCTAAAAACAGTACCCAGGCCCCCAATTCAATCCCTAGTACCAACACCAACACACACACACACACACACACACACACACACACACACACACATCATTTACAGATATAGTTATATACACTCACACTAAAGTTTTAAAGTTTTGCTACAGCATAGATATGTTATTCAATGAAAAGTTTTAAGACTCCAGTTCCTGAGGCTCAGTTTATCAGGCAAATAGAAGGATAGAACAATTAGCAATGACTCAGGTAAGGGGCTGACCAGTGGATCAGTGCTGGGCTACAGCATGAGGGGGAGAGAGAAGGGAGTAACAAGGAAGAGGCGGACAGATATGAAATGGAGGGAGGCCTCTCTGAGCTTAGAGAGCAGAAATGGATTATAGGAATGGTAAAACTTACTTGGAAGGAATCAAAGAGGGAGGTGTTGGAGTGTAAGATTCTAGAAGTTGAAAAGAACCACATGGCTAACATAGAAAGCCCTTGCAAATAACCAAACAAGGGACTGAAAGACAAGCCCATCACCCATGTGGCCAATAAAGCCCTTTCAAGATACCAGTGGGAGATACTCAGAGGCTCTGGAAAGGGGTTGAGGGCATAGTAAGTCTGCTTTGTTCTGGAGCGAATAAAGCCACTGATTTTATTCTTATACTAACCTCGGGTTCAAGATCAGGGGATAGTAGGTACTCAACAATACTCATGGGATTAATGGGACAGGTGAGTAGATGATGTGTGTACAGGTAGTAGGTAGGTGAAGAATGAGTATGAGGACAGATGAATTAGTGAGCAGATAAATAGGTAAGAACGTGAGTGGATACATAGATGGCAGGTGGATGAATGAGTAGTTGAGTATGATGGAGAGATGGAAAGATGGCTAGATGGAAAGAAGAGTGAAAAGATAAATGGAGCCCTATGATGGTAGCTCACTCCTATAATCTTAAATTCTTGGGAGGCTGAGATCTGGAGGACTGCAGTTCAAGGTCAGCCTGGGCAGAAAAGTTCACTAGATTCCATCTCTAAAATAACCAGTAAAAAGCATGGCTGAAGACATGGCTCAAGTGATAGAGCCTCAGCCTAGCAAGCACAAAGCCCTAAGTTCAAATCCTAGTATCACCAAAAAGAAAAAGAAAAGAAAGGAAGGAAGGAAGGGAAAGAACATGAAAAGGTAGAGAATATGAATGAGCAAATAAGTAAATGAAAGAACTGAATGGACTAGACATTCCAAGAAACACAGGAAAACAGCCTGGGAAGCCAGCCAGAGACATGACAGATAACGATTCTGGCCTTGGCCCAGTAGTCTAGACCACTTATAAGAGCATTATAACCACAGGAGGTTGCAAAAGCCACCATTCCTCTGCTCCTGATGCCTCCTTACCCAAAACCTGCCCTGTGTCTCCAGGTCCAGGCTGCAGAAGCAGAGAACATGGAACAGAGAAATTGGGTATTTCTGGGAAAGCTTGCTCCCTCTTGGATCCAGGTCTGACCCAGAAAGCAGAGAGACTGCAGACCCCAGGTACTGATCACAGACATTCTGGGCAGCCTTCACTTCTCTCCAGCCTTATATGGGTCATTTGACTTCTCACCATTCTCTCTAGGAAGATGTGTGTGTGTGTGTGTGTGTGTGTGTGTCTATGTGTCTGTGTGTCTGTGTCTGTGTGTCTGTGTGTCTGTGTCTGTGTATGAGTGTGCACCCTGGTACTGAGACTTGAACTCAGAGCTTCATGCTCTCTCAATTTTTTCAATCATGGCTGGCACTCTACCACATAAGCCATGCCCCACTTCCAGCTTTTTGCTGGTTAGTTGGAGATAAGAGACAGATTTGTCTCCAAACTTCGATCCTCAGATCACAGCCTTCTGAGTAGCTGGGATAACAAAGATGAGATACTGATGCTCAGCTTTCCCAGAAAGATTTTTAGTAAAAATGTCCATATCTTTGCCCTTCTAACTGCCCACCCCATGCTGAGGAACCCATGGATGTCTGATTAGAGGATGGAGCTCAGTCCCTGCACAAATAGATCTAACTCCCTCTTCCAAATAAGCCTGGCTTATTTGGCGCTCATTCCTTTATCTAGTTACAGAGGTTACAGAGGCCACAGGCTACAGAGGAATAAAGTTCCTAAACCCAAGATCAGCCCCACACTCACCACAAGTACCAAGTGCCTCCCTCGCCATACTGTAGCAGACCCTCCTGCTGGGCAGCGGCCCATAGGAAAGGGGGACAAGAAGAGACTGGGAAGGAGGGCTTCCCTTTTATCTACTATGAACTAGAATTCTGCTTTCTTCCCCAAGAGAGCACCTGGGCAGTCAGCCCAACCTCTACACAGCCTGGAGCCCTGCAACTCACTTATCAGCATTCAGCATCAATTAGGTCATAATTAATTCATTTCTCATTTTGAGGCTCTGATCAAAGGCAGAAAACCCTGCCAATCTGAGCATCGGGAAAGTTGGAAAATGCAGTAGTAGCTGTCACAGGTGGAAGAGACTACTCCATAGCTCCAGGCAGGTAACTACAAGCCCACTGGGGGTGCTCAGCACTGAAGACCACCCAGTCTAACATCCAAACTTTATTGGCCCCCTTTTAGGGGCACATGCTCCATGCCAGGCCCCAACAAGCTGGCTACCAGGGTCACAGATCTACCTCTATCTTCATGGAGCTTCTGGGAGCCCAGGAAGCAAAAGAAACCTGGGGAACTTGACAGGAGGAGTTGATATTCCAGCTGGATTTGGAAGCATAAAAGGATTTTCAACAGGCACAGAATTATGGGAAAGGCATTCCAAGCAGAGGAATGGTGTGGGAAAAGGTATAGAGCTTTATTAAAACAGCCTGAAAAGGGCTGGGAAGGTGGCTCAGTGGTAGAGCACTTGCCTTGCATGCCTGAGGCCCTGGATTCGATTCCTCAGCACCACATAAGCAAAAAGAAGAAAGCTGGAAGTGGCGCTATGGCACTAGCCTTGAGCTGAAGAGCTGAGGGACAGTGCCCAGGCCCAGAGTTCAGGTCCCACGACCGGACCCAAAAAAAAAAAAAAAAACCTAACTAGTGTTAGCAGCCAGCATGGCTAGAGCCTAGGCTCAAGGAAGAAGAGAAAAATGGGAAAGGCAGAATCCAGAGCTGAGGCCCTAGGATGGGGAGACCCAGACCCAGATTAGTTTTGAAGGGCCTCAAGATTATTTGGAAAATCTAAAACTTTATCCCAAGAGCAGTGAATAACAAGTAGATGGTTTTCAACTGCCTGGTAACTCACTGAGATTTGTGGTTTCAAAAAGTCCCCCCACAAAGAGTGAACCAGTTCAGCAGTGATACTCACTAGACTCTTTGTTGGAAATGAACTATACAACTGGGGGAGAAGAGCAAACAGGAGGGGAAAATCTGGGAAAGAATGTTCAAAAGGAATTGTTTTCATTACCTGACTTATATAACTGTAACCCCTCTGTACATCACCTTTACAGTATTTTTTTAATCCAACCAGGCTGAATGTAGCAAGGCTAAGAACTCAGGGACAAAGGCCGGAGTATGAGCTACTTGCTCAAGATCTTATAGAGTCAAGATATCTGGTCTATACTGCAAGCCTTCCCCATCACCACCAATCCAAGACTCTCGTACCTCTTTGATGGGCATATAGGCCTGCTGCCCACTCCACCTCCAGACTTTCGCTCTTGCTGTTCACTACATACCCTTCCCTCCTCTACACATCTCACTCATGCTTAAAGTTCTAGCTGGAACCAACCCTGCTGACCTCAGGACTTAAGCAAAGATCTACGGTCAGACTCTGAGTGGATGGGGTGAAAGAAAGGTGTTGTTTATGATCTGACTTACAGCCCTGCTCAGCCTCAAGCCAGATGTATAGGTAGGCACTCTCTTTCCAGATCTGTTTCCTAATCTTTCAGAGATGAATAAGGAAAGAGTCAAACCTGAGATGCTAACAATTTAGGCCATGACCAGGACATTAAAAATGTGCCAAATGCCTTTAAGGTCCAAGAGGAGGAGGCTGAGGAAGGAACACTTGGTGGCATTTTCTCTGAGCCTAGAAAGAAAAAAGGGTGAAATTTCAACACAGATAAAGAACCAGGGAGGGCTCCTGATAGAGGGATCAGCCTGAGCAAACTGGAACACTGAGGTTCCAAGTACATTCAGTCTAGAACGAGCATCCAGATGCTGCTATTTTCTGAGTCAACATCTCAAATGTTTTTCTAAGTGGGCAGTCTGAGCACAGCCTCCAGTAAACACCTGTTTACACAATCAAGGGTGTGCTTGCACAATGATCTGTTTGCACAATCTCAGCCTACTGCTCTATTCCAGTCCTGGCAGAGAGGCACAGCTTGCACTTCCAGACACTCACCCTGGGCACACTCTTCTGGAAAGGCACCTCTCAGGAGGTGCTGCTGAGAATAAGGTTACCTGAGCAGAGTTCCCTGGTTGGGGGAGGTGACCCACAGAGGCCTGTCTGATGGAGGAGGGGGCAGGGACAGGAGAACCTGAGGAGGAGGAAGTATCCACCCAGTGCTGGTGGAGACGTGACCTCTCATTTTCCTTGTCAGTTTCAGCACACCAAAATGAACACTTACTAAGTATATCTGGCTCTATTCCATAGACCTCACATTTCACAGATTTTTCTTAGGATTCCTATGAAGCAGATATCATGATTTCCATAATTTCTTCCCACCCCTGCCCCCGGCTTTTTGGCAGTACTGGAATCTAAACTCAGGGCCTCACTCTTACCAGGTAAGTATTGCTGAGCCATGCCGCCTGCCCTTTTAGCACTGTTATGTTGTTTTTTATTGTCAAGAATTTTATGAGCATCCTTTAAAACATAAAAATCAGTGGACCATAAGAGACAAACATGGTAACATGATTTAGATCAGCACATAGTACACCACTTTTTATCAGTTACTTGAATCCCTGGCAATTTTTTATTAACAAATTATTGGCCCTCTGTGAAGGGCCAGCTGTCCACCATTCCACAATTGAGAATCAACACATTTGACTCTATTTCCTTCAGTAGCATTATGTTTGTATACTATCCTTAAAAAGTAAGTTACCAGCATGTTATAAAGCATCAGGGTATTTCTCCCACACAAAATAAAAACATCTGGGAGGACTGAGGGAGTTGGGGGAGGGAAGGAATAGTGGGAGAACAAGGGAGGGGTAACAGTGCTTGACAAGAAATGTACTGGTTGCCTTACTCATGTAACCGTAACCCCTCTGTACATCACCCCGACAATAAAATTCTTAAGAAATAAATTTTCATTTTCAGACTCAAAAAATTCTAAAGGTATCCTTGGCAAAGTAAATACTTTAGATATAATTTTTAAGGGTCAACTGTAAGTTTTGAGTATTATTTCTTTTGTTCAAATAAAAATAATACAGATGACAAAGGACATTACCATTATCAGTTAAAGCCATAAGTGGGCAACTTATAAGACTAATTATTGATTTAGAATTAAAATTTGACAATATTCTTCAAGTTTAGAAGCTGTGTCACAGAGAGGAGCCAACCAAGTTATTTTTTATTTATTTATTATTTTTTTTGTGGGGGTCCGGTCATGGGGCCTGAACTCTGGGCCTGGGCACTGTCCCTCAGCTCTTCAGCTCAAGGCTAGCGCTCTACACTTGAGCCACAGTGCCACTTCCGGCTTTTTCTTTTTGCTCATATGTGCTGAGGAATTGAACCCAGGACCTCAGGCATGCAAGGCAAGCACTCTACCACTGAGCCACCTTCCCAGCCCCGAGCCAACCAAGTTATAACCTCAAAGGTCTAACATTGTAATTGCTTTTCTTCTAATGAATTTGATAGTAAATCATTCATGATATGAAATCACAACCCTGTTGGTAGGCATAGTTCTAATAATTCAATGAGTCTTGTACATAAAAGGAACATTCTAAGAACATCATTCTTATCTACTAACATTTAGGACTTTTTTTTTTTTTGTCAGTCCATGGGGTGTGAACTCAGGGCCTAGGCGCTGTCCCTGGGCTTTTTTGCTCAAGGTTAGTGCTCTACCAGTTTGAGACACAGCTCCACTTCCCGTTTTCTGGTGATTAATTACAAGTAACAGTCTTATGGATTTTCCTGCCTGGGCTGGCTTTGAACCACAATCCTTAGATCTCAGCCTCCTAAGTAGCTAGGATTACAGGTGTGAGACACTGGTACCCAGCTTAGGAAAATTTTTATTTCCTGGTATTGCATTGTTTTATAAAACTACACAAAACAATCTTAAGAAGGTATTAAAACAGTGGCATGAAGCTGGGAAGGTGGTAGAGTGCTTGCCTTGCATGCATGAGGCCCTGGGTTCGATTCCTCAGTACCACATAAGCAGAAAAAGCCAGAAGTGGTGTTGTGGCTCAAATGGTAGAGCACTAGCCTTAAGCTGAAGAGCTGAGGGACAGCGCCCAGGCCCAGAGTTCAGACCTCATGACCAACATTGACAATAGTTTCTCCCTGCAAAGAATAAAAAGCTATGAACTCCTATTCTTTAAGTAATCAATCTTGAAAATTACTCACTAAAACAAGTTGCACACAAAGGTGTGCGCTTGGACATCAATCTGCCTATTTTTACCCTTCCCACAAAGCTAGGATGGTAAGCATGCACCACTGCCATCCAGCTATGGTAGAGAGGGGTCTTGCAAACTTTTTTGCCTAAGCTGGCCTCAAATCATCTTCCCTATCTCAGTCTCTCAAATAACTATGGTTACAGGTGTGAACCACCAGTGCCTGGCACAAGATAACCTTTGGAAGACAACAAAACTGAGGCTCAATAATACTTGAAATCACTTGTCCAGGTTCACATAGGTAGGGGGTAGCAAAACCAAGCAGTCTGCCTCCTCAGAACCATGTTCTTAACTGTTCTATGCTCTTAATGTGTCTCTCCTCTAAGGGGAAGTTCTTCCTTAAATCTAACTTTCATTTCCTTAAATCTAATTTTCATTTCAGCTGCTGCACCTCCATTTCCTAGTTCTGATCCTTAAAGGAAAATGGAGCACCAATCAGAAATAATCTTGCCCTGACATAGTAGAGTATACACAGAAGTGAATACAATTTTGTTGAACTGAACCAGTTACCATGCAAGGCACTACACTGTTTTGTTGGGTTTGGGGGTATTTTGTTTGTTGTTGTCTGATTTGGTTTAGTTTAGTTTAGTTTTATAAGATAGGATCACACTATGTAATCCAAGCTGGTCTTGATCCTCCAGCCTCTTCCTGCCAAGTACTGGGATCACAGGTGAGCATCACCACACTTGGACCAGCCCTGCATTTCTGATAGCTCATTTAATAAAGCCCCTGGGAAGAGTTATTATCCCTGTGACAGATAAGGAAACTGAGGCTTGAAGACGATAAACCACTTCTCCAAGATTCTGCAACCCAATAGATGCACACTAAGTGTCCTTTGTACCCCACAACATGCTTTTGAAGCAGAGGCAAGAAAGTTGTTTCTGCCCTCAAAGAGATCTAATGACTGAGGCAGACAGTCAACAGGCCACCCTGTTACAGGCTCAATGAGGAGGGGAACCTGACATGCTCTGGTGTTAAGCCTGAGGAACACTCCACCAGGCTAGATGCCAGAGCTGAGTCAGGAACAGGACTCAGCTGGGAAGACGTGTCAGGAGTCAACTGTCTGGCAACAGCAAAGGCACAGAAGCGTTGCAGAGCCTGGACGCAGACAGGGAAACACAAACTTCAATATGACAAGAGCATGAAATGTGGGAAGCAGAGGCCCAAGCGAGCAGCAAGAGAGGCACCTGAATCCTTCCCACCATCCTCCCCTTTGCTACTTTCAACCAGCTTATCCCATTAAGGAATCAGGAAGCTGGAAGCTGGGTGCTGGTGGCTCACATCTGTAATCCTAGCTACTCAAGAGGCTGAGATCTCAGGATCCCAGTTCAAATCTAGTCATGGCAGAAAAGATTAAGAGAGGGGCTGGGAAGGTGGATCAGTGGTAGAGCGCTTGCCTTGCATGCATGAGGCCCTGGGTTTGATTCCTCAGCACCACATAAGCAAAAAGAAAAAAGCCGGAAGTGGCGCTGTGGCTCAAATGGTAGAGTGCTAGCCTTGAGCTGAAGAGCTGAGGGACTGCGCCCAGGCCCAGAGTTCAGGCCCCACGACTGGACCCAAAAAAAAAAAAGATTAAGAGACTCTTATCGCCAATTAACTAGCAAAAAGCACTGGTGGAGGTATGGCTCAAGTGATAAGGTGCTAGCCTTGTGCAAAGAAGCCAAGTGATAGTGCCCAGGCTATGAGTTCAAGTCCCAATGCCAGCACACAAAAAAAGGAATCTGGAGAAAAAGACTTCTGCAGATAAACAGAAGAGATGAATTGTAGGTGTGTCAGGAATGAGATGATTGCTCCATGACAACCAGAGCTGGACCAGGGCCCATACCTGCTCAAGAATCCCATCTTCTGCATGATAGGCAAAGGTCCTTCTCCTCTAGGAAGAACTGATTGGTGTGGGCATATGGAGAAAGGAATGAGTCCCCAGGGTGAGTGACTTGGGAGAGGAGGAGATTGTGGGTAATTCATCAAGATGAGGCACACAGGGATGGGAACAGATTTGACCATGTAAGGGGGAGGAAATTCACACACTCATTCAACCATGTATTGACAGGCAGGGTTGTTAGACACTGGGGCTAAAGTTTTGAACAGAAAAGCCAAATGGAAAAGGGAATACTAACACTGCTGTCATGGACTTTCCAATCTGCTGGAGGTGGAGACAGATGATATCTGAGGATGAAATGGGACGTAGGAGAAAGAGATGGCTGGGAGAAGGTACAAATTTTCAAAGGATACTCAGAAAAGGCTGACATAAAGCAGAGTGCCAATGGCTCATGCCTGTAATCCTAGCTGCACAAGAGGCTGAGATTCTGAGTATCACTGTTCAAAGCCCAGGCAGGAAAAGTCATTGGACACTTATCTCGTTAATCACCAAAAAGCTGCTAGCCTTGAGCAAAAAAAATAAAGCTCAGGGACAGTGCCCTCAGTTCAAGCTCCAAGACTGGCAAGAAAGAAAAGAAAAATAAAGGAAGAAAGGAAAGGGAAAAAGAAAAAGAGAGAGGGAATGGAAGGAAAAGAGAGAGGGGAAGGAAAGGCGAGGAGAGAGAAGGGCAGGGAAGGGAAGGGCAGAGAAGGGAAGGGAAGGGAAGGGAAGGGAAGGGCAGAGAAGGGAAGGGAAGGGAAGGGAAGGGAAGTCTGATATTTGAACAAAGAGCTAGAGAAGAGGAGGGAGATGACACCATGGAACTATTTCAAGGAAAAGAGTCCAGGCTAAAGAAACAGCAAGAACAAAGGATTTGATGCAGAAGGCTGATGAACAAGACAAACAGTGGCTTGAAGAGACCAACTTAGGGGAAAGACTAGTGAAAAGGGCTCAGGCAGGTACGAAGTACTCTGCAGACCACTAAAAGGACTTTGATTTTGACTATGAGTGAGTGGAAGGTATGGGGCAGAGCAGGACATGATCTGCCTTCTGTTTGATCAGTATCTCACCAGCTACTGCAGGAATAGTAGATGGTGGGGACAGAAGGATGAACAGCCAGAAGACTGGGTGGAAAGTGAGAGTGATTTCAATGACCTTGGCAAGAAAGAAGGATTGATTGACTGCATCTGGCTGTTGTCGACATACATTTTCCAAGGTATTTTCATGAAAATATATAAGCCAGTTGAACTTAATTACGAATCCCTAAGCGCCTCAGGATTCTGGAAGGGACAGTGATGTCATGTTGCTATTTCAGGAAAATAAGTCCAGGCTGAAGAAACAGCAAGTACAAAGACCCTAAGGCTGCAGACATTCTAACAAGTTCAAGAAACAATGAACGCACAGTGGCTTAGAAAAATCAGCAAGTGGATTTTTCCTGAGTGTGCAGGGGTCATGAAGCAGCAGGTGGCCAGGTACTCAGATGTGGACCCAGAGCTTCAGCCAAGGTCTGCCCCATCCCACCAGACCCAGTAGCCTGCTCTCCTCCACAGCTCACCACACTACACATACACAAGCATACAACTGAGTGCTTGCCAATCTGTAGGCACCTTGCCTTTATTGGGTCATAAATCCCATAAACTCTGATCAGCCTGAACTATCCTAAGAGAGCATCTATCAACAGTCACAGAGGAGTCAGACACAGACAATCAAAGACATAAAAGGTACTCAGCTAGAGAACAGTGTAACCCCATCATGGTGTGCAAGTACTACTAATATGTGGTGAGCCTATGAATATCCTAGGCCTTATTTTGCACATCTTGTCTCGTCCCCAAAGTTCCTCTGTCTGGCCTGTGGCAGTGGTGACAGAGAAGCCATGGGAACCAGTGAGTGTTGAGTTCTAAAACACAAATTTCAAGGGCCCCTAGGCCAGTGTGGAAAAAGAGGCTGGGGGCAGCAGGGGCCTTCCCAGTGACACTTCCTCAGAACAGGGGGAACCAGGATTGCACCCAGCCACTTGGAGGCCTGGCCCGACCCGGCCCAGCCCCAAGGCTTCAAGCTCAGGAAATCCGGAGACTGGCAAGAGGGCCATCGTTGCCACATCCCCAGCTCTTTAGGACCCCCGAGGCAGGAAGGCATCGGGCTCTTCAGTTTCTCTCAGGCCCCTTCCTGGGAGGAAAGGGCTGCGGGTGCCTGCAAGGGTAAGGGCGCAGGGGAGGCTGGGAGGCCTGGGAGGTGTCGCAATCTCAGTTCCCTGCCTGTCATTAACGACAGAGAGAAGGAACTTGCCCCCTAGAGAAGAGAGAAGACAGCAGGGAGGCCGGGTGACCTGCACCACCCTGGTCCCAGTGTGAGTAAAGGATGCCCGGGAGGACTGAGTCCCGCCTTTTGTGGAGACCTGGAGTCCCAAGACCCGTCCTCGCTTTTCCAAGGGCAATGTCTGGGAGCCTAGGCCTGGGCCAGACACTGGCTGTGGAGTGGTCTCTGGGACGCAGGAGTCTGGGATGGAATTTCTCTGGGGAAGGCACAGACAGCCAACTATCAGATTGGGGGTTCTAAAGCTGGACTCGGGGATAGCCATTCCATTCTTCCTGCTCCATGCTTCTGTCTCAGAACCTGCCCGCCTGCCTGCTCCAGTTGGCCATCTCTCCCTGGCTCCATCTGCTCTCCTTTCGATCTTTCCTTCTCAGCCCCTCTGGGCCTCCTCTCTGGCTCTCCTGGCTCCCTTTGTCTCTTCACCTGCAATGCTTGGTATCAGACTGTTTCTTAGTCATCCTCCTAGGGCCTTAGCCTCTCACTCATGTCTCTTGAGCTTTTTTCTCCTCCCTATCTGTCTCTCTACATCCTGCCCCAGACCATTGCCATTCATGAAGATCTCTGAAGATAACTCTCTCTCTCTCTCTCTCTTTCTCTCTGCCATGATTAGGAAACTCTCTACACTGGTTTATATCCTCCTTCCCCACCTCTTCCTAGAAAAAGAATTTCAAGAAGGGAGTAGAGATAGGAGCTCAGGAGGCTAGGTGCAATGGGAAAGGAGAAAAAAGCAGAAAGGGTGGTGCAACGGCAACCATGGCAAAGAGGTGCTAGGTGTGCTGGGTCACTGAGGGTCAGAACAGCTACAGAGCCTGACAAATGGTTAGAGTAACAGAGACAGGCTTGGAGCCAAGGAACTAGAAAAAAAAGGATCTAGAAATGAGGTGTTGGGAACTGTGCAATGCTACATAAACAAAGCAAGGTGGCAGTCCTAGGAGGCTGTGAGCTACAGCGTTGAGGGTGGGGTTGTAGGCCCTGCCAGGCTTCAGGAGCTTGGGGATTCAAGCCATGGGTACTGAGTGCTTGCTCCATCCCTGCACAGCTCAAACGGCTTTTATGACAATTGTCTCATTTTGTCAGAACACCAACCCCAAGAAGCTACTGTTCTTCTTTATTCACAGATGGGGAAACTGAGGCTCAAAAAGGTGAAATAACTTGTCCAAGGTCACAAACTGGGTAAGTGATGGAGCTGGGTTTCTAACTTCTTTTCATACATGATCCCTAGAGAACAGCTAGACACACCAGTCCCCAGGAAACTAAGGAAGAATCCCTGGGCCTGTGTCAGGTCTGGTTCCCCACTCCAGATACAAACAATGAAAAAGGAGAAGGCAGAACCTCACTAGGCATAGGCAATGGCCTCCAAGTGATACGTACTGAGACCACAGGACCAGTGAAAAAAAAAAAAAAGCACTTAAGAGAGGAACATACACAACAGTGCAATGCTTTATGTGTCTCTCATCATATAAAATAATATTTATCAGAATGAATTCCAGGAAATGGAAACAAGAGGTTTTTTGTTGTTGCTGCTCTTTTAGTTTGCTTTTCTTTTTGTTTTGTTTGTTCATTTATCTGTCTTTGGGAGGATAAAGGGGGGACGCAGAAATGGAGGGACAAAGTGTAAACAAATGCAGCAACTGTACCCACCAGACACTATGTTGAAAATGAACTATACAATTTTTGGGTGGAGATGGGAGAGAGTGAGAGAAGGGGTGATGCCTAAATAGAAGCACACTCGTTATCTGACTTATGGAACTGCAACCCTTTTGTATATCACCTTTATAATAACAAAAAAGAAAAAATGTTCAAAAAATGCATGGAGACAGAAGCCAGCCTCATCTTCCTTACCTAGTAGGAGGAAAGCTAGCCAACCACTGACTAGTTGCCTACCACTGACTACCAGACAGGGTGTTGTACAGATTTCTCACTGCACAAAATCGTCCCAGGGAGGCTGGAATCCAGCCTGTTTTCCAGCTGTCAGGGCTTAGTCCAGGAGGGGCTTGCATTTTTTCTGATTTGCACAAAGGTGACTTATGGGCACAAAGTCAACAGGTACCCTGAAGGAGAGCACTCTATCACTCATGGCTCCTTCCCCTGCTCCTTTCCTGGCAGGCAGACATAACAACTATGCCACTCACAGTGCAAGGGCATCATTTTGTGCCTCCCTTCCAAATCCCTATGTGCTGTGGGCCACTCTTACCTTCATTTTGCAAAGACAGGCCAAGTAACCTAGCTGCAGCTGCACTGTGGCAGAGCAAAGATTATGGGCAGCTTGGATTCCAAATAATGTGACCTTAACCACCTCTGTCTGCCTCTAGGTAAGCAACAAGTTGATACCATGGCAGGACTGGGAGCCTGTGGCCTGGCCAGAGCTGCCCTGATCATCCTGCTGCTCCCTGGAAGTAAGTGTGGAGCAGTGGGGAGTCACCAGCAATGGAGGGTGGGGTGATACAGAAGGAAGCCTTTTCCTGCACAGCCACATGGCTCTGAGCTTCTCAGAGACTGAGCTTCATGTGGGGCTGTTGGTCCCCCCACCACAAAAATACTGACAGGACTGGGAGAGGGGGAGGTCCTTCTGCAAATCTCTGCCTGGCTGTCAGAAGGAGTCTTGGCTGACAGCAAAGAATCCAGCAGAAGCCACAGGGAGACAGATTTCATTCCAAGACTCTGTCTTGACAGGTGAAGAGCTCCATATCTATGCAAGCTGAGGCCAAGTTAGATGAGGTCAGTAAGTTTGAGAGCAATACTTTGACATTTCAGACCACATACAGCCTCTGTTGTTTTTTTTAATTTTGTGCCTTTAAAAATATTTTAAAGGGCTGGAAAGATAGCTTAGTGAGTAGAGTGCTTGCTTTGCATGCATGAGGCCCTGGGTTCAATTCCTCAGCACCACATAAGCAGAAAAACCTGGAAGTGGTGCTGTGGCTCAAGTGGTAGAGCACTTGCCGTGAGCTGAGAAGCTGAGGGACAGCACACCAGGCCCAAAATATACAGAGAGAGATATAGAGATATAGATTTGATGTTACATATAGATAATCTATATATTATATATATATATATATATATATATATATATATATGTCAAGCCTAGTGCTGATGGCTCATGCCTGTAATTCTAGCTACTCAGGAGGCTGAGCTCTGAGGACAGGGATTGGAAGCCATCTTGAGCAGGAAAAGTCCTTGAAACTCTTATCTCTTATCTATAATTAAGCACCAAAAAAGCAGGAAGTGAAGCTGGGTTCAACTGGTAGACAGCTAGCCTTGAGGAAAAAAAGCTCAGGGACCGCACCCAAGCCCTGAGTACAAGCCCAAGGACAGGTGTACCACACGTGTATACACACACACACATACACTATATATAATAATATATATAGTTTTATAAATGTTTGGTTTTATAAATTATATATATACATATATATATAAACACTTTCTAAGCAGGTAAGGCTACCACTTGAACCACACCCTCATCTGTTTTTGCTTTATTTCTGGAGTTAGGGTCTCTCATTCTCATCCAGGCTGACTTGGACCACAATCTTCTATTTACACTTTCTTTTGTAGCTAGGATGACAGCTATGAGCCACCATGCCCAGGTTATCACTTGGGATGGGGTCTTGTGAAATTTTTTGCCTAGGTTGGCCTTGATAGGAGCATCAAGGCCTCCCAAACTCTGTCTCCTGAGTAGTGGGGACTATAGGTATATGCCACTATGCTTGGCCTTTTTTTTTTTTTTTGGAGGTACACTGTATTGAACCCAGCCCTCCTGCTTGCTCGGCCTTCAGCCCATTTGAACTTACTTATCTAGCAAGCTACACAAAAACACTAACATATACCAGACTCACTTACTAAGTAAGATGGAAGTAAATTTGTAGTTCAAGAAATAGAGGGCCAGCCTTGAGAGAAAAGCCAAGTAAGAACACCTGACCACAACCTTCATTAAAAACTAAGTAAATGTAGTATAGTATGTACAAGTAGCACATGGTGCCAATTTTATTTGCAGCTATTATGATAGTACTCCAACTCAAGTGTACAAGTTACACCTTTGTCACCGCCTTTGCTAAGTCTTGAACTAGTGCAGAATTCAGCTGTGGTAGAATGCTGATGTTAGCATGCCTCGATGTAGCACACTCATTCTTGATAAGCATGTGCTATGTAAGCCCCTGATTCACCACGACTATATTCTTAGCCAGGTGCTACATAACAGGAAGAAGAGATTTGCTTTTAATAGCTTAACTCATCTAAGTATCATTACTTCCTATTCTGGGGTAACCTGTAAGTCATATTAAAAGTTTTTTTTAATCCTTTTTGTTTTTAAGCTGCTTTCAGATTACCAGGGACTCCAACTTGATGTATATAATTGTCACTTGCATGTTTATATACTTGACTGTTTTTAATGTACCTGGATTTTCCTTTTGATATGGTAAAGATACATAAAACGGATAGTAACATAGGACATAACTGCATGTGAGCTTAGTCATTTTAGAGAACTTCTTACCTAGTTCTGTTTTTCAGTCAAAGCCTGTGTCATCTCATCCCTAGTTCCCTTGTGTTATTTCTTCAGGTGCTTGCTGCTCTGCTTCTGTTTTTACCACTTTCTTGAGCTATCAACTTAGCTTTTTACTTTCTCAATTTAAAAATCCAGTTTTCATTTTGTGTATTTGTTTTTGTTTATTGGTTAGGAAAATAAAACAGTATGTTCAAAACAAAAAAGTTAATTTGCCCAACCTTTCTGAACCTCATCTGCTTAAAGGATATTGACAGCTTAGATGCATCTTCCCTACCATCTCTAAACATATGCAATATACATATATGTATATATATATATATATATATATATATATATATATATATGAGTTGCTGTGGGGAGTTTTCAATGGGTCCATTCAGCAATATTCCCTCCAATGTGTAGGCCTTTCTGTGTTTATTTATACATCACATACTATTGATATACTGTATGTAATGTATACAGCTATTGTCCTGTTGGCATTTAGAATACATTTTTTCGCCGGGCGCTGGTGGCTCACGCCTGTAATCCTAGCTACTCAGGAGGCTGAGATCTGAGGATCGCGGTTCAAAGCCAGCCCGGGCAGGAGAGACCGTGAGACTCCTATCTCCAATAAACCACTAGAAAACCGGAAGTGGCGCTGTAGCTCAAGTGGTAGAGCGCTCGCCTTGAGCTGAAGAGCTGAGGGACAGCGCCCAGGCCCAGAGTTCAAGCCCCATGGCCAACCAAAAAAAAAAAAAAAAAAGAATACATTTTTTCATTGCCTATACAATGCTGGTTAAAAATCACTTAATACCACTGTTTTCTTGATGTGATAGGTCACCCAAAGTGTATATGTTCGCTCAATCACATGACTTTCTCAATGTTGTCAGCAATGTACACAGTGCTTTTCTCTGCGTCTTTGTTAAATCTAAAAGTAGTCTGTCTTAAATGTTTGTAAATGTAACTAGCAATAACTATCTCATTTGTTGTTTTAAAGTATACTCCCACCTGTACATGCTATGCTACCCCCCAAGTTAAATAAATGGTTGGTCTTATCAATGTGAAAAAAGAACCCTGAGTTCAAGTCCCACTACTAGTACAACAAAAAGAAAAGAAGACATAATAAGCAAGCCATATGTACAAGATTTAAACATGGACAATCTAGTTGTAATGTCAGGCTCTTACCCAGCATACCACAATTGCCTTTCTGGGGAATAATGTGCCTTTGAAGTGCTGTGATCAAGTGGGGATTATACAATCAGAAGTTTAAATTCAAAAACCACAGATTGCTGTGGATGAGGGATTCTTATCACCCTAATCATTGCTTTTACCATCTTCAGATAGAGGGTGTGAGAGGACAGCGGTCTCTGGTGAGGAACTAGAGCTAGCTTGCAAGAACAGATTGTCATGTCTCTTCAATTCTTTGGGGAGAGCACTCTGCTAATTTGAAATCAGCCCTACTGGGAGCATTTACATTATGGGAAGAGGTGCATCCTACAAACTAGAGGTGTTGAGAGCCCATGTTGAAGGCTGTTGATAATAAATGTTAATGGCAAACTGTTACCTCCGTCTCACTCCAGATAGCTTCTTGCTTTCAGAGATATGAGGCAGATTAGGGCCTTAAGACTAGGACAAACGCTAAGACCCAGCCCAGTTCTGCCCAGCACAGGAGTCCTTCAATAAGCACCCTCCTCACCCTACTCACAGGCCTGGAGAAATGTGGGCAGATTAACATCTCAGCCCCTGTTGTCCGTCTGGGAGATCCTGTCACGGCCTCCTGCACCATCAGCCAGAACTGCAGCCATCTGGACCCAGAGCCACAGATTCTATGGAGACTGGGGAAAGAGCAAGAGCAGCCTGGGCAGAGGCAGCAGCGCCTGCCGGATGGAACCTGGAAATCTACCATCACCCTGCCCTACCTCAACCACACCCACACCTTTCTCTCCTGTTGTGTGCAATGGGGCAACCACCCACAGATCCTGGACCAAGCTGAGCTACAGGCAGGCTGTAAGTTTTCCCAGTTGGCTATCCATTCCCTCTGCCTCAGATGCCTTCCTTCCAACACCAGGGAAAGCGGTGCCTACTGAGCTCTTCCTGGGCTCACACTTTATGGACGTGTTATCAGGGGAGAGTCTCATTTTACAGATGAGATCACACACTAAGACTGGATGGAGCCAAGATTTCCCTTGGGTAGTGTGACTCTAACACCACTCCTCTGTGTTGCTGTTTAGCTCCTCCCTGGAGGCCAGCCTCTACCCGCAGAACTGGCTCCCAGTTCCTTCCACCCCAGTCTCAGCTTTCTTTGCAAACAACAGGATGTAGTTTGTGCAAAGCCAATATATAGGGGGAAAAAAGAAAACCCAAAGCTCTTGTCTAAAATCAATAATAATGCTGGACACTGTTGACCCATGCCTGTAATGTGAGCTACTAAGGAGGCTAAGATTGGGAGGATTACGGTTCCAGGGAGTCCAAGCAAAAAAAGTGCATAAGACACCATCTCAGGGAAGAAACTGGGCACTATAACAGAAGCATAAAAGGAAATTGTAACTCAGGCTTGGGCCTGGCAAAAAGTGAGACCCTATCTCAACATAGCCAGTGCAAAATCTTAAAAGGACTGCAGATATAACTCAACGGTACAGTGCTTGCCTAGCAAGCATGAGTCCCTGATTCCAAATCCCAAGATCACTCACACACACACACACACACACACACACACACACACACAGAGTAATAGGCTGAATATAGTGACATGCACCTGTAATCCCAGCTATGTGGGAGGTAGAAGTAGGAGGATTTGAGTTCAAGGGCAACCTGGGGGGAAAAAAAAAACATTCCTGAAAAATAATCTAGACTGGAAGCATGGTTTAAGTTGTAGAGTACTTCCCTACCAAGCTCTAGGCTATCTAGGCCCTGAGTTCAACCCCTAGGGTTGGAAAAAAAATCAGTAATGGTAGCAGTTAACACCTGCTGCCTGCCAGCATTGTCTGAGCATCGTTATGTATGAGGTTATACAGCACTGTAACCCCTCTGTATCGTATTTATACAATAAAAAACATATAAAAAAATTTTAAAAAGAGGATCTACAGCCCTTGTAATAACTTAGGAGACAGAAGTGTTGCCACTACCCCCACTCTACAGATGAGGAAACTGAGGCACAAGGCAACTGAGCAACTTCGAGATCATACGGCTAATGAATGGCAGAACCAGAATAAAAGCAAAAACCTAGAGGGCCCATCCAGGCAAAGGGGACAGGAGTGGGAGGACAGAGGTCATGGTGGGGGGGGGAGCACATGGTGGGTGTCTATAACACTTGCCCTATACCTCCTGTAACCTAACCTGGCTCCTTCCGGGGCTGCCCCTGCAGGGTCACACTGCATGAAAACCGAAAAGGTGACCCCAGAGACACCAGCCCTGAACCTGGAAGTACAGCCATTAATGCAGATGGGAGTTTTCTAAGTGTCTCACATTCTTCCCTCTCCACACACAGACCCTCCAGCCGTACCCTCCAACCTGTCCTGCTTCATGAACCTCACCACCAACAGCCTCACCTGCCAGTGGGAGCCAGGACCCAATACCTACCTGCCCACCACCTTCATCCTAAAGAGCTTCAAGTGAGTAGGGGCCATGACCCTAGCCCCCTTCCTTTGGGTCTTGGGGTGGCACACAAGGAGGAATGTAGGGGTGAAGAGCCAGAGACAAAGATGGAGAGAGAGAAGAGAGGAAAAGGGAGTCTCGATTTCTTCCTCTGCTTGGCACCCAAGATTGGCCTTTTGGCAGGAGCCGGGGCAACTGTCAGACCCAGGAGGACTCTGTCTTTGACTGCGTGCCTGAGAAAAGGCACAGCTACTGCTCCATCCCCCGCAAACAGCTGCTCTTGTACCAGAACATGGTCATCTGGGTGCGGGCAGAGAATGCACTGGGGGTCCGTGAGTCCCCACAGCTGTGCCTTGATCCTGTGGATGTTGGTGAGTGCCACTGGGTACAGGGGAGGGAGGGAAGGATCCCCAATGTGAGTAGATGCAGAGAGGCACAGAGGAGACACATTCCCAGCAATAAACAAGACGACATTGGAAGTCCTAAAAGAAAGGCAGGGAAGAGAGAGACAGAGGCAGAGAGGATGCATCTGGAGACAAGGATGGGGACAAGACTGGGAAAGCAAGCTCATTTATTCTTTTTTCTTTTTTTTTTTGTCAGTACTGGGGCTTGAACTCAGGGCCTAGGCACTGTCTCTGAGCAGCTTTTTTGCTCAAGGCTAGCGCTCTCCCACTTGAGCTACAGCGCCACATCTGGCTTATTTTTTTTTTTAATTGTGAAAATACTGTAGAGGGGTTACAATTACATGGGAAAGATAATGAGTGCATTTCTTATCAAGCATTGTAGCCTCCTCCTTTGTTTACCCTTCACATCCCTTTCCATCCCCCCCCACCTCCCCCACCCAATCCTCCC
The DNA here is from genome assembly GCF_000151885.1 of Dipodomys ordii. Taxonomy (NCBI): domain Eukaryota; kingdom Metazoa; phylum Chordata; class Mammalia; order Rodentia; family Heteromyidae; genus Dipodomys; species Dipodomys ordii. The sequence goes on along the minus strand of NW_012267397.1, from coordinate 1,334,211 downwards.
CTTCCCCTCTTCCCAGCCAAAGTTGTAAAGTTCGTTTTTCAACATAATGACTTGTGCATCTCATTGTTGCAATGGATCCACCTGTATCCCTATTTAAACAATGTATTTTTTCCCTTCCCCTCCAAAAATTATAACAACATCAAATACAGTGAAAGCAGGGCTTATACCGTGGGGGAGGGACATACAAAGCAACAAAGAAATAATCTCATAAATGTGTTAGAAACAATTGCATGAAAGAAAAAATCATTTGAATACATATCTTAGGGTTCATTTTCCTAACATCAACTTATCTGACCTTTTCTGCTTGACTCAGACATATACTAGTTATCTGGCTTTTTTTCTGTTTATGTGGAACAGAGGAATCGAATCCAGAGCTTCATGCACACTAGGCAAGCACTTTACCAGTAAGCCGCACTCCCAGCTCTGCTCATTTATTCTTTCAGCTAATTTCTTAAAATGTTCACTGTGTATGAGGCTCTACTTGAGATCTTGAGGATGCAGGTGGGAAAGAAAATGTCAAAAGTCCTCCCTCAGAATGTTGTGTCTGGTAGGAAAAAATAAATAAAATAGACTGTCAGGTGACTAAAAAAGGTGACAACTAAGTAGACCTTTGGAGGAACTAAGGGAGTATGTCACTGGATACCTGGAAAGCAAGTGTTCTAAGCAGAAGTAACAACTAGTGCAAAGGTCCTGAGACAGGAGTGTGAAACGGAGACAGACACAAACACAGAGACAGAATGTGGGCGTATGAACAGAGATGAAAAGACAAGACAGACAACACACATGGAGACCTAGGAAGGGAAATGGAGCAAAGTAAGAGCTAAGGCAGAGCCTTATAGGGTAGGATAGGGAGAAGTTTGACAACTCTATTCCTTGCAGTGAAACTGGAGCCCCCCACACTGTGGGCCCTGGAGCCTAGTCCTCAAGCGGCCCCACCCCAGCCACACTGCCTCTGTTTTGGGTGGGAGCCATGGAAACCAAGCATATATATGGACCAGGAGTGTGAGCTGCGCCACCGGCCACAGCAGGAAGGAGCCAGCTGGGCACAGGTGAGGCAGGGGTTGGACTGTCAGGGCCTGAGGTGGGAGATCAAGGCGGGGGTGGAGTGTGAGCTAGCCCTGAAAGGTTCAGACTTATGCCCCCCCCCTCTGTCAGGTGGCTCCCCTGCCCTCCAGTATCCACCAGTATGAGCTCTGTGGGCTCCTTCCAGCCACGGTCTATGCCTTGCAAATGCGCTGCATCCGTTCACCCCTGCCTGGCTACTGGAGCAGCTGGAGCCCCAGTCTGGAACTGAGAACCACAGAATGTGGTGAGTGGGTGACGAGGACCCAGGCCAGTTCCCAGCACCCTCCCAGACAAGATTCCTCATACTCCATCACTCCACCCACAGCTCCGGCCATCAGACTGGACACGTGGTGGCGGCGGCAGAGGCAGCTGAACCCTGAGATGGTGGGCGGGCAGCTGTTCTGGAAGGTGACTTCATCGAAGGCTGTGTTTCCACCAGATACTTCCTCCCCCCACAGGTCCCCATGGCTGGGGCTCAAGATTCCCACAGGCCAGGGCGGGGGGGAGGGACTTGGGTACATTTACATGTGATGTGCCCAGGAAACTGAGAAGTGACCTAAAGAGGCTGCAATGCAGGACCCACTTGTGCCCCAAAGGATCTGTTCAGTGCTGTGTGCACAGACCAGCTTCTTCCTTCTCTCCTTCCTAGAAGCTGGAACTAGGGAACAGAGAAAGTAGAAGAGGGCCGGGGGGGGGGGGGAGGAAAGGAGAAAGGGAAGGAGGGAAGGAGGGAGGGATGGAAAGAGAGGAGATATCTGGCTCTGGCTTGGGAACTTAGTTCCTAGGACCAGCGCTCCTCCACTTACAAGAAGCTGGACAGACCTCTTACCATTTTCCTCCTCACCTGCCACAGCCAACGGCCCTGGAGGAAGACAGCGGGCGGATCCAAGGATACCTACTCTCCTGGAGCCCCTCAGGCCAGCCAGGGCTGGTTATGTCCCTCTGCAACACCACAGAGTTCAGCTGTACCTTCTCCTTGCCCTCCGCAGCCCAAGAGGTGACCCTTGTGGCCTACAACACAGCGGGGACCTCTCAACCCACCCCAGTAGTCTTCTTGGAGAGCAAAGGTAAAAGAGGGCCAGCAGCCAGAAGAGCAGGGGGCCCGAACAGGTAAATTCCAAGAGACTTGCCTGAGTTAGAGTCCCATCACATGCTAACTGAATGATCTGGGCAAGTGAATTCCCTCCCCCACCTTTGTCTACTGAAGATCTAGTAAATGGCTGAGTGCCAGCAGCTCTTGTCTAGAATACCAGCTACTTGGTAGGCTGAGATCTGAGAATCTCAGTTAGAAGCCAGCCAGAGCAGAAAAGTCCATGAGACTTATCTCCAGTTCACTGCCAAAAAGAGCTGGATGTAGAGCTGTGGCTCAATTGATAGAGCACCAGTCTAGAGCCAAAAAGCTAAAAGACAGTGCCAGGTACTGAGTTCAAACCCCGTATTGGCACACACATGCACACACATGTGCACATGCACACACACAAACCCCCCCCACACACACAATCCAGTAAAGGCAAACAATCACAATGCAACTTAAAGCACCACAAACACAAAGCACCATATCCTTCAGTGCCAACTATTACTATCATTAGCCAGAACCAGGTAAAGCTGCTGGTGGTATCTGTATATGCATGTGCAAGTGTAAACACACAATAATTCCTAAGATTCACACTTACAAGCTGTGTGGTCTTTGATAAATTACTGAATGTCTCTGTGTCTCTCATTTTGTTCATTGATACACTGGAGACAAAAATAGCATACACCCCTGATGGGACTGTTAAGCACCTGGCGAACTGACACATATCAAGGACTATGCCTGGCACATACCAGGAAGTGTCTAAAGTTGTTCCCAGGATCAAGTGTCCCAGTGATGGATGTCATGCTAGGGTTATTCTATATACATCTCATTTTCTTTGCGCCAAGACCCCACATAGTAGGAACTTTTCTTTACCGATGAAGAAACAGGCTCAGATGTTGACTCAGCCTAGGTCAACCAGCCTATAAATAGCAAAGCCAGGATTGGAACCTAGGCTTCTGGCTTGGAGGCCTGCTTCTTTTCACCTTTATTCCTTGTCTCCCACTGTCTGCAGGCCCACCCCTGGCTGGACTTCGTGCCATAGCCCTAGACCCTCACAGCCTCTGGGTGGGTTGGGAGCCCCCCAGCCCTCAGCCTCAGGGCTATCTGATTGAGTGGGGCCTGGGACCCACGGGCAGCAATAAGACCTTGAAGATGGAACACAACGGGAGCATCACAGAGACACTGCTGAGGGGTAAGCCAGAGCTGGAAGGCAGGGCTGGGGGCCAGGCATGGAAGGGGAAGATGAGGAGGCCATGCTTGTAGCAAGAGGAGCCTGAGCTGCCTGAGGGGGGAGGGAATCCCCAAGCTTTCTTTAATCTCCTTCTCATCTAACAGCCTCACAATCTGGAAGTTCTTCTTGCAGTCTAATCTGATTTTCTCTTCAGACCTACCTTTGCCACTCTTCTAACTCTGTCTTCACTTCCTAACTCCCATCAAATGATCTAAAGAATAGATTGCAGCAGTTAACCCTGACCAGAGGTCTGAGATTTGCTCTGATCATCAGCAGAGATACCCCTCAATCAGAGTGACTACCCTTTCTTCTCTCTACAGAGAATATCAGGCCCTTTCAGCTCTACGAGATCACCGTGTCTCCCCTGTATCCAGGCACCGTGGGACACTCCCAGCATGTCTACACCTACTCCAAAGAGATCGGTTTGTCAGCCACCAGCCCATTTCCAGAGTCCTTCCCCCTTTCTCAGGGTCTGCCAGGGCGGGCGTGAGGAATCAGGAATAAGGGGAAACATTCCCCTTCCTCACCTATTCTGGATCCCAACCCTAAGGGTACCCCTGATTTACAGTCACCCCTGCAGCTGAACAAAAATTGGGACAATGAATCTGAGAGAAATTAGGGAGCAGGTCTTATAAAATTCAATTGATGGGGGCTGAGAAGGTGGCTCAGTGGTAGAGCGCTTGCCTTGCATGCTTGAGGCCCTGGGTTCGATTCCTCAGCACCACATAAGCAGAAAGAAAAAATCCAGAAGTGGCACTGTGGCTCAAGTGGTAGAGCGCTAGACTTGAGCTGAAGAGCTGAGGGACAGCGCCCAGGCCCAGAGTTCAGGCCCCACAACCGGATCCAAAAAAAAAAAAAAATTCAATTGATGGCTTCAACAGTAATCAGGTAGGGCTGGGAAGGTGGCTCAGTGGTAGAGTGCTTGCCTTGCATGCATGAGGCCCTGGGTTCGATTCCTCAGTACCACATAAAAAAGCTGGAAGTGGTGCTGTGGCTCAAGTGGTAGAGCGCTAGACTTGAGCTGAAGAGCTGAGGGACAGCGCCCAGGCCCAGAGTTCAGGCCCCATGACCAGACCCAAAAAAAAAAAAAAAAAACAGTAATCAGGTGCCACATCTGAAAGACATTAGACAGAAGCCCTGGCCTAAATTCAGAGAGTAAACAGCAGGAATTGGTTATAAATCAGACAAAACTCAGGCCTGGCAGAAATTGCAGCTGAAGAATTTTCAATCAAACAGAACTAGATTCAAATCCAACCTCTGCACTTAGGACCTGTAGATGGAATTCAGATAAAAACCCTAGGAAGGCCAGGCATGGTGGTTCACGTCTGTGATCTCAGCAACTGGTGATTTCAGGGTTAGACTATGCTACATAGCAAGACTTAGTCTCAAGCAAACAACTGAAAGTAAACCTTTGGAAAGATAAGTCTTCGACAAATGTTGCCTTGAACTCTTCTTCACACGATGTTTAGCTCAAGACAAGAGCTCACCATGTAACCCACACTAGGCTTGAACTCTACTTCTTCGTGCCTCTATTTCTTTTTTTTTTTTTTTTTCGGTCATGGGGCTTGAACTCTGGGCCTGGGCGCTGTCCCTCAGCTCTTCAGCTCAAGTCAAGCACTCTACCACTTGAGCTACAGCGCCACTTCCGGTTTTCTGGTGGTTTATTGGAGATAGGAGTCTCACGGTCTTTCCTGCCCAGGCTGGCTTTGAACCGCGATCCTCAGATCTCAGCCTCCTGAGTAGCTAGGATTACAGGCGTGAGCCACCAGCGCCCGGCTGTGCCTCTATTTCTTGAGTGCTGCTATTACATGAATGTGCTATCATACTCAGCTCCTTGGACTCTCTTTTCTCACCCACCCACAGGATGGGCCAGTTCCAGAGCTCAGGGACCCACAAGGCTCTCAGCTCTGCTCTGGCCCGTTTCCTCCAATCCTTCCACTTCTCTCTTCCCACAGGTCCTCCCCATGCCCCAGAGCTGCATCTAAAGCACATTGGCAAGACCTGGGCCAAGCTGGAGTGGGTACCCAAGCCCCCTGAGCTGGGGAAGAGCCCCCTAGACCATTATACCATCTTCTGGACCAACACTAAGGACCAGTCCTACTGTGAGTCTATCCTCAGCTCCTCACAGCTACAGAAGATCTGGGAGGGGGGTGCTCAGTAGCCCTCTAGGGGGTTCAGCACCCCAGCCTAAGTTGACCACATACCCCATCCCACCCCACCCTTAGCCACCATCCTGAACACCTCCTCCCACAGCTTTGTCCTGCATGGCCTGGAACCCGCTAGCCTGTATCACATCCACCTCATGGCCACCAGCCAGGCTGGAGCCAGCAACAGTACAGGCCTCACTCTGATGACCTTGGCCTCAGGTAAGGGGAGAGGGGAGCTGGCAGAAATGGCTATGGGGATTGCGTCCACCTGAAGGATTTTGATTTTGAGAGAAGATATGAACGTGCTTCTGGATCCCCTGGTCAGACCATGGATTCCCCCAACCTAAGTCAGAAACTCAGCCGCACTCCTGGATCTCCGTCTGGGGAGGAGACCCAGCCTCATCCATGGATTCCAGCCTGAAGGAGAAGTCCCAACCTCACCCACAGATCCTAACTTGCAGAACAGTTCATCTTTTCCACATGCACACTGACCTCTTCTGGCTTTCTTTTCTCTAACCCTAGGGAATTTGGAGCTCTACATATTCCTGGGCCTGTTTGGCCTCCTGGTTGTGCTCATCTGCCTCTGTGTGGCTACCTGGTTCTGGTGCAGCCCCAGGTAAGATCGGTTGAGAGAACTGGCTCTTACCCACAGGGCACTGCCAACTGGTGAGCAGAGGAGGGGTGGTGATCTAAGTCCCTTCCAGCCTCATCCCCCCTATACCCCACTGCATCCCCTCCTCAGCTGCTGGGATGAGATTAAAGGAAGGCAGGCTGGGAGGGTACACCTGACCTTTCACCTTCCCCCTTCTCCAGCAGGAAGAATCCCCTCTGGCCAAGCGTGCCAGACCCAGCCCACAGCAGCCTGGGCTCCTGGATACCCAAAGCCATGGCAGAGGTGAGCGCATGAAGGGAAAGGGAAATGTGGCTGGGGCTGTTAGCTTCAGGTTCAAATAAAAGTGAAAGAATACTCTTCCGAAGATGAGCACACAGGGTTTTGCATCATGATGCGCAAGAGTTGCACCCTTTAGGAGCGATATAGACCTAGATTTGAATGGCAATTGGACCATCTCAAAACTTCAGTCATTTCACTGTGTGGTGGGAGGGGTCACCAGGCTGGGCCTGAGAGGATAGGATATTTTGCAGGTCCAACTCTATATTCTACCACATAGCACAGGAACATCCCCACAATTACCCTGATTCAGAAAGAATAGTATCTGGAACAGATATTTGAAATGAACCATTCCTTCACTTCCTGTTTCTGTGTCCAGGAGATCTTCCCACTGCCCAGCCTTTGGGACTCAGGAATGCCACCCATCACCAAGATCACTGTGCTGGAGGAGGAGAAGAAGCTGGGGTCCTGGGAGTCCAGTGACAGCTCAGAAACCTGCGGCCTTCCCACCACAGTCCAGGCCTACATACTCCAGGGGGGCCCAAAAGCAACATCCACCCCACCCCAGGCCCAGTTTGGCACCAGTGACCAGGTCTTTTATGGGCAAGTGCTAGGCAGCCCAACCAGCCCACGACCAGGGCACTACATCCGCTGTGACTCTACACAGCCCCTTCTGGGAAGCCTCACCCCCAGTCCTAAATATTATGAGAACATTTGGTTTCAGAATAGTCCCTTGGAGACCCCCATGGCTCCACTCCCAAGCCAGGAAGATGACTGTGTCTTTGGGCCACTGCTTGACTTTCCCCTCTTGCAGGGGCTTCGGGTCCATGGTATGGAGGGATTGGGGGCCTTCTAGGGTTTTCTGGGGTCTCCTCATCTGGAGCTACCTCTGTCTAGAGGAAAGGAGAGGTTGGTAAGCCCATCACTAAAAAAAAAGTTACCAGCCCCAGGAAAAGTAGAAAGGATCCAAGTTTCTCCCTATTCCTGGCCTCCATCATTTCTCCTTCACCCTAACCTCCATGTGCAGGCCTCCCAGACCACCCCATACTTGAGCCAGATAATGTTCCATCCAGCCCACCTGCTAGCCTTTTGTGTCTTTTTTCCCTGTTTTTCAATTTCTTAAATTGTTTTTTGACTTTGAGTTTTTGTTGTCTGTAGAAACTCTGGGTATGATGGTGCACACATGTACTGCCAAAACTTGGGAGGTTGAAGCATGAGGACCTTGGGTTTCAGATTAACTTGGTCTGCAGAGAAGGAGGGAGGGAGGGAAAAGGGAGGGAGGAAGGGAAAAAGAGAAGAGACAAATTCTGAGTATGCCTGAGAATCTGTCCTTTTACTTTTTGGGTTCCAGCAGTCAGGGAGCAAGCTACTTCTCAGAATCCTTCCCTCCTTCATCCATCTTTCACCTAGCATAGGCCCTGTAATAGTGGCAAGGATTCAAAAAGGACAGCTCAGCCAACCCTTAGACAGCTCCCATTCTGGTGGTGGAGACCAAACATTGTCAGTGCCCAGAAGCAAGGCTAACATGGAAGGAATCACAGAGAGCTATGGAATATGGTAAACAGCCATCTGAAAGAACTAACCCTGCCTGTTGTGGTCATACATGCCTATAATTCCAGCACTCAGGAGACTGGAGTGCAAGGCTGGCTTGGGCGACAAAGTGAGACCTGCCTCAAAAAAAAAAAAAATCCTTATTGGGGAAATATAATAAAAAATAAAAATAGTATCTCAGGGCTGGATATATAGCTCAGTAACTGAATGTTTGCCTAGCATGTGTGAGATCCTGGTTTTGACTCCCAGTACCAGAGTTAAAAAAAAATCTGCTAGCCCAGAAACCCTGTAAAAGAGAAAGAAAAGGTTTTATTGTTGAATATGCATTAAGTCAGAACATGATATGCATAACAAGCGATCCACTGAAGAGACTGCAGCTGGGCGGCAGTGGCTCCTGCCTATAATCCTAGCTACTCACGAGGCTGAGATCTGAGAATTGCAGTTCAAAGTCAGGCCTTGCAGAAAAACCCCCATGAGACTCTTATCTCCAATAAACCACTCAGAAAAAGCCAGAAGTGGTGCTGTGGCAGAGTACAAAGAGGCTCAGGGACAGCACTCAGGCCCTGAGTTCAAGCCCCAGGACTGATCAAAAAAAAAAAAAAAATAGAGATTGCAGAGAGGAAAGAAATCCTTCTTTTACAGAGCCAAGTGGATACAGTTCATTACACATACCACATACTTTCTCAAGATAAAAAGTAATTAGGTTCAATTAAGAGGATTTGACAATACCGTTTTGTCCATCCTAAATTTGCCTTTTAAATGGGGTAGCCATCTGTACTTGATAATAGCCTTTATCCAAAGTGAAAAATTAACTTGGCCTCTATTTATCATAAAGGTTTACAACTTGGAGATAGGCATCATTTGAAGTTGGGGATCCCTCCAACTAAACAGAAAGTCAGGACATCACAATCTCTAATGATTATATTTCAAAGAGATGATTCTCTCAAGTCCTTGAGAAAAACATTGCTGGATTGTGAAACTGGCAAGAAGTTTTACTTGACTTGTAAGATTTCCACACATCTTGAAAGAATTCCCAATTACAAGTTTTCTAAGGTAATGTTCTTAGAAAAGCCTGAGGGAGAAGGGTCTTTGCACCAAAGGGATTAAAATGTGTTTCTGATTTCTAATTTACATTTTTCCTTTACACCCAGTTCCTCATTTCACAAATATCACAGCTTGAAGTTATTGAAGGCATAGGATTTCTCACCGTGCAGACATGTGGCTCTGTTAATTTTCCGGAGATGGTAACTCGATTGGGATTCCGGCCCAGCGATTTTAGGAGGCCGAAAAGAGAATACTAACTAGTTTGAGGAGCCCAGGAGGGCAGGCCTGCAGAAGCCCCCCAACAGAACTGAGGCTTAAGGCCAGGAAAATAAGAGGGGGCTGGAGAGACAAGTAGGCCCAGGAAAAAGAAAAAAGTGGCACGTTACAGTTCATATAGCACATCACGGCACCAGCCACACTCGGCGCCCCCAATCTGTCCAATCGCCAGCCGAACCTCTCAACCACCATTTCCTCCTCCTCCCCACCCCCCCCGATTCCTTGTGATCTTGGAGTCCCGCCCACCAATCCATTCTCTCGGCCCTCGGCTGCTCGGGTCGCCCCGCCGCTTCCATTGGTCGAGCCTAACCGTCATGGCGGCGCCCGTGTGACCCCGGTCCCACCGTGAAGGGAGCGGCTGCCGCGGCGCGGGCCCCCGTGGGGATCAGGAGTCACCATGTTCAGGGCGGCGTGGAGGGTTCTGAGTTCGATTCGAAGCCATGCCTCAGTCTTTGGGCTGCCGGGCGGGGCGAGCGCCAGGCTTCCCTCAGTCCCGTGGGGCCTGCAGTCTCCAAGTGAGGAGC
>NW_012267397.1:1310870-1321351 GCF_000151885.1 Dipodomys ordii | reverse complement strand
CCAGAGTTCAGGCCCCACGACCGGACCCAAAAAAAAAGAAGAAGAAGAAGAAGAATGATACCTCCTATAATCCTAGCTACTCAGGAGGCTCAGGATCACAGTTCAAAGCAGCCCGGGCAGGAAAGTCCATGAGACTCTTCATCTCTAATTAAACACCCAAAAGCCAGACATGGAGCTGTGGTTCAAGTGGTAGAACATTAGCCTTGAGCAAAAAAGCTCAGGGACAGTACCCAGGTCCTGAGTTCAAGCCCTGGGACCGGCACCAAAAACAAAAACAACAAAATGCTATTTGCTTTGAATGTTTTTTTTAGATAACTTTATTTAAAATCAAGAGATTTCCCTTAGACTTTGATTTCTAAAACAAAGATAATCCAGTCTTTTGAGATCTTGAAATACAAGGTGCTTTGTGATTTATAGAGAGCTATGTAAAAATATTGATGATTGTGTTTTCTTTAAATTCTTTAAAACATAATGCAGGCCTGGGCCCTTCCTTCCTCTCTGCCCAGCTCTCATCCTCTGTGGTTTGTGGTTTCAGTTGTTTCTTTGACCGTCAAGATCCGCAGTTTGGAAGAACATATGCAGAAACACCAAAAGGTAAACCCTGGGTATCACTCATAGCTACATAGTAGCAGTCTAAAGCAGATAAGTTAGAAATGGGTCTCTGGGTCCTAAGAAGCCAGTACCCGCCCTTCAACTGCATTGGAGAAAAACATTGCCCTCCCACCTCTACAGGAGCCATAGGAGCCTGCCAGGGCTCTGCTGATTGTCACCAGTGATTAAGAACACACCGTTCAGAGCATGGTCACCATCTCTGATACATATTGGGTGACTAATAAATGTTTATTGACTGCATCAATGGAATCAGATTGCCCTATTCAAAACCCAGCTCTGCCTTCAACTTAACAAGCTGTGTGACTTTGGGGAAGTTATAGGCCTAAGTCTTAGTTCTTTGAACTGTAAGGTGTGGATCATAAGAGAACCTGCCCACAGAATTGCAAGACTTACACGGAATAATAAAAGCCCATAACCCAATGCATAGACAGTCTTTAGACCCATGCTGAATGCTTTACATGCACCATCGCTGTACATGTACCATCGCTTTACATGCACCATCTCATGTAACCCTGTTTCTTCAAGAGGACCAGTCTAGTTGTGCAGTGATGAAGTTACTTCTCAACCTGCTGCTAGAAGTGATGGCTAAGACTTGAAATGAGGCAGTCTTGCCACAGGACCCATATTCTTTTTCCTTTTTTGGTACTAGGAATGAACCTAGGGCCTTTTTGTTGTTGTTGTTGTTAATCAACTTTTACACTCCCAGCTCCATAATACCCATATTCTTTTTTTTTTTTTTTTTTGCTTTTTTTTTTCTTTTTTGCTTATGTGGTGGAATCGAACCCAGGGCCTCTGGCATGCAAGGCAAGCACTTTACCACTGAGCCACCTTCCCAGCCCCCATAATACCCATATTCTTAACCATTATGCCACATCTGCCCAGAACATTTGGCACAGAGATACAGCTCCACTTCAGGCTTTTTCTGTTTATGTGGTACTGAAGAATCAAACCCAGGGCTTTATGCATGTTAGGCAAGCATTCTACCACTGAGCCACATTCCCAGCCCTTATGGTTTTATATGCATAAATATACATGGTAATGAATACAGACTGATTCGATGCCATGCCTGGTACACCTCCCCTAAAATGGTCAATCATGTACCTTGGAGATCACAGTTTTGTTTATTTGGATATGGAACCACAGCCTCAATATAGAGGTCCCTCATAGAGCAGCATCTAGCACAGACCCCCACTCCACCCACCTCACCCCCAACTGACAGTTTGCTAAGCTGTGGGTAGGATAGGGAAAGACAACTAGACTTGGCGTCAGGTAGGAGACCCAATTTCAAGACCCATCTCAGCACCCTCAGTTCTATGGAGCATTTGTGACTCAGATAATATCTTTGAACCTTTATTTTCCCATCTGTAAAATGTAAAGAATGACAATAGCACTTTCAGAATTATGCAAATTTTCATAAGGTTTCAATGAAATTAAAAGAATAAACATGCTTTTTTCTGTAAACAGCAGCAGTACTCATTTATAGAATATTAAAATACAGACTATTAAAATACAGGACAAAGCCCAAAAGCGCCATCTCCTCATGAGCACTGCCAAGAGGAAAAAAATGCTCAAAAATCTCCGTAAGATCAACTATGATGTCTTTGAGAAGATATGCAAGGAGCTGGGAATTGAATATACCATTACCCCTCTGTACTGCCGAAAAGCCCATCGCCGCCTCTTGATCAAAAAGGCTCTGTGCCTTAGGGTATGAGACTACATGGGTGCTTTGGTCAGCTTCACTGTAGACTGTGGGGTGGGGGGAGGGGAGTTTGAAGGAAGGGACATCTGATTCTGACAGATGCCTGGAACTAACACTAGAGAGGTCACAGGCCACTGACCCCTTGAAAATGGACTGGGGGGAGATAAGTTTCCACCAACCTGCTCTAATAAGGTTTCCCCTTTCAACCTCCAGGTCTTTCAGGAGAAGCAAAAGCTTAAGAAGCAAAAAAAGGCCTTAAAAGCTGCAGCTGCAGCAGCCCAAAAACAAGAAAAACAGGGAATTCCAGAGAGCCCTTCCAAAACCTGACCAGAGACATGCAGAGAAAACCAATAAAGTCTGTTTCAATTACTTGTGTCTGCCTTGCAGAGTGATAGGAGAAACTATGGTGTTCTTTTTGGGTTGAGAGAAGGGGAGGAATTGATTCATTCAGCCCAGGGATCTCAGAATTGTCTGGAACACAAAGCCTGCCCTTACCCCACTGAATAGTCACTCATACTCTACCACCTGCCATCCAGATGGCATGTGTTTCAGTGGAGGCAAGGCTGAGTACCACAACGTGGTGGAAGAGTGGCTGCTTGGTAGAAAGGCCAGCTGTACGAGCCGCCTTCTAATGAATAGAAATTCACTGGAAAAAGGAAGGGGCAACATCTAGGAAGAAGGAATTGCACGTATAAAGGCAAAGAAATCTAGAGGCACATGCTATATTCAGGGAGAAGTAGAAACTTGAAGCTGTAGTGGATGTGCAGTACTTTATATGCTAGGCTGAAGAGCTTGCACACTGGTCTATAGGGAAAGGAGAGATGGTTGAAAGTTTTAACAGCCGGGCGCCAGTGGCTCATGCTTGTAATCCTAGCTACACAGGAGGCTGAGATCTGAGGATGGATTTTCAAAGCCAGCCCAGGCAGGAAAGTCTGTGAGACTCTTTATCTCCAGTAAACCACCAGAAAACCAGAAATAGCACAGTGGCTCGAGTGATAGAGCGCTCGCCTTGAGCTGAAGAGCTGAGGACAGCACCCAGGCCGAGTTCAAAAAAAAAACACCATAGGAGTGGGGCTAAAAGCTTGTCTATTTAGATGGTTAAGCAGAGGCCATGTTGAAGGGAACTGGGAGCAATGATCAAAATAATATTTTTGGAGGTAAGGGTTTTCGTTGTTCACACTGAGAAACTTTTAAAATAAGTAGCAGGTACATGTGGCGTACTAGCTGCTCAGGAGGCTTAGCTCAGATTTGTGGATTTGAAGCCAGCCCAGACAAATAAATCCAAATCTGAGACCCTTGCCTCCAATAAACAAGCAAAAAGCCAGAAGTAGAGGCATGGCTCATAGCAAAAAAAAAGTTGAGCAAGAGTGCCAAGCCCTAAGTTCAAAGTCCAAGTCCTATCCCTGTGAAAATACATAAGGACTGCTTATAAGTTCTAGGGGTACAGATACTCCCCATAAAACCCACCTAAGCATACTAGATATGTCTGAAGAATCCATGGAAGACACCTGTCTAAAACTAAGCAAGCAAAATGAAGAGCAGGAAGAGAAGACCAGAATGATAGGCAGACAAACTGGTGACACACAGCCTTCTAATTATGTACTGCTCAAGCAGCAGTAGCAACAAACTAAACAGTTTCAGGCATGACTCAGAGGGCTTGCTCAGCATGTGTAAGGCCCTGGGTTCCATCCTCAGCAGCGCTAAAGAGAAATTTTTTATCTCCATTCTAGAAGCTATGAAGTTCAAGATGAACATCAATTCAGTTTCTAGAGAGGGCTCTCTTCCTAGCAAAGGCCATCTTATATGTCTTTCACATGGAGTATGGATTTGCTGAGGCACTGCTTCAAGTACACTTTGCTTATGGGAAATATATAGCACATGGGCCATATGAAGCCATGAAACCATTTGCCTGGCCCTGCAAGGCAATCTCAGGTGGGACTCAACATTCAATAGATTAGAAGCAACATAAATAATTAAGTGTATGCCAGGCATCAGTGGTCCACGCCTGTAGCCCTAGCTACTTAGGCTGAAATCAGCCAGCCCAAGCAAGAAAATTTGTGAAACTCTTCTCCAAAAAAGCTGAAGTGAAGCTGTGATTCAAGTGATAAAGCACTAGCTTTGAGGGAAAAAAAAAGCCCAGGGACAGTGCTCAGGTCTTGAGTTCAAGCTCCAGAACTGGCAAAAATAAATAAGTGAATTATACATATGCTTCCCTTGGATTGCCCAGAGCCCATCTGCCTGCATTGTGGTGACTCAGAGGACAGTCACTGCTAGGCAGGCTGGGAGTGTACAAGTTGCAAAAGTATTAACTGGTGATGATAAGATGCAATGAAGTTAATGATTTCTCACAAAATTGATGAGCTTGCCACTGAGTACTGACAGCAATGCCATCAACTTGTCAACACAGACAACTCCAAGCTTTAGCCACACATTCATTGAATGAAGATTAAGAAAATTATAGTACACAGAAAAGACCTCAAGATCCAAGGACATAAACAATTATATGTTCCAATTCCAAGATGCAGAATTAGAACTACAAGCAAAGGAAAATGATCCTGTCACTGGTGACACACATACTGGATCATTAGTGAAATTTAAGTGTTACAACATTTTATGAATGGTCAACTACAAAGAAAAGTAGAATGTCAGCTTTTCTTTTTTTTTTTTTGGGGGGGGGGGGTCCTGTCGTGGGGCCTGAATTCTGGGCCTGGGTGCTGTCCCTCAGCTCTTCAGCTCAAGGCTAGCGCTCTACCACTTGAGCCACAACATCACTTCTGGCTTTTTTTCTTTTTGCTTATATGGTGCTGAGGAATCAAACCCAGGGCCTCAGGAATGCAAGGCAAGCGCTCTACCACTGAGCCACATTCCCAGCCTGTCAGCTTTTCAAGAGAAATGGACAAGTGAATTTTTTTTTTGGTTAATATTTAAGTCAAGCCTCTGTGCCTCATTTGTGGCTAGGTGTTAGCAGCCAACAACAACAACAAAAGCTAATCTGGAGTATTATTACAACTCAAAACATACTGAACTCAGTGAATTGGAAGGCCAGATAGATAAAAATCAATGTACTTTTGCAAAGTTTGTTATCACAAGCCAGACTAAAGTGCCTGTTAACCTACAACTTGAAATCATTCAGCTGCAGTGCTATCATAAGCTGAAAGCTAGGTACAACTTCTCACTGCTATTTCTCTGTAAATGTTACATATGCAATGATGAAATTCTCACTTTGAGGGGACATGCATCTGTACTCAACAACTTATGGCTGCAAGCAGTTCTTTTCAAAACTCACTATCAAAAAGTCAACTATGTTCCAGAATGACCAACAGAAAACTAAACAAGCAGTTGAGTGTATCAACATCAATACACAGCTAACAGCACATTCCTCACCAAAAAGCAATTCGGTTAATATTTGACCAAATATAGCAGCCTTTTTTTTTTTTGTCAGTCATGGGTCTTGAACTCTGGGCTTGGGCACTGTCCCTCAACTCTTCAAGGCTAGTGCTATACCACTTGAGCCACTGTGCCACTTCCAGTTTTCTGAGTGGTTAATTGGAGATAAGAGTCTCACGGACTTTCCAGCCCGGGCTGGCTTTGAACCGCGATCCTCAGATCTCAGCCTCTTGAGTAGCTAGGATTACAGGCGTGAGCCACGGGCACCCGTCTAGCATCCTAATTTTTAAGTGACTAATTTAGCATGGCCCAAGAATGATGTTTTATATGGAAAATACCCTTGGCAGAAAAAAGATTTCCCACCTCTGCTTTAAGGAGAAGATGCGAAAGATTAAAGGACACCCCTTCATTACCCTATTTAACTGAATGGTTGGTTGTCATTTACGGAATACTTTCTCAATCTGATTAATCAGAGCAACCCTGTGAGGTGGCCGTTGCTTCATTTCACAGAGAAGTGGCCCAGGTTCACAAACCTGCCCAAGGTCACAGCCAGGGACGGGGAATGGGGAGTCCTACCAAGGTCTGTCTGACCCGAGCTGGCTCCCCAGTTTCGCTGGGGCTTCCTCGCTCACAAGCTAGAGGGCCAGGCGGATGAGAGGCTTCCGTGCCAGAGCCAGGGCTGGCTGGGGCTGGCTGTGCCCACAAATCCACCTGCAGACCTTACCCAGGTGGCTTGTTCAACCTCCCAGGATAGGCAAAGCTGCAGAACTCAAAACCCTTCCACGTCTGCAGCGGACCAATCCCCTGAGGCTAGCTCTTCCAAATAGCCCAATAAGCATCCGGCCTTTAAGGCACCTCCTACCAAACCTCTCTCTGATTGGCTCGCCTTTACTATTGTGGCATTGCCCTAGCAACCCGGCAGGGACGCGGTGCGGCCTCCAGGCCACAGGCTTGGGAGTCTTAGGGCGCTTTACCTGTCCTGCTGGCTCCCAGCACCATGTCGGTGAGGACGTTACCGCTGCTCTTCTTGAACCTGGGCGGGGAGATGCTTTACGTCCTGGACCAGCGCCTGCGGGCCCAGAACATCCCGGGAGACAAGGCCCGCAAGGGTAAGAGGAGTCTGGTCTTCACAGCCAGACCTGCACCCTTCAGTCCCACCCTCACCTCCCTAATACCCTTCGCCAGACCCTCCCTCTCACAGCCCGGTCCCCGCTCCTCCATTCACACTTACAGACAGACCCTTCACCACCACCCCTCACGGCTGCGGGTGAAACACCCAACAGCCACAACAACCCCTCTGCATTTCACTCATAGCCAGAGGGCCTTTCTCGCAAGATGCAGTTCCCGTGCAGTTGAAGAACCTCTAGAGTCAATTTTTCCCCAAAAGGCCCTTTCCCAGCAGAAACACTTAACACCCCATTGGCTAGAGAATCTGATCGCTCAATTTCCCGTCTCTTCAAATGGAAGAGATTATTTCCCAATCTCTCTTGAAAATCGGTCCCTTCCAAAAGTGGAATCCCAGCCGCATACCACCCAGCAACATACTCTTTGCTAGTCCAAGCATCCTTTACCCACGTGAAACAGCTTCTGATTCTCCATTCCTGTACCATAATATCCTCCTACACAAGCTGGAGACAATTCTTTCTCATTTCAGAAGTTGTTTCTAGAAATACAGGTTCTGAAATAATACAGATAAGTTAAAACAAAAATAAAAACCTTGTCTTTCGTTTTACAAGTGTTGGAAGGGAATTGTGAAACTATTATAGAAGAGCAAAATCTGGTTCCCATGCACAGCATATGCAAGCCACACAAAATAACCACCCAAAACACCACCACTCTTTTCCTTCCTTCTCAGCAAACAACTGCTTTTGCCAAATTACCTGGGTCTAAATATGAAGGAAATACTGTATTTTAAAGATAGAGGAAGAAAAGTTGATATAAAGGCAATTTACATGGCCACTATTTGTTCCCTCCCACAGTCTCTGTATGTGCAATCAATGTTAAGCATATATATTATTAACTGTTGTGCCTATGTGATCGTGTCCAAGTTCATGCTAAATAGATGAGAATTACCTATAAAACAGAAAGAATGGGCCATAGCTGCCAGCAGTCTTTCTAATATGCAGATCTGTCCATACGCCCCTTGGTTAAGACCCTTTGTTAGTGTCCTATGTGCAGGTCATTTTGAGACCTTTCCCAGTAATATCTTTTACCAGTACCTGTCTCCCACTTTGCTATCCTAATAATACCAAACTGCTTGTAGATCTTTAAACCATATCCTTCATATCTCCATGTTGTAAGAGCCATTCCTCCATTCTTTCCCTACCACTTGGATATTTAGCTCAAGAGGTCACCCCTTAGTAAAGGCCTGCCTGTATTCTTTTTTTGGGGGGGTCCGGTTGTGGGGCCTGAACTCTGGGCCTGGGTGCTGTCCCTCAGCTCTTCAGCTCAAGGCTAGCGCTTTACCACTTGAGCCACAGTGCCACTTCCGGCTTTTTTCTTTTTGCTAATGTGGTGGTGGGGAATCGAACCCAGGGCCTCATGCATTTCAAGGCAAGCGCTCTACCACTGAGCCACCTTCCCAGCCCGTGCCTGTATTCTCATAGCACCCGTGTTCTTGAAATGTCTATGCTTCTCTTTACCTTATCATTTGGCCATGTTATACTGAAACAATCCCCCCACTTTATTATTTTATTCACCTTCATGCTCTAGCTCCTCACTAGAAAACATAGTAAATGAGTACTCCATAAATTTTTATTGAACTGATCATCTAAATTGGCAGATTTCTTTCTTTTTCTTTTTTTTTGGGGGGTCGGGTCGTGGGGCCTGAACTCTGGGCCTGGGCACTGTCCCTCAGCTCTTCAGCTCAAGGCTAGCGCTCTACCACTGAGCCACAGCACCACTTCTGGCTTTTTTCTTTTTTGCTTATGTGGTGCTGAGGAATCGTACCCAGGGCCTCATGCATGCAAGGCAAGCGCTCTACCACTGAGCCACCTTTCCAGCACCTAAATTGGCAGATTTCTATGGTGTCGTTATTTCTTCCTCCAGAAGGTTCTGTTTTCCTTGGTGTCTGTATAATCTGATTCCATTCAGGCTAATGGTGTGACAGGCTAGAGCTCTCTGCTGGTAGTCTGTATCTTGGGAGATAGTATAAACTAGTGATTAAGAGTATACTCTCTCTAGTCATACAGATCTGGGTCCCAATGCAAGTTGTGCTACTAAACTAGTTCTATGACCTTAAGGTGTAATGTCTATGTGTATGTCTGTCCATATGGTACTAATAACATGTACCTAAAAGCAAAGTTTGTAAGGTTTGAATGAGCAATGTATTTAACATGCTTAACACAATGAGTGACAGGTATTTGGCTTTCAAGAAGACATCTAGCCAGGCACTGGTGGCTCATACCCATAATCCTAACTACTCAGGAGGCTAAGATCTGAGGATCACAGTTCAAAGCCAGCCCAGGCAGGAAAGTCCATGAGACTATTATCTCCACTAAACTACTCAGAAGAAGCCAGAAGTGGTGCTGTGGTTCAAGTGGTAAAGCCCTAGCCTTAAGCACAAAGAGTCTCAGGGACAGCACCCAGGCCCTGAGCTCAAACCCCAGGACTGGCAAAAAAAAAAAAAAAAAACTTTTTAAACAACTTAAGAAAAGCTACAGCCTTTCTGGTTTTGCTGTGTTCTGTTTTTGAGAGTTCCTGACATATTTAGTAACTCATGTTTACACGTTCATTCCATAGTTTTTGTCTGAGGTCATACCATATGAGAAGCTGGGTGGAAATTGATCCCTCTGTGCATTCATTCACAGTAGGGTTACTGATCAGACCAGTCTAGTAACTGATTCTAATAGGACCTATCTTCCTACTGACAATAATAACTTTAAAATGAAGCACTTGCCATATATGAAAGACACTTTGATGCCCACAACTGTTCTACTACATAGGTAATATTCTCTGACGCCATTTTTCACATGGAAGAACAAAAGCTGCTTCACCCAAGGTTACAGAGCTGATGAGAGGAAAAGGGCATCAGGCTGCCAAACTCATCCTCCTAACCAGTTGCTGGGCCATGCTCTCATCCTGCGAGTGGGAACAATATCAGAAACTTTGTGGGGCTTTATAAGATCAGGAGAAGAGGGAGGACTTTGGGGGAAAAAAAAGTAATATACCCACTAACCTTATAACAAAAATAGTAAAAAAAGTAGTTAGTTCATAGGGAGTTCAAGATAAAGCAAGATAGAACACGTAGGATTACAAAAGCTGAGAACCCTCTGACTGTTCCACTGTTTTAAAGTTAGTATGTATGCGGGAGAGGGAGCCAGAGCCACTATGACAGAATACCAGACATGGTAAACTAGTCATTACAGAAGCTTTGAATGAAAATAATATATCTTCTAGATGTTTGCATTCTCTTACATGACTAATTGGTCTCCAGGAGGCCATCCCTGTTCCCACAGGGCATGCCGATGTTGCAGTCCTTGCCCCCATCCTCCTCCCCTTCCCCCCCCCCCACACAAAATGCAGCTTCAGTTTAACCTTTAACAGAAAGGAAGTGAGCTCTTTATGGGGTAACTTTTGTGAGCATTGCATATTGAATGCTGTCCCACATTTTAAGCAATAGCAAGACAGCTCTCTTTGCCTCACTCTTTTTTTTTTTGGCCCGGTTGTGGGGCTTGAACTCTAGGCCGGGGCGCTGTCCCTCAGCTCTTCAGCTCAAGGCTAGTGCTCTACCACTTGAGCCACAGCACCACTTCCGGCTTTTTTCTTTTTGCTTATGTGGTGC
>NW_012267397.1:1308832-1310631 GCF_000151885.1 Dipodomys ordii | reverse complement strand
TTTCTGGTGGTTTATTGGAGATAGGAGTCTCACAGTCTTTGCTGCCCGGGCTGGCTTTGAACCGCGATCCTCAGATCTCAGCCTCCTGAGTAGCTAGGATTACAGGCGTGAGCCACCAGCGCCCGGCCGTGAAGTGATTTTTTTTAAGACATGCACATTACAATGCCACAGTGAGCAAAAAATAGTTTTACTCTGGATAGCCTTGTGCCTGCCTCCCACTTAAAATATAAAGAGGAATTGTCACAAAGTCATCTGGAATTAGAAACCAGAGCGGTGACTTGCCTGCCTCTTCAGAAGGAAAGGGGTGGGTGCCCACAGCACTCCAGTGCCCTCTGCTGGTAGGGAGGCTCCTTGATATATGGAGTGCCTGGTACTCCCCACTTAAACTTGCAAGTTCCATTCAATGCACAGTAAAGTCACTGTCAGAGAGAAGATAAACTCCTTGCTACATCACTCTTCCCTTATCAGATTATCCCAAGCCTATCACACTAGACCATCTGGGCTATAAAGGCCATAGAAAGATTGACGACATGGACATTATGGCCAAGAAACCAACATGTGCTTTAAGGCCAGACCTGGTGCTGCTTTCCCATTACCTTCTCTCCAAAAGTCTGTGGCTCTTGCAAGGAAAAGTTAGTAACTTCTCAGAGGTGTCTGACCTTGTAGTTGGGACTCTGCATAGCCCAGTGAGGGTATGACCTATGTGTACCTGCTGGATTGGTAGGAGCTCTTCACATTGTGTACTGAAGTACACATGGCAGTAAGGTTGTTCTTTTTTTTTTTTTTTTGCTGGTCGTGGGCCTGGGCTCTTTCCCTGTGCTCTTCAGCTCAAGACTAGTGCTCTACCTCTTGAGCCACAATACCACTTCCAGTTTTCTAGTGGTTTATTGGAGATGAGTCTCGGACTTTCCTTCCCAGGTTGGCTTTGAACCATGATCCTCAGATCTCAGCCTCCTGAGTAGCTAGGATTACAGGTGTGAGCTACCGGTGCCCAGCTTACAGTTGTTCTTATTTTTCTAGTTCTGATTTAACAGCCAGCCCTGGGTAGCCTTGGGCCTACCTCCACTCAAAAATAGAACTAAAATTAAAATTGTCATCTAAAAAATAGAAAAACAGTGCTGGAATGTAAATGTGTGTAGAACTCTTTATCTGAAGGTGCTTATCTAGATTGAAATATCCTCCAAAATGTTAAGAAAAGGAAAAAGACTTTTTCATTCTTTATGGGTGGTTTTCAGTCCTTCAGTAGAGAAAATAGAACTAGAAAAAATCCAGCTAAATGTTTTGTGTATGTTGTCCATTTATCTCCCCAACAACCCTATAAGGTATATGCTATTATTATCCTAATAATAGGAAACTTAAATTAAACAAGCTGTTTGAATTTTACACAGCTGTTAAATGGTAGAACCAGGTCTCAACCAATAAAGAATCCTCACAGATTCTCGTAAAAGTGCATTTTTCCTGATCTGGTCTCCTCTTGGCATCTCTCTACCTGCCTAAATCCTTGGAAGCTTTCTTTGAAATGGTCCTACCATTCGTTCTTTTACATTGAAGTTGTGCATATAATGAAAAAGTAGATCTGAAGAGCAGGGAGGGCCCTGGTGGGTCACATCTGGAATCAAAGGATGAGATCTAAAGATCAGTGTTTATAGCCAGCCCCGAAAGAAAAGTCTGCAAGACTAATTCTCCAATTAACCAGCAAAAATGACAGACTTGAGGCATGGTTCAAGTAGTAGAATACCTGCATGAATGAAAAAGCAGGTGAAAACATGAGGTCATATTCATATATATATATATATATA
>NW_012267397.1:1299623-1308597 GCF_000151885.1 Dipodomys ordii | reverse complement strand
CCAGCGCCTGGCATATATATATTTTTTAAGTACAACAGAGGCCTGGGAAGGTGGCTCAGCAGTAGAGTGCTTGCCTTGCATGCATGAGGCCCTGGGTTCGATTCCTCAGCACTACATAAACAGAAAAGGCCAGGAGTGGCACTGTGGCTCAAGTGGTAGAGCATTAACCTTGAGCTGAAGAGCTCAGTGACAGCACCCAGGCCTAGAGTTCAAGCTTCACGACTGACCAAAAAAAAAAGTACAATAAAAACAAATATTGACATAATTTTCTGTTGATTCACATTTCAAGTTTTCTGATTTGAACATGTCAAATTATATGTCTAACAAGGAAAAGCATATATTAAGAAAAATTTCAGATTAAAAGATGGGGATTATTCTTCCTTGGAATTGTGTTGTTAAAAGCCTTTGAATGATGTGTGTTTGTTTTTTGGTGCTGGTCCTGGGGCTTGAACTCTGGGCCTGGGTGCTGTCCTTGAGCTTTCACGATCAAGGCTAACACTCCACCACTTCAGCCAAGCTCCACTCCCGGATTTTTTGGTGGTTAACTGGAGATAAGAGTTTCACAGGTGGGCTGGGAAGTTGGCTCAGTGGTAGAAGCGCTTGCCTTGCATGCCTGAGGCCCTGGGTACGATTCCTCAGCACCACATAAGCAAAAAACGAAAAAAGCCGGAAAGTGGCACTGTGGCTCACAGTGGTAAAGCACTAGCCTTGAGCTGAAGAGCTGAGGGACAGTGCCCAGGCCCAGAGTTCAGGCCCCACGACCGGACCCAAAAAAAAAAAAAAAAAAAAGAGTTTCACAGGTTTTCCTACCTGGACTGGCTTTGAACCATGATCCTTAGATCTCAACTCCCCAAGTAGCTAGGATTAAAATCATGAGTCACTGGCTCCCAGTATGATGAGTGTTCTTGTAGTATTGGAAGCATGACTTCTAGAACTTTCCATGATGAACCCCAAGTTAGCTAGACTACTCTACTGAGACCTAGTCCTTTTTTTTTTTTTTCATCTTTAAATAGTTGTACAAGCAAGGCGTGGTGACTCATGCCTGTAATCCTAGCTACTCAGGTGGCTGAGATCCAAGGATCATGGTTCAAAGCCAGCCCAAGCAGAAAGTCCATGAGACTCTTACCTCCAATTAACCACCAGACAACCGGAAGTGGTGCTGTGGCTCAAGTGGTAGAGTGCTTGCCTTGAGCTGAAGAACTGAGTGAGAGTTCCCAGGCCTATAGTTCAAGCCCTACAAGGCCAAAAAAAAAAAAAAAAAGTTGTACACAGTGTTGCTAATTAACAACACTTTATAATTACAACGCATCTTGGTGATGTCACCCCTTACAGCATTCTCACCTGTCCCTCTCAAGACATAGTCTTTTTTGGAACTTACTATTTATCCAGTTTTTTGTTGTTGTTGTTGTTTTGCTGGCCATGGGGCCTGAACTCTAGGCCTGGGCACTGTCCCTCAGCTCTTCACCTCAAGGCTAACACTCTACCACTTGAGCCACAGCGCCACTTTCAGCTTTTTCTGCTTATGTGGTGCTGAGGAATCGAACCCAGGGCCTCATGCATGCAAGGCAAGCACTCTACCACTGAGCCACCTTCCAAGCCCTATTTATCCAGTTTTTAAAACATACTTCTTTAAAGTTTCAAATGTTTTCACCTGTGACATTAAATACAAGCATGAAGCCAGGTACTGGTGGCTCATGCCTGTAGTCCTAGCTACTCAGGAGGCCAAGATCTGAGGATCACAGTTCAAAGCCAGCACAGGCAGAAAAATCTATGAGACTCTAATCTCCAATAAAGCACTAGAAAACTGAAGTGGTGCTGTTGCTCAAGAGGTAGAGTACTCACCTTGAGCTGAAGAGCGCAGGGACAGCGCCCAGGCCTAGAGTTCAAGCCCCATGACCAACAAAAATAAATAAATAAATTACAAGCATGAAAAAATAGTTTCATAAGCCAAATAATTAAAATTAGTATTTGTAAAGCCTCCATGAAAATAATGTATTCTTGCTTCATGAACTGATATTTTCTTTTTATGTGCTTCATGTAGATGAATGGACAGAGGTGGACAGAAAACGAGGTATGCTATCTCTAGACTGCATGTATTCAGTCTGCATCCACAAGTAGTTCACCTAGTCCATTATCAGTGGGGCTTAAAGTAGGACCAATCTAAGTATTTCTAAGTAGGAATACAGGCATGAGTTTTTCTTTGGTGAGACATTAGGAAAACATGTGGATCTTTTACTTCAAAGAGATAACTCATTATATTAAGGTACAACAAACTTTAACGACAGGGCCACACTGCATCTAAGGAAGCTTTCTGTCTTTCCAGTTCCAAGCCTGGCAGGGACAACTAAGGCAGTAGCTCCACTCCTAGGCAGGTTGTCCTATCTGGGACTCCTAAAACTGCCAAAGAATTGTGTGTGCCAAAGAACTGCTTCAACATCAGTGACCCTTATACACACACAAGCCCTTCACCTTAGGACAGAGACACCTATTGAACAATGGAGAAAAATGGAAGCATGTGGTTGCATGGCTGCCAGGATTGTGGGCAGAAAGCATGAGATCATGCATGCAGGATGGCCTAATCTTGATAAGTGTTCAGTTTACCTCTCACTACAAGTAGCAACAAACCTGAAAAGATTATTGACTTCCCAGGAAAAAAACACCTTCGCTTTTCTGTCTTTATATATCTCACATTCACCTTCCATCATTTGACACTTGGGTGTTGCTTGCGCCTATCATCAATTGTCCTCCATATTTTAAATGCTCACCAGATATGCTGGAGAAGTGACATATATAACACCTAACAGCACATACATCAGAATGAAACAAACCCTATTCAAATCTACCACCTGTGTGACCTTGGATTTAAAACTTTCTAAAAGTCCATTTTCTTCCTTGATAGAATGAAGGTAACCATTTCAACTTGGCATTTAAATAAGATAATGTGAAAGTTCTGAGCCCATAACCTGGAATATGAGCAAGATTTAAAACATGGTTGACTATCCAGTAGGATTTCCTAGCTTCTATGTCTTAACCTTGGCTCCAGATTGCATGTTACCATAAACAAGTGATTTTAGAGCAAAGGTAATTGGTAAAAATTGGATTGCTTTCATCATTATTTTATCAGATTAGCTCAAAGAGAAGCCCAACTAAAGTGCTTGATACTTGTATTATATATTTCACAACCATCTGCTGACACTTCTCTTGAGCAATTTTTGGCCCATCCCAAAATTTCAGGTGGCAGGATTTCAGGTGTGAAGTATAACTCTTGCAAGGCATGCACTGTACCGCTGAGCTACCTTCCCAGCCCCTAAAGTATAACTCTTGAACTTTCATATACACAATTGAATCACTGAAGTTTAACTTAAGTTTAATGTAAGTCTGTTAATGTTGATTTTTTTTTTTTTGAGTCCAGTCATGGGTCCTGAACTCTGGGCCTGGGCGCTATCCCTCAGCTCTTCAGCTCAAGGCTGGCGCTCTATCACTTGAGCCACAGCGCCACTTCCGGCTTTCTTTTGCTTTTTGCATATGTGGTGCTGAGGAATCGAACCCAGGGCCTCATGCATGCAAGGCAAGTGCTCTACCACTGAGCCACCTTCCCAGCCAGTCTGTTAATGTTGAGAGCCCAGCAGTAGCAACCTTTCTGAGCTATCTGTGAAAAATCCCTTCCCTCCTCAAGCTTAGCCTCTTCCTGATGAAATCTGGCTCAGGAAAAGGATGCAAAGCTCCTTTGAGTGCCAAAAACTAACCATAAGGCAGACAAATGATCTGACTAAGATCCTTAAACTAATCAGGTGTAAATGTGACATAGGCTACCTCTCTGAGACAACGATATGTCATCTCCTTCCTCTGTGTGCCTATGGTGTTTACCTCAGTATCTGGTACACAGCAAGCCTGTCTCAGCCAAGCACTAGGTGAACCAATGGTGAGAAGAAAATGCATTTACCTGCGTCTTCACACTGTCTGAACAATTAAATGTGAGTAGGATCCCTAGGTTCTGTGGCCCAACTATAAAACTTGTATTTTCTCTTTGGTGATGTATGTATTCATGTTCTGCCCCAAGAGGTTGACCCTGCCATCTTCTGCTCCCAGCAGGTAAGCCTCCTATAGATCTGGTATGGGAGCCATGGTGATAGAAAGCTTCTTCACTTCCCAGGAGAAAGGCTTCATTTTGCTTTTTGCTTTGCTGTAGAACTAACAATCACCTTGGGGTTTTCTTCCTTTTCAAACTAATTGATATGTGACTAAGCTATTTTCCTAACCTGGCAAGGGCTTAAAGACCCTAGAGGAATGACTCAGCTCTTGGTGTGTGGAAAACTCTTCCCATTCTCTCCTCTAAAGACATGTGTGCCTTTCCAGTTGTACCTGTTTCTTTGCAGATTCTACATATTATATATAGGCTATGGTTTAAAAAGAAAAAAGAAAGAATGATGAAAACAAAACCCAGTTTATTATAAGTCATTGCTTGTTTTGGTCAAAGATAAAGGCCAGGCTTGAGGCAAACCCAGAAGAGGTCTTGTGAGTCTGCATCGTCCTCATGGGGAAAGTGTTAGTACACTGTAAGGATGAGAGTGGCGGATGGAAATTGTCAGATGTGAAGATGCCCATGTTGGCAATGGATCTAGTTCTTCCTTGCTGAATCTCAAACAGAAGGGAACAAGATGGAGTCTAGAAGAAACTCCAAAGGTCAAGGACAAGTTCAACACTTCTGTAAGGGGTTACATTTAGTTCTTTGGGTTAGTAGGAGGAGGGTGTACCTTCTCCTTCAGTCTAAAGCAATACCTTTTAAGATTTAAGTACAATCAGTCTTCAGCTTTCCTATTCCCCATAAATATTTAAAGACTATCTATCTGGACACCAGTGGCTCATGACTATAATCCTGACAACTCAGAAGGCTAAAAACTGGAGGATCAGGGCTGGGAAGGTGGCTCAGTGGTAGAGCGCTTGCCTTGCATGCCTGAGGCCCTGGGTTCGATTCCTCAGCACCACATAAGCAGAAAAAAAAAGCTGGAAGTGGTGCTGTGGCTCAAATGGTAGAGCGCTAGCCTTGAGCTGAAGAGCTGAGGGACAGGGCCCAGGCCCAGAGTTCAGGCCCCACTTCCGGACCAAAACAAAAAACTGGAGGATCAGTTTGAAGCCAACACAGTCAGAAAATTCCAAGAGAATACATCTCAAAAATAACCATCACACCTTGACAGTGATTGGTTCCTCTTCCTCCCCTGCCATGCCACCCACCCTTATTGGCTTTACAAAGGGCTGCTCTCTGTTAATAAACAAGTTTTCATCCTGCAAAAAAATAAAAAATAAATAACCATCACAGTTGGGCACTAGTCACCCACATTTGTAATCCTAGTTAGTCAGAAGGCTGAGATCTGAAGATCCTGCTTCAAAGCTAGTGTGGGTAAGAAAATCCATAATACTGTTATCTCTAATTAAGCACCAGAAAACTGGAAGTGGAGCTGTTGTTCAAAATGGTAGAGTGCTAGACTTGAGCAAAAAAGCTCAGAAACAGTGCCCAGGCCCTGAGTTCAAGATCCACAACCAATAAATAAATAACCATCACCAGGACTGGAATCCATGAGCTGGTGACTCACATCCATAATTCTAGCTACTCAAGAGGCTGAGATCTGAAGACCAAAGTTCAAAGCAGTCCTGACACACATGTTCTCAAGATACTTATCTCCAGTTAACCAGTAAAAGAGCTAGAATTGGACATATGGCTCAAGTGGTAGAGTGCCAGCCATGACTGAAAAAGCTGAGAATTTGACCCCACTCTGGGTTCAGGCCCCAGTACCAGCGCACGCACGCGCACACACACACGCGCACACACACACACACACACACACACACACACACGCTGGACTGGAACATGGCTAAGTAGTAGAGTTTCAGTAAAGCAAGCAAGCCATGCAAGTGCAAGGCCCTGAGTTCAAATGCTGGTGCCACCAAGAAAAAAATAATAATAATAAGGCTGTTTCTGAGCCTTCAGCACTTCTGTTGATTACTTACAGATAGTGCCTTCCTACTTCTATATTGCCTTCCCTCCCTAAAGATACATGGCCACAGCCATTCACCTGGTATGTCCTTTGTATTCAGCAATAGGAGAAGTTTAGGAATAATCACTTAGGTTTAATAGCTAATTTTCTATATAATTATTGTAAGTAACCTATTTTTCTTTCAAATTGTAATTAGTATATGTTACCTTTAAGACAGAACATCTGGATTAATTAAGACTAATCTAACCAGGCACTGATGGCTCACACCTGTAATCCTAGCTACTCTGGAGGCTGGCATCTCAGGATTACAGTTCAAAGCTACTTTGAGCATACAAATCCGTGAAACTCTTATGTCTAATTTACCAGCAAAATGCCTCAAGTGAAGCTGTGTTTCAAGTGATAGAGTACCAACCTTGAGATAAACAGGAATGTGAAGCTCTAAGTTCAAGGCCTAGTACAAGTATACATACATACACAAGAATCATTAAAAGCCAAGCACACCTGTTCCTGTTTCTCATATCAGAGGGTTTTACTGGCCCTTTACTAGTGATAATTGAGTAGTACAAAATATCTAAATGAGGCTGGGAATGTGGCTTAGTGGTATAGTGCTTGTCTACTATGCATGAAAACCCTGGGCAATTCCTCAGTATCACATAAACAGAAAAAAACAGAAGTGGCACTGTGGCTCAAGTGGTAGAGTGCTAACCTTGAGCAAAAGAAGCTCAGGGACAGTGCTCTAGTCCTGAGTTCAAATCCCAGGATTGGCAAAAAAAATAAAATCTGAATGAAGACCTAAAATTATATACATGTTGGTTTTTATACTACTAATTTAGTCACACCAGGTAGAAATTTTCATTAAACAACAATATGAGACATATTGCTACAGTGAAAATCAATTTTAGAAATTCAGACATCCTAAAATAGCTCTATCTGAAACATGTCTCATAGAAATATTAAAAATGTTTTAATCTTCACTTAATCACAATCAAAAAAAAAAAAAAAAAAAAGAACTTCGGGGAAGGGAGGGAGGGAGGGGATGGTAGGGGGAAAACAATGGAGGGGCTAACAATGTTCAAGAGGAAGTGTACTCATTACCTCACTCATGTAACTGTAACCCTCTGTATAGTATCTTTACAATAAAAAAAAAAAAAAAAAATGTTTTAATCTCTAACCAGTACCTATAACTACTTTCATAAAATGTTTCTCCAAAAAGTCAATTATCATTATTTGTCCCATTTTTATGAAATCTAATATTAAGTAAAAATGTATGGGTTTGCTTTTTAAAAAACAAGTGTGTGCTGTTTCTCAAAATTTAAGGAAATGCCCTAATCTAAAATGCGTCTAGGAATCTTTTTTAAAAAATGAATAAGTGAATGAATGAGTCAAGGGAAATAATGTTTGTGAAAGTGGTCTGTAAATTCTGAAGTACAACCTTCTTAAGACATCATGGATATTTGCATGAAATGGTGTCACAAAGCACTACTAAACCCTGTTTCCTAATGGGACACTTCTGCTTTGTCACCAGGGAGCCAATTTCACCAGGCACATGGTGCCTCAACTCTTATCTATGCCTGCTCCCCAATTCAAACCCAGAGAGCACTTCTGAATAAGGCTTCCTCCTCACCTTCCTCACTCAGCTAGATTCTCTCTTGTCCCTACAGTTCTGAATGACATCATTTCGACCATGTTCAATAGAAAGTTTATGGAGGAACTGTTCAAACCTCAAGAGCTCTACTCCAAGAAGGCCCTGAGGACTGTTTATGACCGCCTGGCTCATGCTTCCATTATGAGACTGAACCAGGCCAGCATGGATAAGGTGAGCAGACAGCTACTCAGTTGCTTTAGCTGCATTTCTTATACCCTTCTGGATGGTCCTAGACTAGGATCAGATAAAATAACCTAAGCAATGATGCCTTGCAAGAAATAAAAACTTGTAAATCTTGCCAGGCGCCAGTGGCTCACACCTATAATCCTAGCTACTCAGGAGACTGAGATCTGAGGATCATGGTTCAAAGCCAGCCTGGGCAGGAAACTCCATGAGACTCTTATCTCCAATAAACCACTAGAAAGTGGTGCTGTGGCTCAAGATGTAGAGCACTCACCTTGAGCTGAAGAGCACAGGGACAGCACCCAAGCCCAGAGTTCAAGCCCCATGACCAGGAAAAAAAAAAAAACTTGTAAATATTAGTGGTAGTTGAGTTTTTGAGTTGGGAAGAACCTTGGAAGTCATCTTCATCAACCTCTCTATTGTAGCTTTTATCATACCACCTGCCTAAAGAGAATCCTGCTTTTCATGCCAGCATTTATGAGCCAGGGAGCATATGCCACCCAATACAAGCACGCAGTACCCAAAACTTCAATTTGAGGGGGAAGTGGAAGAGAGGGGAAAAAAGGGTAGTTGGGAGAGAGTGGATATAATCCAAGCATAACATACACATATATGGAAATGTCATGAAGACTATTAATACATACAATGAATATGCATTCATAATTGTAATCTTTAAAAAGCAAAAAATAAATATTTTGCCAGGTGCTGGTGGCTCATGCCTGTAATCCTAGCTACTCAGGAGGCTGAGATCTACCAGCCTAGGCAGAAAAATTCCTATAAGACTCATATCTCCTGTGGAAAAAATTATATTAAGTGAAGTCAGGCCCAAAGAAACATAGGTCCCATGGTTTCCCTTATTTGCAGTATCTAGTATATGTCTGAATCAAGCAGAAAAGGTCAGATAAGTTTATGTTAGGGAAATGAACCCTAAGATATGTATTCAAATGTTTTTTTTTCTTTCATGCGATTGTTTCTAACACATTTATAAGATTATTTCTTTGTTGCGTTGTATGTCCTTCCCCCACAGTATAACCCCTGCTTTCACTGTATTTGATGTCGGTATAATTTGTGGAGGGGAAGGGGAAAAACAAATCATTTAAATAGGGATACAGATGGGCCCATTGCAACAATGAGATGTACAAGTCATTATGTC
>NW_012267397.1:1281838-1298023 GCF_000151885.1 Dipodomys ordii | reverse complement strand
TAGTGCTCTACCACTTGAGCCACAGCGCCACTTCCGGCTTTTTTCTTTTTGCTTATGTGGTGCTGAGGAATTGAACCCAGGGCCTCTGGCATGCAAGGCAAGTGCTCTACCACTGAGCCATCTTCCCAGCCCAGATTTAGAATAATTAATGGAGATATTCTATCACTAGGAAACGAGAACTAAAGCCCCACTTGTTAGTCTCATTTGTTAAGTCATTGTTTGACTTCCTTTCAAAGAGTGCAGCATGGGAAAGAGGAAGAAACAGTTTCACTCCTCTCCACCTATAACCTATCTAACCATGAGAAAAACACCAAAGATATTGTCACACTACCAAATATCTAATCCATATTCAAAACTGCCAAAGTCACCAAAATTAAGGCAAGTCAGAGGAAACCTCATAGACAAGAAGAGACCTGGAAAACACAAAGATTAAATGTAATGTGATGTCCTTGATAGTATCCTAGAACACAAATAGGAGAGAACTAATGAAATTCTAATAAAGCATATACACTTTAGTTAATTTAGAAAATAATAATTATTGCGCCATTTTGTTTTTTTCTATACAGGTTATTTCATTCATATGTGTGTTTCATTTGTTTGTTTGTTTTGTCAGTCATGGGGCTTTAATTCTGGGCCTGGGCACTGTCCTTGAGCTCTTCAGCTCAAGGTGAGCGGTCTATCACTTGAGCCACAGCGCCACTTCCAGCTTTCTGGTGGTTAATTGGAAATAAAGAGTCTCACAGATTCCTGTCTGGGCTGGCTTTGAACCATGTTCCTCAGACCTCAGCCTCCTGAGTAGTTAGGATTACAGGTGTGAACCACCAATGCCCAGCGTTAATGTTATGTATAGTGACATAAAATATGTAATTTATATATATACACACATATGTAATTTTTTAATTACAAGGACTGATAATAATAACACATAATAGATGTGAAAAATCAACAGTTACTCATTCCTGGCACCTAGAAGCCTCAAGGAGCCAGATTACCTTTAACTGGGCTTGTTTACCTCCTGCCATTTTCCTTTGGAAAGCTGATGATCTCCTTGACTCCATTTCCTTACCTAATATCAAGGTGGCCCCTTTCTCAGCCTGCCCAGAAAGCTAGAAGGCATTTCCTACTCCACATCATGACTGGCCGCAGACCTGTCATGGAACCAAGAATATCAAAGAGAAGGACTAAGAAATCACATGTGCCTGGATAGGAAGGTGGCTCAGTGGTAGAACGCTTGCCTTGCATGCTCCAGGCCCGGTCTCAATTCCTCAGCACCACATAAGCAGAAAAAAAAAGCCGGAAGTGGCGCTGTGGCTCAAGTGGTAGAGCACTAGCCTTGAGCTGAAGAGCTGAGAGACAGTGCCCAGGCCCAGAGTTCAGGCCCCGTGACCGGACCCCAAAAAAAAAAAAAAAGAAATCACATGTGCCAACCAACCAATATGTCAAAATCAAGCCCAACTGGCAGACAGCCAGGGGTACTGACAATAGGGTGTGAAGAAGATTAAAGGCCAATCATTTTATATTTCATTTTATATTTCAATCCTGCCCCATCCATGCCCTGCTTCTCCTGTCCTCTTTCCCCAGACTTCCTTGCCTCCTTCTCTCAGGCACTGAGAGAACTTCCTTCATCCTCATTCCCCAAATCTAGTCGGTACTCAGCAGGTACTGAAAACTTGCTTTCTAAAACCCCATGGCCCTCCCTTCCCTACCTTTCCATTCCCAACACTGCTCTTCTAGGCATTAATTCTGGACCTCTAATATTTCTTTTTTTTTTTTTTTTTGGAGTCCGGTCGTGGGGCCTGAACTCTGGGCTTGGGTGCTGTTCCTCAGCTCTTCAGCTTAAGGCTAGCGCTCTACCACTTGAGCCACAGTGCCACTTCCGGCTTTTTTTTCTTTGTTTTGCTTATGTGGTGCTGGAGAACCGAACCCAGGGCCTCAGGCATGCAAGGCAAGCGCTCTACCACTGAGCCACCTTCCCAGCCCCTAATATTTCTTTTGTTTGTATAATTACTAGATATTGATTCATACCAACTAGAAACTAGGTACTAGAGACTCCCCCTAATGCCTGTCTCTTTTCTCCATTCTTACCACCAGATAACTAATCTCATTTAATCACCATTATTTATCATCTCAACTTAGAAATGTCAGAGAGAGTGGGGGGGGGGGTCAGGGACTGAGCTCTGTCCCTGGGCTTTTTTTTTTCCTCAAAGTTAGCTCTCTGCTACTTAGCCACAGCTCCACTTCTGGCTTTTTTTGGTAGTTAATTGGACATCAGAGTCACAGATCTTCCTGCCTGGGCTGGCTTTGAACCTCAATCTTCAGACTCAGCTTCTTGAAGAGCTAGGTTTACAGGTGGGAGCCACTAGTGCCTGGCCTGTGCCTGTCTTTCAAAAACATTTAACATTCTAGGGCTGGAAAGATGGCTCAGTGGTAGAGTACTTGCCTTGCATACATGAGGCCCTGGGTTCAATTCCTCAGCACCACATACACAGAAAAAAGCCAGAAGTGGCGCTGGCTCATGTGGTAGAGCGCTAGCCTTGAGCTGAAGAACTGAAGGACAGCACCCAGGCCCAGAATTCAAGCCCCATGACTGACAAAAAACAAAAGAAAAAACAAAACAAAATTTAACATTCTAGCTTTTCCTTACCCAATTGGTTTTTTGTTTGTTTGTTTGTTTTTGGTCTGAGATCATCAGGACTTGAATTCAGTAGTTGAAACTTTTTAATCATTGGCTAGTGCACTACCAACTGAACCAAGACTCCGACACCTTACTTACCCAATTCTGTCTCCCTGAATCTCCAACATGCACTGTCCTCAAGCCATTTGTCTCTTTCTCCCAGGAAAATCACATACGTATTGCTACCTCCTGGTCATCACCCACTCCTTTCCCCTAAGCCAGTCTAAACCCTGTGATTTCTGCAGGTCTATATCAGGACTACTTCTGCCATAAAGCCTGTCTCAGATACCTTATTCTCCCCTCTGAGCCTTTGTATCACATATGGAGCTTGTTGCTATCTTAGTGTTTTTCATCATGTAAAAAGTGTTCTGAGTTGTACAACTTTCCATTTGCCCCTTTGACACATATCATCTGTCTCAGCAAACTGTCCTCTGTCCTCTCAGCAACCCTGCAATGTTGATTTAGGGAGTGCTTTTTATAGATGAGAAAACTCAGACTCAGAGAGGTTAAGAAACTTGGCCAGGACTAGGAATGTGGCTCAGAGATAGAATGCCTGACACACACACACACACACACACACACACACACACACACACACACACACACACGAGAGGGAAGGAATGGAAAAGAAAGGAGGGAGAAAGGAAGGAGAGACAAACTTAGCCAGGGCCATACAGAAAGTAAACAGCAATGGAGTCCTTGAGTTCAGGTGTTCCACCTCCAAATCCAGTGCCCATAGTACCACTGCTACCAGTGTTGTATATGGTTTCAGCAGTACACGATGTGAGATGACCAGAAATCCTGGGTTTCTCCTGTTCTGCCTTTTTTACAAACAGCATGCCCTTTCTCTCAGATGTGGTCACTTGAGCTGTGTGGTGGATCCAGAGGTGATTATCAGTAAATGCTTGGCTGAGTCATTGCTGACAGTTCTGATATCTGCTTTTAGATCCCACTTACTTTGTTTGTGTGTGGTTGACAGCTCTACGACCTGATGACCATGGCTTTCAAATACCAAGTATTGCTGTGTCCCCGTCCCAAGGACGTGCTGCTGGTCACTTTCAATCATTTAGATGCCATCAAGGGATTCATCCAAGACTCCCCAACCATCCTGCATCAAGTGGATGAGACTTTACGGCAGCTTACAGAAGTAAGACTATCACCAATTTATTGCCTCTCAGCCCCAACATTTATTTCCATTGCACTGTAAGAGCAGGTACGTTCTAGGAGGGAGAACAGAGTGAGCAGTGACAAAGGCTGTCACTCTCCCAAAAAATTCTAAAAGCCAACAATAGGCATTCTCAGGCCTCCAGCTGCCACCTTCCTAACTAGAATGAAGAGATATAAAGCATCTCCTTTTTCTCCTGACTTTTCTGAAAGGGAACTAGTGGTAGGTATCTGCTAAATCTTGAGAAACAGCTTCTCTAGGTCTGTGGAGAATGGAAATTTCAAAGTACATCCCCACACACTACAGCACAGCATGGTCTGACTAATGGGGAGGGTGCCTACTGGCAGTCCCACTTCTGCTCCTCCTTTCTGGTCTGGCTCCCACCCCTGAGCATCCTGACCCTGATTGTTCATACTGCTCTCTCCCTGAGAAAGTTAAGTGTTTCTCTCTGGCTTGCCTTTGGCAGACATATGGGACTCTCTCCGCTGGAGAGTTCCAGCTGATCCGACAGACACTCCTCATCTTCTTCCAAGACCTGCATATTCGGGTAAGTAAGAGGGCAACCAAGCCCCCTCTGCCACCGGCAACTGCTGACCTTGGGACATATGGATCAACAGGGCAGACAGGGACTGAGATTTTGCCTAGCTGGTAATGTGTGACATGGTTTGAATCCATGATGATAAGCACTCACATAATACATCTCAGCAATTTTTAAACCACAGGAAATAATGATAGTACCGATCTCTCCCAGTTACATTATGAGTTTCTTTGAAATACGGTTATGTCTCTTGCTTCTGCCAAAAAAAAATGTGCTCTTATGCACCAGGCTAATCTCAATCCCAAACCTTTTCTTTACTTCCTCAGCATCTGACACTGTCCAGAGGCTGCCTTCCCACCCATAAACCTCTCACCTTCCCTGAACTTTCATGCTTCATACATCTGCCTTCACTTCCTCTCCCCTTGTCTATCTCCAAGCCTTCCTCCTCCTGCTTCCACCTATCCTCTCCTATCCTCTGTTCTTTTTTTTTTTTTTTTTGCCCGTTGTGGGGCCTGAACTCTGGGTCTGGGTACTGTCCCTCAGCTCTTCAGCTCAAGGCTAGCGCTCTACCACTTGAGCCACAGCGCCACTTCTGGCTTTTTCTGCATATGTGGTGCTGAGGAATCGAACCCAAGGCCTCATGCATGCAAGGCAAGCACTCTACCACTGAGCCACCTTCCCAGCCCCTATCCTCTGTTCTTGAGGGATTTCTTTCCTCCCTGCTTTGGCTACCAACTTCTATGCCTATGACATCTGACTCTAACTTCTACTCTACTCTTGCTTCCCTCCCCCACCCCCACAGCTCCACCTACTTGATGAAATCCCAGCAAGACACCCACCAGGGCCTCTACCTCCTTGGCTGTGACTACTCTAATCTCCACAATTCAAGTGCTGCCTGACTTTCTTGTTTCTTCTGAGGCCACTGCCTTCCCCCCACTCACTTGGCTCAGAACTAGTGTCATTTTTTTATTCCTCTTCTCTGATCTTCATCCAGTTGCTTCTAAGGCATATAAAGCCTCCTTCCATAGCCACACCCTCTCTCCATTCCTGCTGCCTCCAGCCTACCTAGGGTTCAAATATTTCTCCCTCTTTTGTCTTTACTTTTTTCCTTTTTTTTTGGTCAGTCATGGGGCTTGAACTCCAGGCCTAGGCACACTGTCCCTCAGCTCTTCAGCTCAAGGCAAGCACTCTACCACTTAAGCCACAGTACCACTTTGGTTTTCTGGTGTTTTACTGGAGATAAATCTCGCAGACTTTCCTGCCCAGGTTGGCTTTGAACCTGGATCCTCAGATCTCAGCCTTCTGAGTAGCTAGGATTACAGGCATGGGCTACCAGCACCCAGCAAAACTTTGTAATTGGGGTTGGCGGGGAGGTTATTATTGTTTTTGCCAGTTCTGGAGCTTGAACTCAGGGCTTTTTCTGTTTATGTGGTACTGAGGAATTGAACCCAGGGCTTCATGCATGCTAGGCAAGCACTCTACCACTAAGCCACATTCCCCCTTCTTTTTCTTTTCTTTTCTTTTTTTTCTTGTGGTACCTAAGTTTGAACTCGGGGGCTTCATATTTACTCGGCTTGCTTACTCTGCTAGGATTCTATTACTTAAGCCATGACTCAAGCCTGGATTTTTGCCGGTTATTTTGGAGAGTGAGTCTCATACTTTTTTGTCTGCATTGACTTTGAACCATGATTCTCCAGATCTCAGCCTCCAGAGAAGCTAGGGTTATAGGTATGAGCCACCAGCACCTGGCTTGCTTATTTGTTTGTTTGCTAGGGCTGAGGCTATGAAAGCCCTCCATCATGGGCAACAGCCCCAGCCTGGGTTCACATATTTCTTGCCCACTATACCCCAAATTACCTTCTTTCTCCTGCCATAACTAGACAATTCTGTACCTCTTTAAAAGCACATTTCAGAGCTTCTAAATTCAGGCCTGTCTCTCTTGAACAGGACTCTGGTCCTATTGAATTTAACAAACTCTCATGGGAAAGATGGTAGGATTTTACAAAATAACCAAGGCTCTACAGTTAGACACTCATTGTGTTTAAATCCAAACATATGGTTGTGACTTTGGGCAAATTACGTCTCTTGAGCCTTAGTTTCTTGCCTAAAAAAATGGATATTACAATATCTAATTTACTTTGCTGGCGAGATTAAATGGAGTAGCATATACAACGTTCATGCATATGGTATAGAGTGCTTTGGGAAAGACATGAAAGAAACTGATCATAGTAGTTACAGAGAGGCTTTGTGAACCTGTGCATTTGTAACACAATCAACTTAAAGAAGACAAAGAAGAAAAGTGTATAGTGCCTGATTTTATTTCCTTTCCACAGACTCAGGAACACAAATTGATTTCAATTCTAATGTCAAATTTTTTTTTTTTGGTCGGTCATGGGGCTTGAACTCTGGGCATTAGCGCTGTCCCTGAGATTTTCAGCTCAAGGTGAGTGCTCTGCGGCTTGAGCCACAGCATCACTTCTTTCCTGCCCATGCTGGCTTTGAACCACTATCCTCAGATCTCAGCCTCCTGAGTAGCTAGGATTTACAGGCATGAGCCATCGGTGCCCGGCTCAATTTTATTTTTAATGCTCATAAATTTGGCTGTATTCACTATGGATGGAACAATGACATCAATATAAATTAAGATCTCGAATCATCATGTATTAAAATTTTCAAAAGTACAAATAATATTGTTTCACAATAAATTTAAAAATCATTGTTAAGCCGGGCACCCGTGGCTCATGCCTGTAATCCTAGCTACTCAGGAGGGTGAGATCTGAGGATCACTGTTCAAAGCCAGCCCGGGCAGGAAAGTCCATGAGACTTTTTTTTTTTTTGGGGGGGGGGGTTGTCCGGTCATGGGGCTTGAACTCTGGGCTTGGGCACTGCCCCTCAGCTCTTCAGCTCAAGGCTAGTACTCTACCACTTGAGCCACAGCTCCACTTCCCGTTTTTTTCTTTTTGCTTATGTGGTGCTGAGGAATCGAACCCAGGGCCTCATGCATACAAGGCAAGTGCTCTACCACTGAGCCACCTTCCCAGCCTCCCATGAGACTCTTATATCCAATAAACCACTAGAAAACCAGAAGTGACGCTATGGCTCAATTGGTAGAGTGCTCGCCTTGAGCTGAAGAGCTGAGGGATAGTGCCCAAGCCCAGAGTTCAAGCCCCAGGACCGGCCAAAAAAAAAAAAAAATCATTGTTAAAATACAGAAAATTCCACAGAGTAGTAGGCAAGTTTTATGGATTACAGTAATACAAAGAACCGTATTGATTTCTCATACTGATAAAATTAAATGTATTATTATGAACACTGGCCTAATAACAATTCTATATCAAAATCATTAAAATGTTTGAAGCCACAAGATGCATTTAGCTTTTATTTCTAAGTGAGCAGGCAATGAAACATCCAAAT
This sequence comes from Dipodomys ordii, assembly GCF_000151885.1. Lineage (NCBI taxonomy): Eukaryota > Metazoa > Chordata > Mammalia > Rodentia > Heteromyidae > Dipodomys > Dipodomys ordii. The sequence continues at coordinate 1,290,232 of NW_012267397.1, read as the reverse complement.
GTTTATCAAGAGAAATAGAAGTCACATGTCCAGACAATAACCTGTCAATGATCTTTAACATCTGGGAAGGTCCCCTGTTTTGTCTTTAATGGTTTTTCTACTTAGCTGCAATTTGTGATTGCCTATACATATTTTCTGTTTTCAAAATAGTATTGTTTTTAGAGTTGTTAGCAAAATCAAGTCAAGAAAACACAGTTCTATTCTAATAACTCCTTCATTATTTAACCAGAGCACATACAAAACTGATAGTCCAAATATCAAAGCTCTCTGTAATAGTTCCAAAGAATATGAAATCTCCTTAGGATGGCCAAGGTTCTGACTTGTATACTTGGATTTAGTAACTGTACTAAGACCAATTCCATTTAAAAAACCTCAACAGTTACAACTATGAGCAAAGTCCTAAGAGTTGCCTCCTAAAATCAAGGCTTCTCTGGTCACTCATCCTCTCCCATTCCTATTCATTCCTATTCACGCACCCCACCCCTCCAGCATTAACTTTCCTCCTATTCTTTCCATTGTGTCCATTGAGAAAACATCTTCACAGAATGTTCCCCATACCTTTCACACCATTATCTACTCTACTTGAAACTATTTCATCCCTGGAAATTTTAAGTCTAGCAAATAGTTAGTGACTGCCAACTATTTGTCAAGCTGTTTTGAGTGTTTGAGATGCATAAATGAATGAGAACAAGTTGCTCCTTTGAGAAGGTTCTATGCTAGAAGGAAGACCCAGAAAGAAAAGTATGACCATGTTCTTGCACTGCTAACTTTAGGCAAATGGCAATATTCAGTAAAATTATAAAGGACAACTAAGATGGGTTGCTACATTAAACAGCACTACCTACCATAGCTTTCTGTAGTGATGGAAATGTTCTGGGCCTGGGCTGTCTAGTACAATAAACATTTGTTACACATGACTTTTTTTGGCTGGGCTTTTTTGCTTATAGCTAGCACTCTACTACTTTAATCACACCCTTAGTTCTGGCTTTTTGCTGATTAATTAGAGATAAGAGTCTGTCAGGTCTGTCTGCCTACATTGGCTACAAACCATGATCCTCAGATCTCAGCCTCCTGAGTAGCTAAGATTACAGACATGAGCCTCCCACACCTAACTACACATGAATATATGGCCAAGAAATTAAGTTTTAAATATTTATTAATCTGTACTTTGGATAGCACATCTTCAAATGATAGAATCAAGGATAGCCCTTCAGGGAAGTTCATCTAAATTGAAGGTACAGCAAGGTCAGGCTCCATAGATAAGTCAAAGAAAAAAACCCATGTGACTAGAGCATAGTACCCACACCAGAAATGATACTCAGCAAGGAGGGGTAACAATGCTCAACAAGAAATAGACTTATGGGGCTGGGAAGGTAGCTCAGTGGTAGAGTGCTTGCCTCGCATGCATGAGACCCTGGGTTCGACTCCTCAGCACCACATAAGCAGAAAAAGCCAGAAGTGGTGCTGTGGCTCAAGTGGCAGAGCACTCACCTTGGGCTGAAGAGCTGAGGGCCCCACAACTGACACACACACACACAAAAAAAAAAGATATGTGCTCATTCCCTTACTCATGTAACTGTAACCCCTCTGTATAGCATCTTTACAATAAAAATTTTAAAAAAAGAAATGATACTCAGAATAAAGGTAATGTAAAACATCTGTATAACATGGGAACTAATCAATAAGAACAGAGATCAATCGAAAATAAGAAAATAAACTGGTACCTACTTGATGGCTTAGCTTTCAGCCCTAGAAAGGAGTTTATTCTTTAAGAGCAAAAGATACTATATGTTTTAAGGTGAGTGGTAACAGACCCCGATTTACATTTTGGACATGAACTATATGAGGCAAGAGTAGAAAGAGGATAGCAATCAGAAAACTGTTAAAGAATCTAGGTCAAAAGCCAAAGAGCTTGGCTTTTTTCCTTTTTGCTTATGTGGTGCTGGGGAATCGAACCCAGGGCCTCATGCATGCAAGGCAAGCGCTCTACCACTGAGCCACCTTCCTAGCCCAAATCTAAGAGATTCTTATTGCCAGTAGAGTTAGAGGGAAGTACTCACATCCAGGATATTCCCATGCGGGGCAATACCAAAAGACCTATTAGGAAATTGAATATGGGAAATAAAAGAATGAAGAAGTAAAAGCAACTACTTTTCTTTTAATCTTAGCAACTAGTAATACCATTTATCAAGTTCAGGAAGGACTGATAGGACATATACTTAAGATACAAAAGTTAACAGATCTATTTAACTTGATTTACTTGTAAGCCATCCAAATGGCAGTGTCAAATAGATAGCTAAATAGGCAGACGTAGAACTCAGAGATTCAGTGGGAATCATCAGCATAGAACAGAGGTCTGCTGATCTTTGGAGGAAGCTCATTATCCTCCCTGACTTGTATACCAGGACCTAGAGAGGGACTGTACCACAGGCAGGCTGTGAGAAGCAGGGTCAGCATTCTACTGCTTCCCCTCACTTTCAGGCCAGTCTTTCATACCCTCAAAACCTTTGCCCTCCTCCTGCAAGGTAAACCATCAACCATGACCCTGTCCAAAGCTATGTCCCATGTCATGTTCATCACATACCAGGGTTTATAGAGTATCTAAATCCCTGACCACCCTCTCCATCGTCACCAGTATTCTGCCTTCACCCTGAGAAAGATGACTGCTGGTAGAGATGGTTCATCTAGCATGGCAGCCCGAGTTGCAGCAACCATCATTTTCTCTTTATATAGAAACTCATTAGATGGCAGGGCAAATGCAATAGAAGCACATTGGTGTTTATTCTGAGATAGGAGACTATAAAGAGAGAGCGTGGCCAGTTATACCCAAGAGAACACCATTGGCTCCTGCCTATAATTCTACCTACTCAGGAGACTGAGATTTGAGGATTTTAGTTTGAAGACAGGTCTGACAAACAAATCTAAGAGATTCTTATTGCCAATTAAGTGACAAGATGCCAGAAGTTGAGATGTGGCTCAAATAGTAGAAAACCAGCCTTGAAAAAACAAAACAAAAGCAAGAGCAGGATTTGAATTGAAGCCCCAGCACCAGTGGAAAAAAAAAATTACATCAGACCCATGAGAACCAAAGGGGAAGACTGTCTGGTATGGAAAGAGATATCTGAGTATGGGGAATACAGAATGAAGCAAAGTGGCTGCAGGGACATGATCTGACAGGCAGCAGAAAGCCGTGAAAGATTTGAAACAGAACATGGTATGGTTAGATGAGCAATTCAAAGGGGTCTCTTAAGCAATAGAATGGAGAGGAACTAAAAGCAGATGAAAAGGCTGGCAGAGATCAATTCTGGCAGAGATGATTAAGTATACAATAGGCTTCAGGAATTAGGAGAAAGAGTAAGAGGCAAATACAAACAATATTTACTAGATTGACAGGGCAACTGAAGACAAAGGGAGCTCAAAGTGCAGATTTGATTACCTGGTAGTAGCATCCACTGAGACTGGTCTCCCCAGAGCAGGAGCTGGTTGAAGAAGACAAAGATGAGCCTTTTCCTGGGTGAATTCGCTGTGTTTTGTGGTCCCAACAGATGGACATGTCTCAAGGATGATAGGAAAGATGGGGCAGGCATCCAGGGGAAGAGGATAATTGTAGCTTGAGATGTGTGAGCCATCAGCACAAGGTGAGCACTAGAAGTGGGAGTAGATGAGGCTATCTGGGGAAAAGAAAGGATTGTGAGAAAGGAAAAGACCCAGGAAAGTCAGACCTATAACTGATACCAGCAGGAAGACTAGGCAAGCAGACAAACCAAGTGGTCCTGTCCATAGGACAGAATCTCAGGTCACATGGCCTAAATCTATACATTTCAGAGTTCCCATACTCCATCTTCTTAGAGTTAAGCAAACAAAGGGTCAAGCATATATATGTATATATAGATATATATAGAGAGAGAGATTTCCACTTCCAAAATTTCTTTGTTCATTTTATTAAACTAGCATCCTTTGATCACAAAATGCCCCCCAGCCTCCACTCAAACTCATCAGTGAACTCATATGTACATGTTATATAACATATCCAGCTTTTTCATGTCATGCTTGACTCATGTATCCAAGTAGGCTGTGGGGGAAAGGGTTGAGTGTTACACATACTGAACTAGCACTTCACCACTGAGCCATAGTCTCAGCCCTTTAAGCAGACTGTGATAAGAGCATCAACTACCATTTACTGAGCTTTTTACTATGTGCAGACTCTAGTTTTTCTTTTTTCCTTGATGCTAGAAATCAAACCCAGGGCCACATACATTCTAAGTAAGCCTTCTGAGCTACACTGCTAGTCCCTGATTTTATACATTATCTGATTTAATTGTGATACTAACACATTGAGTAGGCATTATTATTAGCAAATTTACCCAAAGGAAAATTGATGCAATCAGGGTTCTGGTGGCTCATGCTTATAATCCTATACAGCAGGCTGAAATGGCTACTCAGGAGGCTGAAATCTGAGAATCAGGGTTCAAAGACAGCCTGGGCAGGAAATCTGTGAGACTCTTATCTCTACTTACCAACCAGAAAGCCGGAAGTGGAGCTATGGCTCAAAGTGGTAGAGCACTAGCCTTGAGTGAAAGAGCTCAGGGACAACACCCAAGCCTTGAGTTCAAGCCCCATGGCTGAAAACGAAAGAAAGAAAAGAACATTGATGTAAAAAAAAAAAGTATATAATGTACAAATACAACAGAGCCAGGGTTGGGGGGTGTAGTTCAGTGGTATATAGCACATGCTTAGCATATGTAGGTGTGGGTTCAACCTCCAGCACCTAAAGAGGGGAAAAAAAAAAACAGAGCCAAGGCGCCCAGTCTGACATCAGTGCCAAATTGCCAAATAACAAACTCCTACCTCTTGACATTTCGCTTGTTCTTTTTTCCACTCTTTTTCTTTCTGTTCTTTTTCTATTAGCATAAATTGCATAAAGGGATTTCATTGTGATGTTTGCATATATATAATACTTTGATCAAATAACAGACATTAGTAATATAAAGAATTTTTTCAGAAAGCCGGGCGCTGGTGGCTCACGCCTGTAATCCTAGCTATTCAGGAGGCTGAGATCTGAGGATCGTGGTTCAAAGCCAGCCCAGGCAGGAGAGACCGTGAGACTCCTATCTCCAATAAACCACCAGAAAACCTGAAGTGGCCCTGTAGCTCAAGTGGTAGAGCGCTCACCTTGAGCTGAAGAGCTGAGGGACAGCACCCAGGCCCAGAGTTTAAGCCCCACGACCAACAAAAAAAAAAAAAAGAATTTTTTCAGAATTTTAGAATTGGAAGAATTTTTAGTTTTTCTTTCTACAGGTGAGGAAGTTAAAACTCAGTAAGACAACTTAAGTGCTACAATTTCTTTGTGTTTATGTCTGTCTTTTACCTATATGTATCAGTACTAGCATTTGAACTCAGCCTAGACACTGTCCCTGAGCATTTTTTTTTTTGTTCGGTCGTGGGGCTTGAACTCTGGGCCTGGGCGCTGTTCCTCAGCTCTTCAGCTCAAGGCGAGCACTCTACCACTTGAGCTACAGCGCCACTTCTGGTTTTCTGGTGGTTTATTGGAGATAGGAGTCTCACAGTCTCTCTTGCCCGGGCTGGCTTTGAACCGAGATCCTCAGATCTCAGCCTCCTGTGTAGCTAGGATTACAGGCGTGAGCCACCAGCACCCGGCTCCCTGAGCATTTTTGCTCAAAGCTAGTGCCCTTCCACTCGAGCCACAGCTCCACTTCCAGTTTCTTGTTGATAAATTGAAGAGTCTCATGTACTTTCCTGTCCACGCTGGCTTTGAACCTCGATTCTCAGATCACACCTCCTGAGCTAGGATTACAGGTGTTGAGACACAGGCACCTGGCTAAGTGCTATAACATCTATGGGGGAGGGAGGGCTGGGAAGGTGGCTCAGTGGTAGAGTGCTTGCCTTGCATACATGAGGCCCTGGGTTCAATTCCTCAATACCACACAAACAGAAAAAGCCATAAGTGGTGCTGTGGCTTAAGTGGTAGAGTGCTAGCCTTGAGGGACAGCACCCAGGCCCAGAGTTCAGGCCCCACGATTGGACCCAAAAAAAACAAAAACAACAACAACAAAAAAAAAACATCTATTGGGATTTGATTTACACTGAGAATGGCCAAAATCTTACTACCAAATACACAAGCCAGGGGATAGCAATGAGCTTAATGTGTTTTTAATCATGTAAGAGACGAATGCTCTCAGGCCAGCATGGAATTAAGAGCTCAAGATCCAGAGCCAGAAACACAAAAGTCTTGAACTATGTCCATTATAAGTGCCTTTCAGCCTCTCTCTGAGCCACTGATTCATCAATAAAATAGCAATACAGTTCTTCAAGCACAGGTCATAGTTGCATAGAAAGTTAACAGGAAACCAAAGAGTGGGTGTGGGATTTGGAGTCAGCCTTGAATTCCAGCCTTGCCTCTTGTTTTTTCTGAACCCCAGCTACCTCATCTTTAAAATATGGATATATCACCTGAGGTAGAAGAAATAATTTTATTGTCAAAGCTCATAGGCTTTACAAACTTTATAGATCATAATAATGACAATTTGCCTTGTGAAGGTTAAAATGTGTTTGTGTCTTTAAGTATTACTATTCTATAATACTGTAAAATATGTGAAATTAATGTAATTACCTAATCTCAATTAAAAATAAATAAAATGGAGATATACTACTTGCCTTAAAAGTTTACTTATGAAGCTCAGATGTAATCTTGTTTGTAAAAACCACTGTAACTACATATTAGTCTTGATGTGTTCTTTCTTAGTGTTACAAACTCACTGAGCAACATTCCCAAACTACTAAAGGCTTTTCATTTCAAAGTGTTTCTATCCATGAAAATGAACCCAGAAAAAAATGATAGAAAGCATATTTTTTCCAGGTATCCACATTTTTAAAGGACAAGGTTCAGAATTCTAATGGGCGCTTTGTGTTGCCAGTGTCCGGGCCTGTTCCCTGGGGAACTCAAGTTCCTGGACTCATCAGGTAAGTTTTGCACAGTGCTGAGGGGACAGGAAAACAGAACTGGGGCCACTACATAGAACATAGCACCATGGAGCCACTTAGGATGTTTGCTTAGCCTTTAATCAGGAAAGCTCAGCTTTTGAGGAATTTTGCAAAGGAATTTAAAGCAAGACACCCAGTTCCCCTGGATTCATTTCCTCATCTGTTAAAATGATTTTGTGAGGATAAATAAGACAAACTAGTGCTCCAAAACTCTTGCACAGTCTGGGCATCACATCTGTAATCCTAGTTACTCATGAAGCTGTGATCTGAGGATTGCAGTTTAAAGCCAGCCCAGGCAGAGAAATGTGTGAGACTCTCATCTCCAGTTAACTACCAAAAAGCCAGAAGTGGAGCTGTGGTTTAAGTGGTAGAATGCTTGAGCAAAATGGCTAAGGAACAATACCTAGGCCAATACTGGCAATAAATACACACACACATACACACACACACACACAGAGCACATGACATATAGATGTTCAATGACTATTTCTGTATTGTTATTTTCACAGTTAGCATCTTTTTCTTTTCTTTTTTTTGGGGGTCCAGTCGTGGGGCCTGAACTCTAGGCCTGGGCGCTGTTCCTCAGCTCTTCAGCTCAAGGCTAGCACTCTTACCACTTGAGCCACAGCGCCACTTCTGGCTTTTTGCTTATGTGGTGCTGAGGAATCGAACCCAGGGCCTCAGGCATGCAAGGCAAGTGCTCTACCACTGAGCCACCTTCCCAGCCCAGCATCTTTTTCTTGAAAGAGTACATACACACCTTTTTGTTCTGTCATATACAAAGAATAAGGACACTTAGAGAACATGCCATCATGTTTATACTATAGGCTGTTCTTACTTTATACTATAGGATGTTCAACAACAAAGGTGAAGAAGTTAAGAAGACAGAATTCAAGCATGGTGGAAACTATGTCCCTGCATCCAAAGAAGGTTCTTTTGAACTTCATGGAGACCGAGTCTTGAAACTTGGAACTAACATGTAAGCAAATTCTCCCTGACAGAATGAACTCAAATGTAAGGGCAATCGCTTCATTTAAAAATAAGACTTCTGGAGCCGGGTGCCAGTGGCTCACGCCTGTAATCCTAGCTACTGAGGAAGCTGAAATCTGAGGATCATGGTTCAAAGCCAGCCCGGGCAGAAAAGTCTATGAGACTCTTATCTCCAATAAACCACTAGAAAACCAGAAGTGGCGCTGTGGCTCAAGCAGTAGAGCTCTTGCCTTGAGCTGAAGAGCGCAGGGACAGCACCCAGGCCCAGAGTTCAAGCCCCACAACCAAAAAAAAAAAAAGACTTCTGGGCTGGGAAGGTGGCTCAGTGGTAGAGTGCTTGCCCTCACATGCATGAAGCCCTGGGTTCAATTCCTCAGCACCACATAAAAAAGCTGGAAGTGG
>NW_012267397.1:1281130-1281788 GCF_000151885.1 Dipodomys ordii | reverse complement strand
TTTTTTTTTTCTAAAGCAAATCTGAAATGCGCAGTCTTGACTTATAATATCAATATGCCTATATCTTTGGGGAAACAAATTACCAGGGCAGTCTGATTGTGTATGGGTGTATACTCACACACACACAACACACTGGTCCTGGGGCTTGGGCTCACTAAGGCCTGGGCACTGTCTCTAAGCTTCTTTTGCTCAAGGCCACAGTGCTGCTTCCAGCTTTTTCTGAGTAGTTTATTGGAAATAAAGAGTCTCACAGAAGCCAGGCGCTGGTGGCTCACTCCTGTGTAATCCTAGCTACTCAGGAGACTGAGATCTGAGGATCTCGGTTTAAAGCCAGCCCAGGCAGGAAAGTCTGTGAGGCTCTTATCTCCAATAAACCAATAGAAAACTGGAAGTGGCGCTGTGGCTCAAGTGGTAGAGCGCTCGCCTTGAGCTGAAGAGTACAGGGACAGCACTCAAGCCCAGAGTTCAAGCCCCACGACCGACCAAAAGAAAAAAAAACTGGGGGCTGGGAAGGTGGCTCAGTGGTAGAGCACTTGCCTTGCATGCCTGAGGCCCTGGGTTCGATTCCTCAGCACCACAAAAGAAAAAAGAAAAAAGCCGGAAGTGGCGCTGTGGCTCAAGTGGTAGAGTGCTAGCCTTGAGCTGAAGAGCTGAGGGA
>NW_012267397.1:1233854-1274781 GCF_000151885.1 Dipodomys ordii | reverse complement strand
AGGCAAGTGCTCTACCACTGAGCCACCTTCCCAGCCCAGCATCTTTTTCTTGAAAGAGTACATACACACCTTTTTGTTCTGTCATATACAAAGAATAAGGACACTTAGAGAACATGCCATCATGTTTATACTATAGGCTGTTCTTACTTTATACTATAGGATGTTCAACAACAAAGGTGAAGAAGTTAAGAAGACAGAATTCAAGCATGGTGGAAACTATGTCCCTGCATCCAAAGAAGGTTCTTTTGAACTTCATGGAGACCGAGTCTTGAAACTTGGAACTAACATGTAAGCAAATTCTCCCTGACAGAATGAACTCAAATGTAAGGGCAATCGCTTCATTTAAAAATAAGACTTCTGGAGCCGGGTGCCAGTGGCTCACGCCTGTAATCCTAGCTACTGAGGAAGCTGAAATCTGAGGATCATGGTTCAAAGCCAGCCCGGGCAGAAAAGTCTATGAGACTCTTATCTCCAATAAACCACTAGAAAACCAGAAGTGGCGCTGTGGCTCAAGCAGTAGAGCTCTTGCCTTGAGCTGAAGAGCGCAGGGACAGCACCCAGGCCCAGAGTTCAAGCCCCACAACCAAAAAAAAAAAAAGACTTCTGGGCTGGGAAGGTGGCTCAGTGGTAGAGTGCTTGCCCTCACATGCATGAAGCCCTGGGTTCAATTCCTCAGCACCACATAAAAAAGCTGGAAGTGGCGCTGTGACTCAAGTGGTAGAGTGCTAGCCTTGAGCTGAAGAGCTGAGGAACAGCGTCCAGGCCCAGAGTTCAAGCCCACAGCCAACAAAAAATACAAAATAAAAAATAAGACTTTTAAGCCAGGCACCAGTGGCTCACACCTATAATCCTTGCTACTCAGGAGGCTGAGATCTAAGGATCGAGGTTAAAAGCCAGCCCAAGCAGGAAAGTCCATGAGACTCTTATCTCCAATAAATCACCAGAAAACCAGAAGTGGCACTGTGGCTCATGTGGTAGAGCTCTAGCCTTGAGCTGAAGAGCCCAGGGACAGTGCCCAGGCCCAGAGTTCAAGCCCCACGACTGGAAGTCCTGGCTGACAATTAGGAATTAGCTCTGTGAGATAAAATGTATGCACAATCCTGACATTTCCAAAGGACACCCAAGAACTCCAAACATAGGAGGCTGAAAACATATTTATTTTAAGTACCCATGGAGGAGAAGTTGCCAAAGCCTCTGTCTCAATGGAAACTTGCAGTCTTTGTTTCCTTTCAGTGATATATGGTCCACTTTCCAAGGGGGCACATTTCTACACAGTTTCCCCAGGGATTTGCCCTTGGAAAGAAATAAATGAATGGCAAACAGTTGGTTCTATTTTGTACTCATAGTACCTTTATAGATGCCATTAATTTTCTCAAAATAAACTTATGAACTATATTTACAAGTTAGAAGTCAATGGAAAGGGGCTAGATAATGTTGCCATTTTCTGTCATCACTAGGTACAGCATGAATCGGCCTGTGGAAACGCATATGTCTGGAGCATCAAAGAACTTAAACTCACAGACACAAGTGAGCTTCTGCTGCCCTCTTTTACCCTCCCTGCCTCTCTCTAGGTACAAACATCTGCATAGGGAGGAAGATGGGAACTCTGTAGATCTCAAAGCTATTCAACATTGCCCTCATTGTTTGCAATCTTCTCCATTCTCCATTTGGCCTTACAAGTACACAGGTTTTTAATTGTAGCTTTTCATGGAGCCTTCCAGTTATCTGACTAATTAGGTAATTTTAGGCCTAGTTCACCACCATTAATTAAATAGGAACCACATACCAGGACATGGAAAATAGCATTGCAATGTCATTAGGTCCATAATTGTTTAGTCCAGCACTTAAGTCTGTCTTGATAATTAAAATGCGCATTGGTAATACTTCCCTATACAGCACAATGTGGTAACTACATTCAAAATGGAATTTTATTCATCTTTATATATTTTTAGTAACTAGCTACAAGCAAGCCATAAGATGAATCATGGGATATCCAGTTATCAAGCAATCATTTCTCAAACTGCTTTAGTAATCTTGGACAAAACAACACAAAGCTGGCATAGATGTGGTCTATGGGACTTATAGCACCCAAGGACAGACAGAGTTGGAAAGAAGTCATGGTAGTGAGGTGGAAGACCAGCTCACTAGGTATTCTGTGCCGGAACAATATATGTTCTGTCCAATGAGGTAGAGGCAGGGATCAAGAAGGACCAAAAAGCCAGCATTGGTAGCTCATGCCTGTAATACTAGCTACTCAGGAGGATTGCAGTTCAAAGCCAGCTGGGGCAGGAAAGTCTGTGAGACTTTTATTTCCAATTAACCGCCAGAAAACCAGAAGAGGTAGAGCTCTCACCTTGAGCTGAAGAGCTCAGTGCCAGCACCCAGACCCAGAGTACAAGCCTCATGTTCAAGGGGGGGGAGGGGAAGAAGGACCAAAAAGCTTCTCAGAGGAGGTAACATGGAAGCAGGGCTCTAGAGGGGAAATGGGCATGTAAACAAGGTGACAGGATGAGTGAAGTCACAGGGCAAAAGAGCACTGTATCTAGGGGAAGCAGGAGGCAGCATGTCTCCATGTAGCTGGACTATAGTGTAACTGAGACAAGTAACATTGGAGCCCAATTAAGGAGAGTCTCTAAACAACTTGAGTTTGTTCTTTATACAACGTGCAGAAGAGTTCACTTCAGCAAAGAAGTAAAAGAATATCTGCATTATAGATAAGAGGTGGCACTTGGCTAGACACTAAATGGGAAGGACAGGCAAAGGCTTGAAGTACAGGACAGTGAGTGGTCTGAAGGGTGCGTTCCTGAATGTTGCCACAAGAGGGCAGTGTGGGAGCTCCTCCAAAAGGGTGCCCTTGGTCCCAGAGTGCTTGGACAGTTTCCAATGCTGAGAAAACTGGATTGAAGCAGCAGAGTTCTTCACTCCTCAGAGGAGGAAGGTACTCCTAGGAGAAGTGTGGGTCCCTAGAGCTTTCCACTCATCTTTAAAGTATAAGAGTCTCTGGTTTGCTTCCTTCTAGAGCCCCTCTGTTGCTGACATGGGTTATTTTACCTTTGGTTAAGCCTGCTTTCTACACTTTGGTTAGTCCCAAAAATAATTTAAACAGTTATTGTTTGAATTATTTTATAATACTTCTCTGGGTCTCCAGGGCCTAAGCAGGAAATATGATCACCTTCGTGTGGCTACAAATCATGCAATTGTTTCTACAGGAAAGCATTGCTCCAAACCCTCTTGCTAAAGAAGAGCTAAACTTCTTGGCCAGGCTATTAGGAGGGATGGAAATTAAGAAACCCAGTGGCCCTGAACCAGGATTCCGGTTGAATCTCTTTACTACTGATGAAGAAGAGGAGTATGTTTTAAGCCTGTTCTTTAAAAACATGTTTTTTTAGAAAACCTAAGTGTATAAGCTGGACACCGGTGGCTAATGTCTATATCTCTCACTACTCAGGAGTCTGAGATCTGAGGATCTAGCCTAGACAGTAAAGTTCATAAGACTTTTTTTGTTGTTGTTGTTGGTCGTGGGACTTGAACTCTGGGCCTGGGCGCTGTCCCTCAGCTCTTGAGCTCAAGGCGAGCGCTCTACCACTTGAGCTACAGCGCCACTTCCGGTTTTCTGGTGGTTTATTGGAGATAGGAGTCTCACGGTCTCTCCTGCCCGGGCTGGCTTTGAACCTTGATCCTCAGATCTCAGCCTCCTGAGTTGCTAGGATTACAGGCGTGAACCACCAGTGCCCGGCTAAGTTCATAAGACTTTTATCTACAATTAACCAGCAAAATGCTAGAAGTAGAGCTGTGGCTCAAGTAGTAGAGAACTAGAGCTTTGAGCAAAAAAGTTCAGAGACAGTGCCTAGGCCCTGAGTTCAAGCCCCATGTCCTGCGCACACACATACATGCACACACACACACACAAACACACACACACACACCCTAAGTATGATAAGAACCAAACATTACAATACCACAAACCAATGCAGGCTGGAGTGGCTCAAGTAGTAGAGTGCCAGTGAGAAGAAAGCTGATTCAGAGATGAGGCCCTCACTACTCAGGAGGCTGAGATCTGAGGAACATGGTTTAGAGCAGACAAATCAGAGAGATTCTTAATCTCCAGTTGACCAACAAAAAGCCAGAGCTAGAAATGTAGTTCAAGAGGTAGAGTACCAGCTGTGAGCAAAAAAAGCTGAGTGGGCTGGGAATGTGGATTAGCAGTAGAGTGCTTGCCTAGCATGCCTGAAGCCCTGAGCTCGATTCCTCAGTACCACATAAGCAGAAAAAGCCAGAAGTGTGCTGTGGCTCAAGTGGTAGAGTGTTAGCCTTGGGCAAAAGAAGCTCAGGGACAGTGACCAGGCCCTGAGTTCAAGCCCTAGGACTGGCAAAAAAAAAAAAAAAGCTGAGTGAGAGAGGCCCCAATACAAACACACACACACACACACACACACACACACACACACACACACACACACACACACACACACACACCCCAAACTAATGTATATACATACATATGTAAAGAGCCAGGAGCCAGTGGCTCACACCTGTAATCCTAACTACTTAGAAGGCTGAGATCTGAGAATCATAGTTCAAAGCCAGCTCAGGAAGGAAAGTCTATGAAACCATTAGAAAACCAGAAGTGGCGCTGTGGCTCAAGTGGTAGAGTCATTCGCCTTGAGCTGAAAAGCTGAGGGACAGCACCCAGGCCCAGAGTTCAATCCCCACACCGACCAAAAAAAAAAAAGAAGATTACAAATGAAATACCAACAGATTCAATGACCTTAAGAATGCTACAGGAGGGGCTGAGAAGGTAACTCAGTGGTAGAGTGCTTGCCTTGCATGCATAAGGCCCTGGGTTCGATTCCTCAGCACCACATAATCAGAAAAAGCCGCAAGTGGTGCTGTGGCTCATGTGGTAGGGTGCTAGCATTGAGCTGAAGAGCCGAGGGACAGCGCCCAGGCCCAGAGTTCAGGCCCCACCTCCAACAAAATATATATATATATATCATGGACAGAGCCCATGCCCTGAATTCACGCCCTATGACCAACAACAACAACAAGAACAGAAAATAAAAAGCAGAGGAAAATTGGGACTTGATGTCTTTGGGCTTAGATAGCCTTACCCAAAATCACTGATCCCCCTATCAACCAAATATTTAAGGTGGAGGCTGCCTTCATTGAAGTAATTTCTTTCATTTTCTTGTTTGTGGCAAGAACTATGTTCAATGCTAGGAAACAAAGAAATAGTCTAAGACCTAAAGCCTATCTTCAGGATACATGAAGTATTCAGGGGAGATGGGGTGAAAAGATGAAAGGAAAAGGCAGAAGATGGGATAGGAAATATAGTTGCCAAGTTATCAAAAGGTAGTTTGCCATGCTAGCCAGGAAAAAAACCCTAACCTGGACCCATTTCTCATCCAGACATGCAGCACTATGTAGACCGAAAGAGTTAACCTATGAAGTCATCAACATACAAGTTACACAGGTATGTACAGGGGATTTCAAAGGGCTCAATCCTATTTCCTTCATCTTATAGTAACCTTGGCCTGCAAAGACCTCCTCCTTTTCTAATAGATTATAACTACAGTCCATTATCTGACAAACAGGTAAGCAACTGAAATGCAGTGATAGGGCAAAAATTAAATACCAGCCAGGCACCAGTAGCTTATGCTTTTAATCCTAACTATTCAAGAGGCTAAGACTGAGGCTCTTGTTTCAAGGCCAGCCTGGGTAGAAAAGTCTGAGAGTGTCTTATCTCTAGTTTACAAGCAAAAAAAAAAAAAAATCTAGATAGAAGATAGGTGGTAGAGCACCATCTGTAAGCAAGAAAGCTAAGAGAGCATCAGTACCAGCACACACACACACACACACACAAATTAAATACCTATTGCCCCAAAAGGCAACCTGCTGACATCATCTCCTCTCTTGCTTCTCCAAAAGGATAAACAACAGAAGGAAGAACTGGCACGGATTATGGGAGAGTTTGAGATCCCAGAGCAGCCAAAGCAGAGCACCAACAAGGGGGATGACTTGCTCGCTATGATGGACGAGTTATAGTTGCACTGACCAGACACAGCCTCCCACCTCCCCAGAAAAGCTGCTTGAAGAGAACCTCTGTGGAAGGAAGGCCAAGAATCTCCCACTGATTGAGGCTGGTACCTCTCAGTCCCTGATTATGCCATAACAAACTGCAAGGCTCACTCAGAGAATACCCTCTCCTGAAGACACACATGTATATGGATTTTCAGCAAAATATATCCTGGCTGTTAAACCAGACCTTTCCTGTTTATTTCTAATTATAGGTAAGTATAAAACGTCCTTGGCCGGAGGCTGAGCCTGAGTTAGTAAGAGGCTACTGCCATGATCATTTCCACGTTAACCACATCAGCTCTCCCATAAGGACAATGCATCTTACAGATGATTGTAAGCCATAACAGAACATCAAATGTAGCTAGGCATTATGACACACATTATAATCCCAGCACTTGGGAGGCTGGGGGAGGAGGATTGTGATTTTGAGGCCAGTCCAGACTATACAGTGAGACCCTATTTTTTAAAAAATCAAATGATGTAGACAGGCTCTACTGACTCATTCCTGTTATCCTAACTACTTAGAAGGATGAGATCTGAGGATCTGAGTTTAAAGCCACCCCAGCAGAAAATTCCATGAGACTTTTTTTTTTTTTTTGGGTCCGGTCGTGGGGCCTGGGCCTGGGCGCTGTCCCTCAGCTCTTCAGCTCAAGGCTAGCGCTCTACCACTTGAGCCACAGCGCCACTTCCGGCTTTTTTTCTTTTTGCTTATGTGGTGCTGAGGAATTGAACCCAGGACCTCAGGCATGCAAGGCAAGTACTCTACCACTGAGCCACCTTCCCAGCCCCTTCCATGAGACTTTTTATCTCTAACCAGCAAAAAGCCAGAAGCAGAGCTGTGGTTCAAGTGACAAAGCACCAACCTTGGGTGAAAAAGCCAAGTGAGAACAGGAAGCCCTGAGTTCAAGACCCAGTACTGGTCCACACACACACCACACACAGAGACCACAATATGAAATGTGTTATGCTTTGTAGGTGAGTTTGAACTCAAGGGGAATAGTAATTGCCTCTATCAGGGTCCAGTTGGGTGGCATCTCCCCAGACACACTATGAACTGCTGCTGCTTCTCAGTCAGTCGTGGGGCTTGAACTCTGGGCCTTAGAGCTGTCCTTCAGCTCTTCAGTTCAAAGCTAGTACTCTACCACTTGAGCTACAGCACCACTTCTGGTTTTCTAGTGGTTTATTGGAGATAAAGAGTTTCACCAACTTTCCTACCTGGGCTGGCTTTGAACCACGATTCTCAGATCTCAGGTGTGAGCCACCAGTGCCCAGCTTTTTTTTTTTTTTTTTTAATTAGTCATGGGGCTTGAACTGGGGGACCTGGTCACTGTCCCTGAGCTCTTCTGCTTAAGGTTAATACTCTACTACTTTGAGCCATAGGGCCACTTCCAGTATTCTGGTGTTTAATTGGAGATAAAAGAGTCTCACAGGGGCTGGGAAGGTGGCTCAGTGGTAGAGCGCTTGCCTTGTATGCTCGAGGCCCTGGGTTCGATTCCTCAGCACCACATAAGCAAAAAGAAAAAAAAAATGGAAGTGGCACTGTGGCTCAAGTGGTAGAGCACTAGCCTTGAGCTGAAGAGCTGAGGGACAGTGCCCAGGCCCAGAGTTCAGACCCCACGACCGGACCCAAAAAAAGAGTCTCACAGCCAAGAGTCAAAGGCTCACACCTGTAATCCTAGCTACTTTGGAGGCTGAGAGCTGAGGATTGTAGTTCAAAGCCAGTCCAGGCAGGAAAGTCATTGAGAATCTTATCTCCAATTAACCACCAGAAAAAACTTGAAGTGGTGCTGTGGCTCAAGTAATATAGCACTTGCTGTGAGCTGAAGAGCTCAGGGGCAGAGCCCAGGCCCAGAGTTCAAGCCCATAACCAAGACAGAGGCCCGTACTTCTCTGAACCCCTCTCCATCCATCTGTGCATAAACATTTATCCCAATTGAAGAGACACAACAAGAGGATATTTGCTTTCCAGCATCATATAATCTCCTTGCCCCCATAGTCTGCCTCTGCCACTTAGTGAGCTTGCCTTCTAAAGACACCAGTCTGATATGCTAGGACATCTGTCTGCCTAGCTTCCCCTTCAGTCACCAAGCTTGGCCTTACTTTGGTACATAGGAGGTACATGTGATATGCCACTTTCCTCCAGGGTACCAGTTCAGTTCCTTAGAGAAGCATGTAAAATATGGCCCAGACAATCTCCAGTGTCTCAGGAAGGAGCAGCAGCCCACAACCAAAGAACCCTCCCAGGTCAAGTAAACAGAAGGCTCAGGGTCCACTCAGTTCTTTGGAAGAATTATCTAGAAGATCAAAGAGAGAAGCTGCTCCTAAGCTGACCCAGGATATAGAGTTTGGTAAGTCACCAGCTAAACTAAAATGGCCTCCCAGCCAATAAAGTTATACTCACTAGACACTGGTGACACACACTTATAATCCTAGCTACTAAAGAGGCTGAGATCCGAGGATCTCGGTTGGAAGCCAGCCAGGGCAGGAAAAGTATGAAACTCTTTATCTCCAATTAATCACCAATAAAGCTCGGAGCAGAGCAGTGGTTCAAGTGACAAGAGTGCTAGCTTTGATCAAAAGAGGCTCAGGGACAGTGTCCAGGCTTTGAGTTAAAGCCCCAGGACCGCACCAAATATTAAAGGTACACTGTCTTATCTATGAAAACCCTCCCCTCAACCCCCAAAACAGTCCTCAAGGGAGAAGTTTGCTTTCTGTTTAGTCTCAGAAGCAATCTGGCCACCAGCTGGGAGCCCAACTGCGTAACAGGTGAAGGGAAAGTTTCTCTCCTGTTCTGAGTCTTGCTCTATCCACATTGTCACAAATGCAAACTTCACTGAGGCTCAGAGTAGGTCCTAAGGCTTTGGAGATAGGCCATCCATTGCCCAGAAGCAGCAGTCTCCTCCCTCCACCTAGCCCAGAATAATGTTGTCCTCTTGGTAAATAAACAAGATACAGATCTCTGGTGAGGCAGCTCTGTGATGACACAATCTAAGAGTTTCATGTATCTAGACTTGCACAAATATTAAGAAAAACAAGTTTATTTGCATGGTGGTGCAAAGCATTCAGAAAAGGCACCGGAGCTGGGAGGAGGCAGAAGAAAAAAAAAAAAGATGAGGGCTGGATATGTGGATCGGTGGTAGAGTACCTGCCAACCATGCACAGAAAGGAAGGAAGGAAGGGAGGGAGATAAAGAAAGAAGAGAGAAAGAGAAAAGATAATTCTGCCTAAAGTGTGGGCTAAGTGCTGACAGTTTACATATATTCATTTATAATGAGGCCTAAGGTACAAAGATCTCACTCATACAATGCTTCAGGGGAAGGTAAAGACACTGTGCTCTGGTACCATTCCTGACCAAAATCCCCCACCATGTTTGTTTGGGGTACAACCCTCCTCTAGCTCCTCCACAACCTCTTCCCAACTAAGTTGCACACAGTTCTCACACACTCTTATTCTTAAAGGACCTAGAGGGCATGTGAGGCAACTATGCAAAATCCAAGGGGATTCCCATGGCTCCCAGAAAAAAGCAGTCATAAAAAAATGAGTGAAAGGGCTGGGACTGTGGCTTAGTGGTAGAATGCTTGCCTAGCATGCATGAAGCCCTAGGCTTGATTTCTCAGCACCACATAAGCAGAAAAAACCAGAAGTGGCCCTGTGGCTCAAGTGGTAGAACACTAGCCTTGAGCTGAAGAGCTGCTCAAGCCCCACAACTCACCAAAAAAAAAAAAAAAAGAAGTGAGAGGAAGAAAAAGGTAATCTTTCAATTCTAAGGGGAAAGCTATTCTAAGTGGTCCACAGAAGTAATCACTTTCAAAGGTATAACTCAGGTTAGGTGATATGGCCACACCTGTAATATCAGCACTCAACAAGTCTCCACATTGGGCACTGGTGGTTCATGCCAGTAATCCTAGCCATTCAGGAGTCTGAGATTTGACTATCGCAGTTCACAGACAGCCAGGCAAGGAAGTCCATCTCTTCTCCAATTAACTACAAGAAAACTAGAAGTGGATCTGTGGCTCAAAGTGGTAAAGCACTATACTTGAGCAAAAAGGGCTCAAGGACAGTGCTTAGGCTATGAGTTCAAGCCCCATGGCCAACCAAAAAGAAAAGAAGAACTGGAGAGGAGACAGCCATCCTGGGCTACATGGTGAGCTTTTTTTTTTTTTTAATGGGGATAAAACTCACTTTTTTCTTAGATGTAAATCCCAGAAGGAAAGAAACAGACTTCTGCATCACAATCAGATACCCAGCTGCGTGCTGATCGTATGTCACAAGTCTACTTTGTAGACATCTGCATTGTCACTCTGGTTGACACACTGTCCAAGCCATCAGAGATCATAAAAAACAGAAATGCAAAGTTTAGTATATATGTTATCATAACAGCTAACCTTAAAGATTTCAATGAAGATCTGAACACTAGCTCTTACCCTTTGATGTGTGTGTGTGTGTGTGTGTGCGCGCGCGCGCGAGTGCGCGCACACGCTCCACTTCTAGCTTTTATTTTTGCTGGCCTTGGGGCTTGAACTCAGGGCCTAGGTGTTGTCTCTGACCAGCTTTCTGGAGGTTAGTTGGAGATAGTCTCATGGACTTTCCTGCTTGAACCAGCTTCAAACTGCATTCCTCAGATCTCATCCTCTAAATAGGGTTACAAAGTGGGAACCACTGGTTCCTGGCTGTCTTATTCCCTTTAAGTTATGCCCTGGATAACTTCTCAACAGCTAAATCCCTAAGCAGTGACAGTAGAGGGAGTTACAGGTAGGGATTAGGCTGACTCTGCCTGCATAGCTTGAGATTCTATGTGACCATATTTCTTGATGGTAATTCAACCCTTTTCAAGTGAGAATGTCAAGCTGTATTCCCAGGGCCAATAGAAATTATTGTGAATTACATTCCCTTGATATTCCATACCACTGCCACCACCATGTTCACATATATTCTGAGTCATTTTCCCTCTGCTGACACAAATAACATCAATTTCTCTGTTAGTTCCCAGAGCAATATGAAATCTAACTGCACCACTAGTGCAGACTTGGGGGGAGAGAGGTGTGAACAGGGTCCTCACATGGCCCGCCAACTCAGATCACTGTATCCTTCCCTCTGTGCAGGAGGCTCCAGCCAGCATGTTTTCAGGAAAAGTATGGTATCAGTGAAGGACACTTGGCTCAGGTTCTTTTTTTTTTTTTTTGGATCTGGTCGTGGGTTCTGAACTCTGGGCCTGGGTACTGTCCCTCAGCTCTTCAGCTCAAGGCTAGCACTCTACCACTTGAGCCACAGCACCACTTCGGCTTTTTTTTTTTTTTTTTGCTTATGTGGTGCTGAGAAATCGAACCTAGGGCCTCATGCATGCAAGGCAAGCGCTCTACCACTGAGCCACCTTCCCAGCCCTTGGCTCAGGTTCTTTAGATACCCTAAAGACCACTCAGCTGAGGTATTATCTGACCAAGCAGATAATACTTGTAGGTGTGTCCCCTTTCCCTCTCCTTTCCACCTCAGCTCTGTAAGCCCCTCTACTGAAGATATGTATAGAATAGTCATTCCTGTATACTTAGGGGGGTCTTTCTGTTTAGACCACTCCTACTGCCCTTTCAGCTTGTGCTTTTCCAGAGCAGTTTCGTTCCATCTTAACTAGTTTGGCTGTTCACCTGTTCTTCACCAGCACCCAGCTAACCTGCACCACACCTGCCTCTACCACCTCTCTCTGTTTTCACCACTGACCATAGTCCCTATTCCTCTGGCTTTCTGAAAGTTCTTGGCCCTCCTCTTCTTCCAAAAACTCTCACCCATTGGCTCTCATGGCTCTTATGCATTTGAGTTTCTGACCATTCTTCTCTCAGTGCCTTCTAGTTAAGGACTACCCTATATCATAAAGTTCTAGGTAGGCTTTTTTTTTGAGGGGGGGGGTCCGGTTATGGGGCTTGAACTCTGGGCCTCAGCTCTTCAGCTCAAGGCTAGTGCTCTACCACTTGAGTCACAGCACCACTTCCAGGTTTTTCTGCTTATGTGGTACTGAGGAATCGAACCAAGGGCCTCATGCATGCAAAGTAAGCACTCTACCACTGAGCCACCTTCCCAGCCCCCGCCCCAGGTTTCTTTTAAAAAGCATCTAAAAGGGGGTTGGAGCCTGTAATCCTAGCTACTCAGAAGGCTGAGATCTAAGGATCCTGGTTTGAAGCCAGCCCAGGCGGAAAACCCATGAGACTCTTATTTCCAATTAACTGCTGCAAAAGCCAGAAGTGGAGCTATGGCTCAAGAGGTAGAGCACAAGCCTTGAGCACAAAAAGCTCAGGGACAGTGCTCACATGTTGAGCTCAAGCTCCCAACACTTGCAAAAGCGGGGCTGGGCTGGCGGTAGAGCTCAGTGGTACAGCACATGTTAAAGCATACATGAGGGCTGGGAAGGTGGCTCAGTGGTAGAGTGCTTGCCTTGCAAGCATGAGGCCCTGGGTTTTTTTTTTGAGACCAACCTGGGTAACAGAGAAAAAATTTGTCTCAAAAGAATAAAAAAAAGCCAAGCACCAGTGGCTCATACCTATAATCCTAGCTACTACTCAAGAGGCTGAGATCTGAGGATAATGGGTCAAAGCCAGCCGGGGCAAGAAAGTCTGTGAGACTCTTATCTCCAATAAACCACTCAGGAAACTGGAAGTGGTGCTGTGGCTCAAGGGTGCAAGACTTGAGCTAAAGAGCTGAGGGACAGCGCCCAGGCCCAGAGTTCAAGTCCCACGACTGACAAAATAAAAAATAAAATAAGAAATAGGGTGTGTGGGGGGGGGGGAAGGGGGAGAAGGAGAAAGATTGGGATTGGGGGGAGGGGGGAGGCTGGGAAGGGATGTGAAGGGTAAACAAAAGGAGGAGGATGCAATGCTTGGTAAGAAATGTACGCATTATCCTGCCCATGTAACTGTAATGCCTCTGTACAGTATCTTCACAAATAAAATTAAAAAAAAATAATAATAAAAAAGAAACAGGGTGTGAAAAAACTTTTAAAAGTCAAGATAATAGAAAATAGAAAAGATTCCCATAGAAAAGAACTAGAAGGAGCGGGGAAGGTGGTTCAATGGTACACTACTTGCCTTGCATGCATGAGGCCCTGGGTTCGATTCCTCAGCACCACCTAAGCAGAAAAAGGCAGAAGTGGCACCATGGCTCAAGTGGTAGAACACTAGCCTTAAGCTGAAGAGCTCAAGGACTGAGCCCAGGCCCAGAGTTCAGGCCCTACAACGGACAGAAAAAAAAAGAACTAGAAGCAGCTGGGTACTGGTGAATCATAACTGTAATCCTAGCTACTCAGGAAGCTGAGACTTGGAAGATTGTGATTCTTAAAACTAGCCCAGGTAAAAATTCCCATTTCCAATTTTACCAGCAAAAAGCTAGATTGGAAATGTGGCTTACGTGGTAAAGCATCACTGTAAGCAGAGAGACAGCGTGAGGCTTTGAGTTCAAGCCACACACCAGAACACATATACAAACATACACAATAAACTAGAAACAATAAGTCGTTTTCCAAAACTTCCTATGAAGTAGCTCTGTAGGCATAGAAATGAGCTGCAGAAGAGCTGGTCACTGAAGTACTTCAGACAGAGGTCAGGAGTGCTGATAGTATGTTGTAATGGAGACTTTGGCATAGGTAAATCGAAGCAGATGACCTGAAGAGGCCATTCTCTTAGGATTCTGAGCAATCCTCTAATAACTGGAAATGAAACCACTCAGAGCTCATCTAAAAGGAAGCAGAAAAACCCAAGACTCCTGAAATGAACTCAATATAAGTAGATCTCATACTAAAAGTATGGACTGCAAAAACCTGAAACCAATGCTCACAAAATTGAAAATCTTCTTGAGGCCTGGGAATGTGGCTTAATGATAGAGTGCTTGCCTAGCATGCATGAAGCCCTGGGTTCAATTCCTTAGTACCACATAAACAGAAAAAGCCAGAAGTGGCACTGTGACTGAAGTGGTAGAGTGCTAGCCTTTAGCAAAAGAAGCTCAGGGACAGTGCCCAAGCTCTGAGTTCGAACCCCAATATTGGAAAAAAAATCTATGACCAGTCTCCAAGTTTTGGGAGAAAAATTAGGGAGGGGTACGCACTACCTTATGTAACTATACATCACCTTGACAATAAATTTGTTTTTTAAATTTCTTGAAAAGGCATAAGGCAGGGGCTGGGAAGTGGCTCAGTGGTAGAGCACTTGCCTTGCATGCTCAAGGCCCTGGGTTCGATTCCTCAGCACCACATAAGAAAAAAGCTGGAAGTGGCACTGTGGCTCAAGTGGTAGAGCACTAGCCTTGAGCTGAAGAACTGAGGGGACCACGCCCAGGCCCAGGGTTCAGGCCCCAAAAGAGGATCCAAAAAAAAAGAAAAAGAAAAGGCATAAGGCAACTCATTGAGTTGTGATAAAAACTGGAGACTCAGAAAACAACCAAGAAGGAACCCAGGAAGAGTGGGCAATGACAAAGGACATCAGCACCAAGGTGACACTAGCTCAAGGTGACAAAGGCACCAGGAAAGAGCCAAACAGACCTGCTGGGTTGTGTCACTTGTTTCAGATTTAAAGTTTGATAATGCTTAAGTATAGGTCACAAACTCTCAAATGACAGCTGACAAAGATCAAAGATATTATCTGGACTTAAATCATCTTGTCTGGGAAGCAGAGCCTTACCTCACATTAAAATTCACAGAATGTCAGGTTTCCCCACATGCTTAAGGTGCCTTTTTCCTCAGCAACCTACCATAAGCCTGATAGTTCCTTCACAGGCCCAACTGAGGCTGTAGAAATCCTGGCCATCTATTGAGGCTTTAAAACTAGCCCTCTCCTCTACCTCTAGACCACCTCCCCTGCATGAGCCCTCTTTAAGCAAACTTGAGAGACCACATGGAAAAGGTTTACAAGTGAGGCTGCTGTGAAAACTCCCTACTAACTCATCATCTCTCCCTTTACTTGCTGAGGATCTGAGGACATTTCCACATGGAGGACTTCCCTTCTGGCCCTGCCTCTAGTTTCTCTTACCAGTAGTCATCTTGTGGTATTAGTCTCCTTAAATCTGTCAGAGAAGTGCCAGGGGCCAGGGGCTCACACCTGTAATCCTAGCTACTCAGGAGGCTGAGATCTGAGGATTGTGATTCAAAGCCAGCTGGAGCAGGAAAGTCTGTGAGACTCTTATCTTTAACCACCAAAAAGCAGAAGAAGAGCTGTAACTCAAGTGGTGGAGCACTAGCCTTAAGCAAAAAAGCTGAGATAGTACCCAGGCCCTGAGTTAAACCTCAGGACTGACATGCACACACATACATACACACACAATTCCAAAACAAAACACTGGTTTTATATTGCAAAGCCTGTTAATGTCACTCATAACAGAAGACAGCTGGATTTTCCTATCGGCTTCTGAATGTTTCTTTGTGAGAGGTTTTTGTTTTGCTTTGTATTCAGACAGGCTATATAGCCCAAGTTGGCCTGGAAATGGATATCCTCCTACATCTTTCTCCTGGGGTTACAGTTGTGCATCACTACCCCAAGTTCTGGTTGTTTTGGCTGGGATGAAGGAAATTCAGTCTCACACAGAAACTAGTTGAAACAGAGATCACACTAGGAGAGGCTTCCCTTGAGAGAAAGGGAAGAGAATACTAATTTGTGTGTAAGAGAAAGACAATTTTATTTTTAGGCTGAGACCAGCTGTGGTCCCTGGCAGAATGGCAAGGGTCCTGGGTAAGATGGAAAAGTCTATGAATCAACTTATTAAGCTATTCCTGTGGACAGGGCATGTGATCCCAGCACTAGGAAGGCTGAAGTAAGAAAAACCTCAAGTTTAAGGCCAGCCTGGGCTACACTAGCAAGGCCCTGTCCAAAAATAAAAAAAACACTTCAGTGTTAACAGGTGGCTCAAAATTGAACAATTCACTGAGACAGACATCTTTTGTTTTCCTTGTGAGGATATTGAAGTTAAGAGGAAATATGCAGCTTCTCTAAGGCTATATAATATACATTGATCTCCTCTTTAGAAGCCTATCATCTGCACTTCTAGATGAGGAAAGCTAGGCTCAGAGAGGACAATTAGCTTGCCTAAAGTCATACAGCAAGTAGGAGACGTTGAACGTAGAACTCCGTAACGGAGCCTACACTCCCACTAACCATGAAATCCTTACCTTGGCTTGCAAAGACCTACATTTCTGTGGTACCCGCTTTCTCTGACCTCTTGATTCATTCTCCCCAGTCTCACTGGCCTTTCCGTTCCCCCACATTGTCAAAGTCACGTGCACAAACTGTTGCCTCGGGTGGTCACGCTCCCGCAGCTCCCGCAAGGCTGGCTTCCAATCACCCATCCCCGCTCACGCGGCCCCTCCTCAGGCCATCCCTGACCATCACCTCACGGCACTTTAACCAGCTGAACAAGGTTAATCCCAATCTTTTTCGAGTTATTTTCTCTCTCCTCCGCAGCGACATTAGCTCAGAGAACCATTAAAAGTCTACGTCTAGGGCCTGGGAAAGTAGCTGACCGCTCAGAAGACTAAAAACCTTCTCCTCAGTTCCAACGACTGCAACGGAGGCGCGTCCCGGGCGGGAATTTGGCGGCGCGGGGCCTCCTGGGAGTTGTAGTCTGGCAGGCCAGCCCACGACGCGCGGCCTCCCGGGAATTGTAGTCTACGGCCCGGTCCCGCTGCAACGTGACCTGTGCTCTCGCGCGCTCGGTACTAAAGACGCACGGGGGCCGCGGTTGCCATGGCTTCTCTGCGCGGGGGCGGCGGGAGGCAATTCTGCTAGGCGTTGGCGGGCTTCGGCGGCGACCCCGAACCGGAAAGCGGAAGGAATTTTGCGAGGTGAGTCGCGGAAAGGCGAAGTGCGGGGAGCCCAGGGGAGGGCGGGGCGGGGCGCGCGGGGGGTGGTTTCTCCCCACCCCCAGGTCCCGAGTAGTTTGTCTTTTCAAACCCACCCTTTTCTCTGCGCGTTAGGCGGCCTCAGCATCCTCAGTTTACCCATATTGCTAACCAGCCGACCCCTAGGAGCTGGCCCCAGTCCTCCCTCCAGGAAAGTGGCAGATCCAGTCCTGGTGCCCAGGCCTGACCGACTCCAGGTCCAGAGTCTGCTTTTCTTTTCTTTTTCTTCCTCAGTATCTCTAATCTTTCTCTGCCCCTATGCTTGAAACATCGTCTCGCCATGCAGCCCAAGTTGGCCTCAGTTTCCATCCTTCTCCTTCTGCCTACCAGGTGCTGGGGTTACAGTTGTGCAGCACCATAACCAGCTCCCAGGGGCTGTTCTTTGCATTCACAGTGGCAACCCCAGCTTTTGCTTGATTACATCCTAAGACTGAAGGTTGGGTAAGGATCTTTAGATCCTTATGACGACCCGAACCCAACCTCTCTCATCAGTGGAAGTCACTGTGTATGCAGCCTTGAGGGAGATGTTTGTTGAATGACTTTGGAAGGAAGTTCTGCAATTAAAGATGGGCAAGAAAAGTTTTTCTATTAATTTAGTATGAATATGCTAAAACGAACGTGCAATATAGTGAGATTCTGATGGCCTTATTGAGCCTATAGTTGAATAAATGTGGAAACAGGTTGGGAGATATTAAGCATTAACTTTTTCTTTTTGTCAGTCATGGGGCTTGAACTCTGAGTCTGGGCTCTGTCCCTGAGCTCTTCAGCTCAAGGCAAGTGCTCTACCATTTGAGCCACAGTGCCACTTCGGCTTTCTGGTGGTTAATTGGAGATAAGAGTCTTACAGACTTATCTGCCTGGGCTGGCTTTGAACCATGATCCTCAGATCTCAGCCTCTTGAGTAGCTAGGATTACAGGCATGAGCCACCAACCTCCCAGCTTAAGTATTAACTTTCAAATTTACAGAAATAAGAGGGAGTGGGGATTCTAACCTAGGTTTCATTTTCTCTACCTTCAAAACCTATGTACTTTATATGCTACCTTTTTTTTTTCAGCAACCTAAATTTTTACTCATGACAACTTCAGGGAATATCTCTGAAGATGGGCCTCTGGCCATCACCTTCTTGAGGGATGTATTAGAAAGGACTGTTCCTGGGCTGGGATGGTGCCTCAGTGGTAGAGTGCTTGCCTTGCATGCATGAGGCCTGGGTTCGATTCCTCTGCACCATCTAAACAGAAAAAGTCCGAAGTGGTTCTGTGGCTCAAGTGGTAGAGCTCTATCCTTGAGCTGAAGAGCTAAGGGACAACACCCAGGCTCAGAGTTCAAGATCCACAACCAAGAAAGCTAGCAAGAAAGAAAGAAAGAAAGAAATGCACATTCCTAGGCCCCCAGCTCAGATTCATTGAATCAGGAATTGGGACTAGGGCTTAGCAGTCTGTGATTTAACAAGCCCTCCATGATTATGATGCACAGCTACATTTGAGAAATAGTGTCTTTCATTAAATCCCCCAATTATTTAATATTTATTTGGTGCTGGGGAATAAACATCCTGTACCTTGAACATGCTAAGCAAGTTCTCTCTTTTTTGGGGGGGGGATCCAGTTGTGGGGCCTGAACTCTGGGCCTGGGCACTGTCCCTCAGCTCTTCAGCTCAAGGCTAGTGCTCTACCACTTGAGCCACAGCTCCACTTCCGGCTTTTTTTCTTTTTGCTTATGTGGTGCTGAGGAATTGAACCCAGGGCCTCAAGCATGCAAGGCAAGCGCTCTACCACTGAGCCACCTTCCCAGCCCTAAGCAAGCTCTCTCTTGCTCACACTGGTTCTCTCTCCCCTTTCTTCCCCTCTCTCTTTCCTCTGTCCTCTCCTCTCCTTTCCTCTCCTCCCTCACTCAGCTTTCTTGCTCACAGCTGGTACTCAACCACTGGAGCCACACTTCCAGTTCCTCACAGCTGTTCAATTGGAAACAGAGTCTCACAGACTTTTTCTCAAGTCTCAACCTCCTGAGTAGCTAGGATTTAAAAAAAGAAAAGTGCAGACCTGTGTCCACTGATGCAAAAATTGGGAAAATGACTGGTATGATGGTACAGGTCTGTAATCCCAGCTACTTGAGAGACTAGAGCAAGAAGATAAACAAATTTGAGGCTAGCTTGGTGAACTTAGCAAGATCATGAAAAGGAATGGGGAATGTAGCTGAGTGGTAGAGCACTTGCCTAACATGTCTAAAGTTCAATTCCTAGCACTGGGGGAGAAAAAAGGAAATAAGAAAAGAGAAAGAAATTGGGGAGATGGTCAGGTTGGGGGAGTCTATGCTGGGAATTGTTGAGGACCTGATGGAGGTGAGCTGGAAATGTACTCCATAGCCTGCTACAATTCCCATTTATGTTTTCCTATCCATAGCAAGCATCTGGCCCATGTGGCAGAATGGCGCTGAGCCACTCACTGAAAGAGCGGACCATCTCAGAGAACAGCCTGATCATCCTGTTACAGGGCCTCCAGGGCCAAGTAACCACTGTGGACCTGCGGGATGAGAGTGTGGCCCGTGGACGCATTGACAATGTTGATGCTTTCATGAACATCCGACTGGCCAAGGTCACCTACACAGACCGTTGGGGACATCAGGTTGAGCTGGATGACCTTTTTGTGACAGGCCGCAATGTGCGGTATGTCCACATCCCAGATGACGTGAACATCACTGCAACCATTGAGCATCAGCTACAGATCATCCATCGTGTGCGCAACTTCGGTGGCAAAGGCCAAGGCCGGAAAGAATTTCCCTCAAAAAAATTTAAGTGAGCCTGGGTGCCTGTGCTTATGCCTGTAATCCTAGCTACTCAGGAGTCTGAGATCTGAGGATCACTGTTTGAATTTAGCCTTGGCATTCCCTATGAAACTCTATCTCCAATTAACATTCAAAAACTAGAAGTGGAGCTGTGGCTCAAGTGGTAGAGGGCTAGCCTTGAGCAAAAGAGCTCAGGGACAGTGCCCAGGCCCTGAGTTCAAGCCCCATGGCCAGGAAAAAAAAGAAAAGAAAAAAAAGTGAGGCTGTCCCCCTAGCAAACTCCATCATCAACTCAGGGTCCACCTGTATTCTGAGCCAGATCCCTGCCATCTCTCTCTGCCTGGAGCATGGTGTCTAACAGATGCCATCTTTCACAGGTGCCTTTCAAGGGTCCCACCTCTCAGGCTCACCCTGGGACTCAGACTCCTGTCTGCCTGTGGCCTTGGGGTAGTTGACAAGCCCTCTTTTTTGATCATTTGTGTTGGAATCAGTGATTTACTAAACTAGGGTGTGTCAAATGATTTTTTTTAACGGTTTGCAGTTGTGTTCATCTCATAAAACTAAACTTGGATGCAAACAAGTCCATGCTTCAGTGTTCTCCCTGCTGTGTGCTGGGCTTCCTGTCCTGAATAGTAGGCAAGAAGGAGATCTCAAACCTGGCTAGACAATGGAATCACCTGTCTGTCCACCCCTAAGGTCAGATTTAATTGATGTGGAGTACAACCCAGACACTAGGACTTCTAAGTTTCCCAGATGATTCTGGGAAACACAACAGAAAGAATAAGACCTATAGTAGGAGTACTTGAGTGTGGTCAGATGGAAAAGGGCCTGTTTTCAGAGGCAATTAATTTCATTGCTGTTTCTGGAAGCTGAGAGGGTGGAGTATCCCAGACCTTCCCCTCAGGTGTGGGAGTTCAGTTAATAGCAAGAAATCAAGCAGAGCACTAGTGGCTCACACCTATAATCCTAGCTACTCAGAAAGCTGAGATCTGAGGATCTCAGTTCAAAGCCAGCCCAGGCAGGAAAGTCTGTGAGACTCTTTATCTCCAATTAACTACCAGAAAATCAGAAGTGACACTGTGGTAGAATGCTCAGGGACAGCATCCAGGCCCAGAGTTCAAGCCCCACAACCAACAACAACAAAAATAGCAAGAAGTCAGTCCTCAGTTCTAAGAATCGTTGGGTCTGGATTGGAGTTGCCCTCTATATTCTAAACCTGCCACAGGCAAATGACCACCTCAGTGAAAGTAACTGCCCTGTGGATCCAGAGTTTATGTTCATCAAACAGACACAGAATAACAGCCATGGGCTTTTTGCTGAGCACACGACAAAATAAGATTTGAACTTGGTCACAAGGAGCTCCTAGTCTAGAGCGAGAGAGGGTCCAGAAAAAAACTAAGATAAAATCCAGTTTGAGAACAGCCATACCTGAATTCTGAATTAGTCAGCCCACTGAACTTAAAGCACTTGTATTTCATGAGATTTGAGAGAGGATTATCTATTTGGCACCAGCAGGCCAAGGTCACTGCATTCCTATTCTAGCTCAGTCTTTATCAAAGTGTTGCCTGTGGATCATCAAAACTAGAATGTATGCAAGGAATGCTCTTTCTTGGCTCAGACTGGAACCAGAATCTACATTATTAGCCACCTGCCTGCCATGATTCTTTTGCACACTGTGTTTATCTCATTTTCTAGGAGCCCATAACTTCCCTTTGTGTTCAGAGAGGACAGAGGGTCCCAGCTAGGAGAAACCATATCTCATGAGTTTCCAGGCCCTTCTGAAGAGACCAACACCACAAGCTAATCACTGTTAAGAGACACTAGGGCCAGTCCCAGGAGGGAAGTCCTTGCTTTAGAAATGTCAACAGATCCTCAGCAAGTGGGAGGAAAGATGATGAGCTGGTGGGGAGTTCCCACAGCAGCCTTCCTGGTAATATGCTCACATTCCAGATGATGTGAGCATCATTTCATAGGTGAACATTAGTCTAAAGTTGCTTACAAGCTTGAAGAGAGCTCATGCTGGGGGAAGGGGTGGTGTAGGAGTAGAAGACAGGTCTGACTCTGAGGCTTTAGTGTGTGCTAGGGACTTCTACAGCCTCAGTAGGACCAGTGAAGGAAGCAGCATCAGGCTGTGTGGGTTGCAGAGGAGAAAGGCTCAGGATGTGTTTCCTCCGTATCACCTTCCCTGAGGGGCCTTCTGTTCTTCCTGAGCAGAATTCTGGAAAGATAGATGGGAGGGAGAGGAGTCAATCTCTGCTGTGACTTAAGCCAAACCTCAAGAGGAGAGCACAGCAATGTCTGCAAGCCTCAAGAAAATGGGTCTCTTGTGGCCTGGTCTTGGATTGCTGCAAAATGCTGTCAGGGGCCCAGTTAAATGCTGAGAAGGCCTAGGGATTACCAGCCTATGAGAAGCCAGAACTCCCTGACTGCCATCTCGCAGGGAATCAATTACCCACCATGCATGGCAAAGCACACTGGCACTAACTAAGGGAACAATATGATAGATAAGAATCTTGCTCAGCCGGGCGCTGGTGGCTCACGCCTGTAATCCTAGCTACTCAGGAGGCTGAGATCTAAGGATCCCGGTTCAAAGCCAGCCCGGGCAGGAGAGACCCTGAGACTCCTATCTCCAATAAACCACCAGAAAACCGGAAGTGGCGCTGTAGCTCAAGTGGTAGAGCGCTCACCTTGAGCTGAAGAGCTGAGGGACAGCGCCCAGGCCCAGAGTTCAAGCCCCACGACCGACAAAAAAAAAAGAATCTTGCCCCCTAGGTGACTGATACTCTACTGAGGGAGACACAATAAACCAAGAAAGAAAAATATGTATAGAAACTGTGAAGGAAATAAACAGGGTGAATAATGGAGCTAATTTTATTTTGGAAAATAGTCTGAGGAAGTGAAATAAACCAAGAAGGTACCTGCCACTTAAAAGGCCAAGAGAAAGCAGAGGGAATTGCTAGTGCAGGTTTTGAAGTGGCAAAGCTAGGCTGTTATCCACAGAGACAAGTGAGGTGGAGAAAGGGGTGTTGGGCCACATGATTACAGGCCTTTGGTTAGTGTAACTGGTTACAGTTTCTCTCCTCTCTCTTGCCACAGCTCCACTTCCAGCTTTTTGGTGGTTAATTGGAGATGTCTTACAGACGTTCCTGCCCAGGCTGGCTTTGAAACAAGATCCTCTGATCTCAACCTCCTGAGTAGCTACGATTATAGGCATGAGTCACCAGTGCCTGGCTTCTCTTTCCCCATAGGTGCAATGTATTTTTAGTACTATTAGTTCATCTTTCTTTTTTCCCTCTCCCCTCTTCTTTTTCTTTTTGGGGAGAAGGACGTATGCTAGAGACTGAATCTGGGGCCTGCATTAAGCACATAATCTATTAAGCTACACCCTAAACCCTGGTTCTAATTTCTCATGTGCAGAAAATAGAACTTAGATTTTTTTTTCTTTTTTTCGGTAGTAGGGTTTGAACTCAGGGCCTGGGCATTATCCCTGAGCAATTTTGCTCAAGGCTAGCACCCTACCACTTTGAGCCACACTGCCACTTCCAGTTTTTTGAGTAGTTAATTGGAGATAAGCGTCTCACAGGGACTTTTTTATCTGGGCTGGCTTTTAACAATGATCCTCAGATCTCAGCCTCCTTGCTAGCTAGGATTATAGGTGTGAGCCATTGGCACCTGGCCTGGATTTTCTTTTACTCACTTCAATTCCTGTTTTCCCAACTCAGCCAGAGTGGCAGAAACGTAATTGCAGATGCTTCAGAGTTCTCATCACTTTCCTCAGAATGATATCTGGATTCTGGGGCATCTTCTTTCCAAATGCCAAAGCCAGGGAGGGGCTCTCTGATGTGGTGATCATCCAGTCACCTTGGCATCCACTGACAGATTCTCATTTTGTCTAGTCTTTGGGCATCAGCCCTAGAAAGTTGCTTACTTACCCAACACCAGTGACTCTCACCTGTAATCCTAGCTACTCAGGAGGCTGAGAGGATCACAGTTGAAAGCCAACCCAGGCAGGAAAGGCCGTGAGATTCTTCTCTCCAGTTAACCCCCAGAAAACCTTTAGAAGCAGCATTATGGCTTAAGTGGTAGAGCACTGGCCTTGAGCTGAAGAGCTCAGGAACAGTGCCCAGACCCAGAGTTCAAGCCCCACGAAAAAGAAAGTTGCTTATTTAATCACTCCCTAACCAAAAGACCCCTCTTTATGTCACTATGGCTCATTGTCAGGAAACAAGTTAATTAGATTCCTGCTTTCCTGCTCTCCTCAGACTATGTTAGAGCCAGAAGTTCTTAGGTTAGGACCAATTTAGTCAAACGCAGCCCACAGCTTCTCAGCTGCGTTTCTCAAGAGGGTTTTGTTACCTCCCTGATGAGGCACCTGAGAAAAAGCCAGCATTTGTCCCCTAAGCAACTCCTGAGTACCAGCTGATGTCCCCAGGCCTAGAGAAGTTTCTCTGTGGAAGGGGACCCTTTTTTCCATCCCACTATTAGGTTCCCACATCCCCCCATTCCAGTTTCCTAAATTTGTTTCTACATAGAAATTCTTTCCATTCCTCCCTGCAAGCTGGGCTTTGGAATCCAGAAGCTAAAAATGGATTCTGCATTCATTCTGTTGTACTCTTCATTTCCTGGAGCAACAAATGTGCAGTAACCTAACTGCATAAGGGAGGGGCCCCGGAACACCAAGGAAAAGATTGAAGTCATAGTTTCAGATAGTATTGTGCCATCCATGTCTGGATTACCACGGCCTTTGTTCAAGCTCACATCTATACTTTCTGCAGCTTTAGCTGACGTGCACCCCAGTTGATGACAGAACCCAAGGAGTTTTGAGAGCTCAGGTGACACTGCCCCTCCCTGGAAATAGTCCAAAAGTCTATTGCTTGCATGGAGGAGACTGCCAGGGAGGGCACTGGAGAAAGCCCAGTGGGCATGCAGCTTACAGGTCAACTCTCCCTATGGAGATATCATGTCCACCTCTCAGCATGGCTGCACTGGGTGGACTTAGACTATTTCTGTGAGTTCCAGTCTGATATGCCTGGCTCAAGGATCTATAAGGGCAACAGCAATTCTCTGAATGTTGTAGAAGGGACTAGAGAAGCAGCACACAGCTGAAATATGACAAAACTGGTTTAGTCTGCTATGGGGTGAAATTATGCTCTGGAGTGGTCATCCCAGTCTGCTGTTCCTGATCATAAGCTGCAATGACTGTGATGAATGAAATGTTATATATGTGTTATATAATGATATATATATATATATATATATATATATATACACACACACATATTGCCAAATACAAGGCCTGTGTGGAGGAAAAATATTGAAAAAGACTTTAAGGTGAGAAGGTTTGAGACCAATGACCCAGTCCAACTCCATCACTTTTCATTTAGGAAAGAGATCGCTCGTAAGCTTTCACGGCTATTTAGAGGCAAAAAGCTGAATGAGCAACATAATGGTCCCTACAAATGGTTTCTACCTGTCCCATGCCCTCTGCCAGGATTTCTTTATGCACCACAGGGCAGAGCTGTGATACCAGATATGGTATCACAACATTCAATCAGTCTTTGTGGGATGAAAGTAATCTTCCTGCATCATGATAACAACCATGAAAGTTAACAGCCCCATTTTGCAGTTCAAACAAGCTCACAGAAATTAAATGTGAACAACAGAATATAGATTTGAACTTGGGTCTGCCTAGCTCCAAACTCCATGATCTGTTTTTGCCAGTACCAGGGCTCTTCTACTTTGAGTCATGACGCCACTTCCACTTTTCTGGTGGTTAATTGGAGATAAGAGTTTCACAAGCCGGGCGCTGGTGGCTCACGCCTGTAATCCTAGCTACTCAGGAGGCTGAGATCTGAGGATCGAGGTTCAAAGCCAGCCCGGGCAGGAGAGACCCTGAGACTCCTATCTCCAGTAAACCACCAGAAAACTGGAAGTGGCGCTGTAGCTCAAGTGGTAGAGCGCTCGCCTTGAGCTGAAGAGCTGAGGGACAGCACCCAGGCCCAGAGTTCAAGCCCCACGACCGACAAAAAAAAAAAAAAAGTTTCACAGACTTTCTGCCTGGGCTGGCTTTGAACCGTGATCCTCAGATCTCAGCTTCCTGAGTAGCTAGGATTACAGGTGTGAGCCACCAGCACCCAGCTCACTAGCTTAGTTTTTTCACTCAAGGCCAATATTCCACCACTTGAGCCACCTCTATTTCCAGCTTTTTGTTGATCAATTGGAGATATAGTCTCACAGATTTTTCTGCTTAGGCTAACTTAAAACCTCTATCCTCATCTCTCAGCCTCCTTAGTGACTAGTATTATGAGCATAAGCCACCACCACCTGGCTTTCCATGATCTTAACTGTTATACAATTCTGTTTCCCAGGGCTCTTGATGATGAGTAAGGTTTCAGTTGCCTCTGTTCCCCACAGTGGTTATACCTAGCCACACTCAAAACTTGCCATATTTAGGCTTTAGGGATTGATCATCAAATGAAGACAAAAACCAATCAGTAAGGTGGGCAGGTTCAAAGCATCAAGAAGCCCCTATGGCTTGCAGCCTCCTCCCGTCCTTCTGTGATAGGTAGAGATGTGACTATATACCTCTTTAAGCCACAATCTCCGGCTGTTGTGACAGGTGTCACTTTGCTATGTCAGCACCATCTGCCAGTGAGCTGGAGTTGGAGAGCCAGAGTTGAAGAGCCAGGAGGGGAATGTCAGTGTCAGTGTATGTGTGTCCCAGCGATCTTTCATGTTTTTCATGTTGGTGTCCTGGTGACAGATTTTCTTCTCTTCTGGCTGGCACTTTTAGTTTCTATTCATTACCTCTCTCCTCCGCTCTTTTTCTCTTCCTCCCCTTTGTTACAATTCTATATTTTGAATCAGCCAACAGTCTCCAGGGGATGGGAATGGTGGTGTCAGTACTGAGTGAGTCATCTAGCTGATAATTAGAGCTCTGGAAAACCCAAACTCATTCTTGTGAGAGTTAGGGCTTCCGGAATCCCTAGGCTTTTCCCTTGTCAGAGAAAGGAGCATGGTGGGCTGGGGCCTGACTTCACCAGGCCTGTTTTGAACATCTACCTGACTGAGGCTTTGCCACTGACATGAGTGAGAGTACTGGCTGGGTCCTGTGAGAAGCTGATTGCATAACTCACTGAGCCCTCACAGAGATCTTAGGAAGTGTTATCCCTATTTAGAAACCCAGGATGATTAGGGAATTTGCAAGGATTCAAATCCTAGTCTTTTGGAATCCACCAGATTTAGTTCAAATCTTAGCCCTGCCATTATTAGCTGTGTGTCTTTGAACAGGTTACCTCCTTTCTCTGAGCTCTAACTTCCTTCTGGGCAAAATAGAGGCCTAAATCTCTAAAAAGCTTCACTCAGTAGGTGGCACAAGAGTGAGAGGTACTCTGATTAGTGTTGTTTTTCAGCCTCTCAGCAGCTCAGTACCAGGCATTCAGAAAGACAAAGAAGTGGACACAGGCTGGCCAAGCAGACCGCATTCAGACCAGCCCTCATGTCCAGCACTTCCTGTGTGGACAAGGCAAAATACACCTACTCGTTAAATGGCTGGCCACACATACTAGGGAACCTCAGCAGTGCTCACAGGCTTGGATACATGCACCTACTAATGGATAGAGTGATCCAGGGGACAGCTGAAAAAAGCTTAATTAAAAAGTCACAAGCAGCAAGCCACCCCAGCTCACTACTCTAAGACAAAGGAGTGGGGCTATGGCTGCCAGTGCTGTTGCCACTGAGCCTTTCAGGCTGTTTCTGCTTGCCAGGGAAGGGAAGTCAAACTCTCAAAGCCCCAGTGAGTCATCAGCCTGATGCAATCCCTTTAAAGGGCTCTTCGGCTGGTGCAAGAAGCTGATTCATGGAGGGCGTGGTTGCCGGAGGAGGAGGAGGAGGAGAAAGGGACTGAAACTACCCAGAGGGACGAAGCCAAGTTAGATGGCTGGAATTGTTCATTGTAACTCATCACTGTCATCTTTCCTGGTCCCAGGACCTTCAGATTGACGCTAAGGGGCCGCAAGGGAAATGATTTGTGAGCGCTGCGACAGGAATCCCTGTCTTTTACGGGTCCTAATTGCGGCGTTTTCCGCACCGAGTTTGAGAAAGCCGATGCAGGAGGGTCAAGTAAGGATTGCTTTTCTGGTAAATAAACGGCAGTCGGCCAGTGGTGCAACCAGTCCAACCCTGTCAAAGCAAGTGTAGGGCCCACAGGTTTCTACAAAGTCCCGGCGAGGCGGAGCCCCGTCCCAACCTCACCGCAGACACAGGTTAGCGGTAAGTACCGCCTACTAGAGTCTCATTCTCCAATCATTTCACAAGAATCGACCCACTGTCCACTCTGAACCAATCCTCAATCTGGTCTTGGCCTCCCTCCCTGAAGGCTTCCGCCCGTGGTCAAGATGGCGTCCCAGCCCGCGGTCCATTGACTCAAGCTAGGGGGCAGGTCCTGGGGGCGTGGTCGAGGCGAGGCGAAGGTTCACGTCACTTCCGTTGTCAGGTGGCGGCGCCGCAGCCATGGAGGGAGGCGGCGGCGGCGGCTCGGGCGGCGACACTGGGAGACGGCGGTGAGCGGCTCCCACGCCCCCGGCCCGGCCCTGGCCCCCGGGACGGAGCGCCGAGCAGCCCCCCGGCTCCGGGCTGCGGACTATGGGCGAGCAGCGCTGACCACCCGGGGAAGGTGAGACAGGGGGGTCCCGGCGCGGGTTGCCGGGCAGGGGCTGCGTGTTGGGGGGTTGGGCCTGGGTGGCCCTGGCGGTGGGACCTGACTAACTGACCCGAACCATCTGGGCATGAGCGAAATGGCCACAGCCAATGCTCTCTTCTCTGTCGGGGTCTGTCCTTCCCCGGGGGGCAGGGGCGGCAGCCTCGGTCCCCGTCGCAGCCCGGGGAAGGCTGGGCACTTCCAGCTTTGCCCAGATCCACTCAGGCAATAAGTGAAACAGCCAGCGTTTCAACCCAACCAGGTTTTCCGCGCCCTCCGCCTCTCCCTGCTACCCCTCCGATCCCGAGAGAGACTTGAAAGTTAGGATGCGTCCCCAGGGAGGTCCAAGCAGGGCCCCTTCCTCTTGTCGCCCTCACCCATTGGCACCGGTACCAGCTCTGCTGGAGAATTTTCACATCCTGGGCGGCGTTCAGGTACGAGTCAGAGCTACCTGCTTGCCAGATCCACGTTTGGCCGGTCTTATCCAAAGCGAAAGCTTGCTGTGGTCAGTGTTTCACCTGCCTGTCGGTCAGGCCCGCCCATTCCCACGCCACTTGGCCCCACCTTCGGCCCGGAGATAGGAGCTTCGGATTCCCGTTGGCGTTGTCCACCCCTCCACCCCACCCCCCACCACTCCCCAAGTTTGTTGTCTTTTGATTGGCGGAAGGAAGAGGTGACAGCCGCCTTCTGTGGCAGAGTAGATTTTGCCCTGTTTTAAGTCACTGGAGGAAACTGGTTGGCTTTGCTTGGTTTTGAGAACCAGTGGGGAAGAAGGTAGTCATGCTGGGCCAGGAGCCGATCCCTCTTTGCTGAGTAGTTTTGCGTGAGATAAGGAAGAGCAGCAAACGTGTAATTGTAGGGCCCAGAGAATTCTTACTTGTAAACAGCTTTCCTTAATGGCTCTGCTATGCCAATGTGTGTGGATTAAATATAGACTGTTTAGGTAGTCCTCATTCATTCATTCATTCCTCACATAACAACAGGATCCTTGCTTGTGAAAAACAAGTGCTGTATAGTATTGTCTTTATGGTGTAATCATTAAGAGTGGGCTTTGGAGTAGTCATACTGCCCAAGTTCAAATTCTGGCTGAACATCTTTCTAGCTATATGACCTTGGGCGCTTTGCTGAAACTGTCTGAGCTTTGGTGTCCTCATCTGTAAAATAAGGGGTGATACAAAGTTATTATGGAATTGAAAAGTTAACAAACACATGCAAAACATATAGAATCATGTCCACCACTTAACAGTTCAATAAATGTTAGCTAACCCTTTTATTACTTTATTTTTATTAGCATAAATTAATTGTACAAGGAGCTCATGGTTTAGTTAAGAAGTGACTGGCCTGTAAACAAATAGTTGAAATGTGAGGTGAAAAAGCTAGCAGCATCAGGAACAGTGCTGTGGAAGCCCAGCAGAGGAAGCCATAGCTCAGTCACTGCCAGCTCAGTCTGGGATATAGGATGGGATACATGTCATTGGTGATGCTAGAAGAAGAAAAGGCTTGGGTAGGTGGGAATGAAAGGAAAAGGGAGTAAGAGAGAGAAATGTGTTTTTTATTCTAGGAACCTCAGATTGTTCAATGTATGGGTATGGTGCAAGGTAAAGCAATAGTTGACTAGAACTAATCACATTAATGATCTGGGACTTTATCCCCAGGACAGTGAGATGCTTTTCACCTTTTAAGACAAGGCATGGCATAATTGGGTCCCTGTTTTAGATTGAGGTCTCTGGAGTCCTAGTAAAGGAGGGGGAGGAGGGCTAAATGGCTGGAGAATTTTCAGAGACAACTGCAGGCTTCTGAAAGGAGAGATGGTATCCCGGTAATAGATCTCTGCTGAGAAATGACAGGTATAACCAGTGCACATAGGCCTGGCATGTGAGCCTTTCCTTTTCTTCTTGGGATTGCAGTTCACCTAAGCATCCAGGGAGGTGGGACTGCCCTCCCAGAAAGCCAGCTAGTGGTAAGGAGTGTGTATTGACTTGCTTGTGCCTTTAATTTGACCTTTAGGAAAGGCAGTAAGTTGAAGAGGCTGAGAGGTTATTTGGCTCAGTTATTAGATCTGAGTTCTAATCCCAGGTGTGCTAGTCACAAGCGGTTACTTATTTTCCATACTTAACTTTCTCATCTATAAAATGGGGCATAGGAGTACTTCCCTAGTAGGGCAGTTGTGAGGATTCAGTGAGTACTTGCAGATTGAGTACTTAGTACTCACTGAGTAGTAAATGCAGACTCAAACAGTAAATGCTTGAGAAGTGCTAGTTTTTATTACAGATTATTGTAAAGAACTCGTGCAAATTAGTGAAGACAGTTCATGGGAATTAGCATGCTCATTGAGCTGTTAAATCTGTCTTATATGATCATAAAAGCAGGCGGGTGCCAGTAGTTCACACCTGTAATCCTAGCTACTCAGGAGGCTGAAATCTGAGGATCACAGTTCAAAGCCAAACTGGGCAGGAAAGTCCATGCGACTCTTATCTCCAATTAGACAACTCAGAAAAAACCAGAAGTGGTGTTGTAGCCCAAGTGGTAGAGCGCTAGCCTTGAGCACAAAGAAGCTTGGGGACAGCACCCAGGCCCTGAGTTCAAAGTCAACAACAACAACAACAAAAAGTACCAATTTTAAATATGCACAGGAGAAAATGTTATTTAAAGTTTCTTGTATGTGAGTTCCCTACCAGTGACCCTAGTCTGGTCTTGCTATCTTCAGGAAGCATCACATTAATTTATGTATGTGGTATCTCAATAAACAGAACCTTAAATGTTCACATGAGCTCCCATGTGTTGCTGGCATGTGTTAGGTACTGGGATGGGAGGAAGAAGATAGAAGGAAGACCCTGCCCAGAAGGAGGTTGTGGTCCAGCTAGGACAGGCAGGCATTAATCCATGGACTCTTGCACAGAGCTTGGTGAGTGTCTCCTAAAAGTCTGGGCAGCATGTAGCGGGAATTGTGTGAGTAGGAGTGACTCACCTCGGGATGAGGAGGAGGAGATTGAGGAGAACCTGGGGATCCCTTTGAATTTGAATTAGACCTGGAAGAATAAGTAGTTCCTGGATGTATAGGTGGAAGCAGTGTAGCACAAGTGCAGATGTGTGCCACAGGGGTTCCAGCAGAGCGTATAAAGAGACCTGGCTGCAGGACACACTGGAGAGGAGGCATGTACCATGCAAGATACTTCAACTTTGCATCCTGCCAAGTGCTGGTTGGCTCATGCCTGTAATCCTGCTACTCAGGCAGCTGAGATTTGAGGATCCTGGTTCAAAGCTAGCCCAGGCAAGAAAGTCCATGAGACTTATCTCCAATTAAAAGAAATCCAGAACTAGAGTTGTGGTTCAAGTGGTAGAGCACTCGCCCTCTGCAAAAAGAGCTCAGAAATAATGCCCAGGCCCTGAGTTCAAGCCTCAGGCTGACACCGCACCCCACCCTCTAAAAAATAAAAATGCATTTTGCTTTTGGTGATAGATATCGGGTGTGGAAGAAGCAGTTTGATCTACACCTTCCACAGAGCCCTCTTGTGGGTGGAGGATAGAGTGGGGAAAGTGAGTCGGCTTGTCCAGTAATTGAAGCAAGAACTGGTAGCATTTTGGATCAGGCCAGAGACAGTGAAGATGGGACAGAAGGTCAGAGATTGGAGGGAAATCAACTGGACTCTGGAAGTGTTTAGAAGTGATGGTTGAGGGAGGACATGGCAGGTGGCCCTGTGGTTCTTGGTTTGGATGACAGAGTGAATGACAGCACAGAGATAAGGTGGCTCAGGAGTAGATAATAGTTCATGGAATCTTCCAGTTCCATTCAGTAATTCATGAACTCATCCTCAAGGGAGAGGATAGATTACAAAGACTTAAGAAACCCTCTCCAAAAAAAAAAAAGAAAAGAAACCCTCTCCAGCTGTGGCCCCCTTCTGGTTTTGCCTGTATCAGAGGGAAGGCAGCTTCCTCTCCTCTGTCCAGTTTTAGGGAAATGAACTTAATTAAG
Source organism: Dipodomys ordii (assembly GCF_000151885.1). Lineage (NCBI taxonomy): Eukaryota > Metazoa > Chordata > Mammalia > Rodentia > Heteromyidae > Dipodomys > Dipodomys ordii. Next base: position 1,242,389 of record NW_012267397.1, on the reverse strand, counting down.
TTCTAGAAACTCTAGTGCAGCCCCTCCATCTGCCCCATAGCATCCCTGATTTTCCCCCAATCTATAGCCTGAATTAGGGTCCTGAATAGCAGTGCCCCCAAAGATGGCTTTCTCTGGAGCTCCTATGTAGAAAGAGGCTTTAAGATTGGATTTGTTGCTTGATGCTGGGTCAGCAAATGCAGCTCTAATTCTCAGGAAGGAGAAATGTTTACTGGAGGCCACTTAGCTCTCAGAGGCTGAAAGAAGGGAGAAGCAGCAACCCTGGTACCCTTCTCCCCCTGAGTTATGGGGAATCCAAGAGCTGTCCCTCAGTTACATTGGGCATTGGAAAGGAATGGGCTGCTGGGCAGTGCTTCAGACAGATTTTCCCAGCACTTGTTTTTTGTGTTGTAGAGAAAGTATGCAGGAAAGTGACCTAAAGCAGGAACATTTTTCTCCTCCACCTGATCAGGTGAGACAATGGCCCAGAAGTTGGTTTTAGGCCCATAACCTCCCCTGAGTATCTTGCCAGGTTCTGTAATCCAGAGCCAAGAATGGAAAAGTTAATGCTTGCTTTGACATACTTAACTTGTTTGACATACTTACTTTTTTAAATTTAGAGCTGGTACTTCTGTGGCATATGCACGTTTGTCTGGGTTATTTTTGCCTATATTTTGTACATCTTGAATATAACTGAACAAGCTCTCTGCTGATGCTAAACATAGGTTATTTTCTGTCTTTTTGTTCTCCAAAGCTGAATTCATATGCGTGATTCGGGCTACCTTAAGTATCTGTAGGGTATATTCCTAGAAGACTCTTTGATGCATCAAAGAGTCTCTTTTTTAAAAGAATCTCTGGCTGATTGCCAGTGGCCCACTTCTATAATTCTAGTTACTTGGGAAGCTGAAATCCAAAGGATTGTAATTCTAGGACAGAAAAGTCCATGGAAGACTGTAACAACAGAAGAAACTGGGTGTGGTCTATTCCTCATCTGTCATCTCAACTCTGACTGAAAGTGTAAAGTAGGTATGTCATAGTCCAGGTGCATGTCCTGAACTTGAAGCAAGACCCTCTCAAAAATAATCAGAGCGTCGGGCGCTGGTGGCTCACGCCTGTAATCCTAGCTACTCAGGAGGCTGAGATCTGAGGATCGCGGTTCAAAGCCAGCCCGGGCAGGAGAGACCGTGAGACTCCTATCTCATAAGCAAAATGAAAAAAGCCAGAAGTGGTGCTGTGGCTCAAGTGGTAGAGTGCTAGCCTTGAGCTGAAGAGCTAAGGGACAGCGCCCAGGCCCAGAGTTCAGGCCCCACAACCGGACCCCCCCCCAAAAAAAAAAAAAAAGAAGAAGAAGACTGAGATGTGTGAGGATTGTGGTTTGAAGCTAGCCCAGACAGGAAAGCCTGTGAGACTCTTTATCTCCAATTAGCTACCAACAAAGCTGGAGCCATAGCTCTAGTGGTAGAGCACTAGCCTTGAGCACAAAAAATTCAGGGACAGTGCCCAGGCCCTGGGTTCAAGCCCCAGGACTGGCACACACAAAATTTTTTTTGGGGGGGGGATCCGGTCATGGGGCCTGAACTCTGGGCCTGGGCGCTGTCCCTCAGCTCTTCAGCTCAAGGCTAGCCCTCTACCACTTGAGCCACAGCACTTCTGGCTTTTTTCATTTTGCTTATGTGGTCCTGAGGAATCAAACCCAGGGCCTCAGGCATGCAAGGCAAGCACTCTACCACCGAGCCATCTTCCCAGCGCAACAAAAAAAAATTTTTTTTTTAATAATAATAAAAATAAGTACCCGGCACTGGTAGCTCACACCTGTAATACTAACTACTCAAGATGCTAAGATTTGATGATTGAGGTTCAAAGCCAGCACAGGCAAGAAAGTCCATGAGACTCTTTTCTCCAATTAACCACACAAAAAAAAACCGGAAGTGGAGCTGAGGCTTAAAGTGGTAGAGTGCTATCCTTGAGTGAAAAATCTCAGGGATAGTGCCTAGGTCCTAAGTTCAAGCCCCAGAACTGATTAAAAAAAAAAAAATAGAGCAAAAAAGCATTTAGTGGCTCAGTCTTAGGGTGCCTGCCTAGAAGCCAAAACTCAAGTTCAGAGCCACCTAATAACAAATATACACAACATACACACAACAATCAAAGAATTTCTGGAGTCTTTCTTTCTTCCCTCCCTTCCTCCCTCCTCCCTTCTTCCTTCCCTTCCCTCCCTCTCTCCCTTCCATTTCTTCCTTTCCTCCTTCCCTCCCTCCTTCCCTTCTTTCCTTCCTTCCTTCCTTCTTCTATCCTTCCTTGTCATGGGGCTGGAACTCTGAGCCTGAGCGCTGTCCCTGAGCTCTTCAGCTCAAGGCTAGAGCTCTACCCCTTGAGCCACAGCACCACTTCCAGTTTTCTGGTGGTTAATTGGAGATAAGAGTCTCACAGACTTCTTGACTGGGCTGGCTTTGAACTGTGATCCTCAGATCTCAGCCTCCTGGCTAGCTAGGATTACAGGCGTGAGCCACTGGCGCCCAGCTCTTCCACTTTTTCTTCCTTTCCTTCTTTCTGGGGTATTTGTGTTGGGGGCAACACGTGTGCCTGTACTAGGGCTTGAACTCAGGGCTTTGCATACTCACTTGGCTTTTTTTTTTTTGCTCAAGGCTGGTGATGGTGCTGTACCACTTGAGCCACACCTTCACTTACAGCTTTTTTTTCTAGTTAATTGGAGATCAGAGTCTTGTGGACTTTTCTGCTCAGGTTTATATGCATGTAAAACTACTTTTCCATATTCATCTTCATTCACGTGTGTGTGTGTGTGTGTGTGTGTGTGTGTGTGTGTGTAGAATAATCCTACTACTTACTAGTTTAGTTGTATGCTCCCTGCATTACCAGATTATTTAGAATGGGTTTCATGGTATGCTGTCTTCTGTAGGTGCTTCCTCACCAACAAAAAGGAAGGAAAATAGCAAAAAAAAAATGAGAGATCCCACTGGTGTTAGGTCCTTTGCTGAGTTGTTGATTGCAAGGAAATGTTTTACAAAAAGCACAGCCAGGCTTGGCGGACATCAATATCTTGCCCACTGTTACCAGCCAGTAAAGACAGAGTCCACACCATCCCCTTCCTGGGTCTACCCAACTCTGGCCTAGAGAATCCAAATCTACCTAGATTCTTGGACTCCTCGAGCTAGAGGGGGTCATGTCAAAAGGTTCCCCAAGCTAACCCAGTCTCTCCTTTCCGAAAATAGGAAGATGCCACTGGTTAGAGACAAGTTCCTCCCCATCCTGCCCTGTGAATAGTAGGTAAGGACTTCCAACAGCAGTTAAGCTGTTAAGCAGTCTCAGCTCAAATCAAGCCTGGCTTCAGAACTCAGCTCTGCTACTGGCTGAGTGACCTTGATCAAGTCATTCTAGCCTCTGTTTTCTGCTCTGCAAAATGGGCCTAAACATCCCTGGGCCTAAGGTAGAAATGAGGAGTTAAGATATTGTTTGTAGCATGTTTATTCTAGTGACTGGCACGTAGTCAAGGGCCTGGGCCCAGCTCTGGTGAGGTCCAGGTTGTGTCTTTGTTTATAACTCTGTGAGTAACCCCAAAGCATCATTCTAATACGGCTTTCTGTCCCTAGGGATTCCAGGTAGCATGCAGGAAGTTCTGTATAGGCGTATTTGCAAGCTGCCTGGGAGAGTTGAAGCTTACCAGGTATGCTGACCTTGACCCTTTCACCCTCAGCCTCTTGGTGCACTCTTGTGTCATCACAGAGGCTTAAACATCTGAGGCACTTAGTTTACACCTGTTCATATCATATCTTTTCAGATCTGACACTCTGATGTCCACCCTTTCAGATTCCATTCCATTACTGCTTAACGATTGTAATGGATTCAGAGAAAATGTCTTGATTTTCAAAGTATGTAGTATAAATATAGTACTGTATGGTAAAATAGTCAAATAATATGTACAAGAAAATAAAGTAAAACTCTTCTTCCTTAGGCCCCTAATTCTATTGCCTGGATGGCATTCATTGTTAAATTGCAAGGGTGTGTAGAATTTTAACAAAAATAGGAACCCTATTAAACATACAATATTGCAGTTTACTGCTTTTTTTTTTCCTGACAGTTCTGTGGCTTGGATTTAGGGCCTGGGCACTATCTGTGAGCTTCTTTTGTTCAAGGCTAGCACCCTACCACTTGAGCCACAGTTCCACTTCTGGCTTTTTCTGTTTATGTGGTACTAAGAAATCGAACCCAGGACTTCACACATGCTAGGCCAACACTCTATCACTAATCTACATCCCCAGCCCTTTTTTTTTTGGGGGGGAAGGGATAATGTATCATGGATGACATTTTCCTTAGCATGTATAGACCTAGCTGTAAACAATGTATAATGATCCACTGTCCAGTTCTTTCCTGATAGACATTTCAAGTATTTCCTGTCTAGGGCATAGAGGTATTCTTATTTTTGTGGTTTTGCCTTTTGCTGCTACACGTGTTCCCAGATATAGCATATATATGGCCATATATATGGTGAATAAACCCCCAGTACTATGGAATTTTATGTCCTGAACTATTTACATTTTCTTTTCAATTTTGGCTGAGACATGCATGTTTTCTGCATGGCTCCGAACTTGTGCCTGAGGTAGAGAAGACCGCACTTGAGACCTGCATTCAAGCAAGCATGGTGAATATACTTGAGATCAGCCCAACTTGACCTCTCAGTGACTTGGAGCAGATGAGATCTTCTCTTGGGCCCACCCACCAGAATGGCTGGTGGAGGAGAATTCTTAAGAGCAGGGTCTGCCTATCCACCTCTGTATTCATGCCAAGAAGCCTTTTATACCCTCAGTAGCCTTAGCTATATAAAAAGTGAATTGTATTGTTTGTACTGTATTGTATTGTTTGTACTGTTGTATTGTACTTTAAGTTCTTTTTCTTTCTTTCTTTTTTTTTTTTTTGGTTGGTCGGCCTGGGCACTTCCCTCAGCTTTTCAGCTCAACCCAAGTGCTCTACCACTTGAGCCAAAGCACCACTTCCAGTTTTCTGGTGGTTTATTGGAGATAACAGTCTCACAGACTTTCCTGCCTGGGCTGGCTTTGAACTGTGATTCTTAGATCTCCTGATAGATTCTTAGCCTCCTGAGTAGCTAGGATTACAGGTGTAAGCGACCAGCACCCAGCATAGTTTAAGTTCTTATAGAGGCAGTTAATGGGGCTGGGAAGGTGGCTCAGTGGTAGAGCGCTTGCCTTGCGTGCCAGAGGCCCTGGGTTCGATTCCTCAGCACCACATAAGCAAAAAGAAAAAAGCCGGAAGTGGTACTGTGGCTCAAGTGGTAGAGCGCTAGCCTTGAGCTGAAGAGCTGAGGGACAGTGCCCAGGCCCAGAGTTCAGGCCCCACGACCGGACCCAAAAAAAGAAAAAAGAAAGGCAGTTTGGCTGGGCGCCAGTGGCTCACACTGGGAAATCTGCTACTACATGCTGGCTTCCTGCAGTCTTCAGGAGAGCCTTGAAGAGACTAAGCAGAGATGTGTCCAGATTGTGCAGTGGACAAAGGTGCTCTCAGGTTTAACCAGCCCCTTCTTCTTTGGGCTCCTGCTGCTTTCTCCTGGTCTGATTGAAGCTATCGTGGGTGGCAAGATGAACTCCACATGGGACCCCATGCCATGCCTTGTTCTTGGCTGAGTCATTGCACAAAGCAATAGCTGTGTTTTGGGCTGAGGAGGCCCTGAGTCACATGCTCATGCCAGGCTGCTCCCTTGCTACAAGCTTCTCTTCTAGCCCTTGTGGCCAGAGCAGGTTGACATGGCAGGGAAAAGCTGTCAATGACTTACACCAATGTCCATGTGCATGGCAGAAGGCCCTCTGCAGAGCCAAGCCTCCCAAGCCAGTGTGCTCGGCTACTTCCCCTAATTGCTTCTGTGGATGGAGAATACCAGGCCGGCAGTCTGAGAAAGAGCTATTAAGTCTGGCCCTTCCTCCTCTCACACTCACACACAGTGACAGATTATTTGTTGTCACATCAGCTGCTTCCGGAGGCAGGGAGGAAGGGTGAGCCTGGTGGCAGGGTTAGCAACATTACCCCATATCCTGTTCTAGTGTCTCTCAGAGTGATTTCTGGTGAAGCCTTCTGCCTCTAGGAGCAGCCAACCTGCTTTAGCATCCACAGGGGCTAGTTCTCAGCCTATTGATGTCTTTTCTCCTGAGGAAGCTGCAGGGAGTCCTGTTCAAGGATTTTCTTCCAAAATTGCCTTGGACACATTCTCTTGGTCAGGGATCTTTATCTTCCAGACTTTCAATGGAGACTTCCTCAGGACAGTGGGGTGAAGAGGGACATAAGCGATTACAGTTTCCTTGTATGGGGATAATCTGTAAGCTTTGCCTCCGTAGCTGGAACCCCTGACTGTAAGGGCAGTGAGGGCTTTCTGGGCCTCAGGCCTACTGAGGAAAGGCTGCCACAAAGGATGATCAGATGTGGATGTGGGGGGAGGGGTGCGCTGGGGGGGTATGCAGGCATTCTCGGAGCTCCCCTCCTACTTCCACTGGCTGAGTCATTTCCTCTCTGGCTGTTGCAGGTATTCTCCCACAGGCCCCTGAGCAGTGCTGCTTCACTGGGTGGGGCTTACTCTATATACTGAGAGGACTCTGGTAGAAGCAGCCTGCTTACTAGTAACACCCCCCACACCCCCCCCTCCGCAGTAGAGCACAGCATTTAGCGAATGATGAGGTGTTATGTATTTTTGATAAATTAGAGCTATGCATATCCTGCATCTAAAAAATGAACAAAATCATCACTCTGGAAACAGATGACTGCAGAGGCATGAGTCTTTGTCATCAGGGAGCCCTGGATGAAGTCGAAGGATTACTAATCCTCCTCTTCATCCGCCTGCCTCCCCATCCCCCAGCTTCCATCCTGAGCACAAAGAAAATGCTCTTCATTCAGCCTTATTCAGTGTCAGTGCTAAAGCCCTGAAACTGGCCTCACAGGAGTGGGAGAGAACAGGGAGCCCCCTGCTCTCCAGGCTTTGGTTTCTTAGCAACACAAAGGGATGAAAGGAAGACAGTTGTGAAGATTAAAGAGAGAATTGAGGAAACCCCAAGAATGATCCCTAGCAAGTACGAGGTCCCCATCAAATGAAACCTAAAAGGGAATGTGCTTGGAGAGACTCACCACTGGGGAGGTCACTGCACATGCCAGGGAACACTCATTCACCTTTTGCCTGGCAGGCTTCAAGACATCAGCTGTAGGATCACATCTGATCCTTCAACCGTCCTGTGAAAGGGGAAATGTTACCATCCTTGTCGTAAAGATGAGGAAACTGGGCCCGTGCAGGGTAGATGTCTAGGGCCACAAAGCAAGTGAGTGACAAAAGCTAAGACTTAAATCCAGGTTTACATCATCTCATATGGGTTTTGCTCTCCCAACTGTCACTGAGTAATCGGTCCACAGTTTGAAACTCTTGGTATTGCGGGCTACAAATTTTTCTTGGTTTTCTGAGTTGACTGTGGATGAAGAATGGGAAAATCAGTGGCCCTACATGTGAATATTGAGTTATAGTGGAAGTGGCTTCTAGAATGCACAGGTGCTTACTGCTAGCCGGTGGAAAGGAAATCTTGGTAACCCCTCCTCTAATTCAGCCCTTTTCTCCAGAGGTCTTCTCACTTCCTGCACTTGCAGCTCTCTGGCTTGGTAGCTCCCAAGTCCCAGGAAGATGATTGATGGTAGAAAGCTTAAAGGGGGCTGGGAAGGTGGCTCAGAGGTAAAGCGCTTGCCTCGCATGCATGAGGCCCTGGCTTCAATTCCTCAGCACCACATAAGCAAAAAGGAAAAAAAGCCGGAAGTGGCACTGTGGCTCAAGTGGTAGAGCGCTAGCCTTGAGCTGAAGAGCTGAGGGACAGCGCCCAGGCCCAGAGTTCAGGCCCCACGACCGGAACCAAAAAAAAAAAAGAAAAAGAAAGCTTAGAGGGTGCTGCCCTCTCTGCAATCAGCACTCCTAGGACCATGCAGACCTCAGATGGAGCCAGGACGGTTGAGGAAGCACTGTGATCACGTAGACTCAGCACTGAAAAACCTGCGTTCACATGCTTGTAACAGCTACCTAGGTATTTAAGCAGGCTTCCAGATCTCTAAATCTCATGATCTTTTTTTCTAGAAAGTGTTGTTTTTATGTGTCTTGGGAGGATATAATTATATCCTTGCAAGTGCTTTATAAACTATAAAGCCATATACAAAAAGTATGATAGTTAACTTAAGAGTGTAAGCTTCCCATGTGGATTCTGTCTGAAATTTCCATCCAGAGAGGCATGCAGAGAGCCACTCAGGAATCTGGCAGTCTTCTTGTGGAAAGTGATCTATACAGCATGGATCCACACACAGGTTCTTAGAGGGATCACACATTTAGAGTCACATTGCTTACTTAAAGCTCTCAGCCTGGGGGCTGGGAAGGTGGCTCAGTGGTAGAGCACTTACCTTGCACGCATGAGGCCCTGGGTTCGATTCCTCAGCCCCACATAAGCAAAAAGAAAAAAGCCGGAAGTGGCGCTGTGGCTCAAGTGGTAGAGCACTAGCCTTGAGCTGAAGAGCTGAGGG
>NW_012267397.1:1231910-1233219 GCF_000151885.1 Dipodomys ordii | reverse complement strand
TGCCTTGCATGCATGAGGCCCTGGGTTCAATTCCTCAGCACCACATAAGCAGAAAAAGCCAGAAATGGTGCTGTGGCTCAAGTGGTAGAGCATTAGCCTTGAGCTGAAGAGCTGAGGGACAGTGCCCAGGCCCAGGGTTCAGGCACCATGACTGGCAAAAAAAAAAAAAGGACACTGAGGTGGAGGAGATAGCCTAGCTTTGGCAGGCTCACTGAGGAGCTTGGGCTTCTTCTTGAAAACTAGGAGCCTTAGAGGACCTCCATGGCAGGCAGAAATGCTTCAGTTGTCTGGTATCTGTCCAGATCATTACCCAGGTAGCAGCCTAGAGTATAGAGCCCCAGTGCCCTGCTCCTGGTGCAGAAAAACCCTTTGAAGTTGCACTGCAGAAGGGCGCCACCACGTGGCAGGCCCAAAAACTGCATGATGCCTCTCTTTTTTCCCCAATCCTTGGACATTTAAGACTAAATTCTTGTCATGACAGGCTGACTGTGCCCAAGGAGAATATTCAGCCAGGTTTTGCCACTGTGATTGTGTACTCAAAAGCAAGCACTTTGTTTCATTTCTCTGTGTGTGTGTGTGTGTGTGTGTGTGTGTGTGTGTGTGTGTGTGTGTGTGGTGCGTGCGTGTGTGCTTGTGTTCAGGGCCTGGGTGCTGTCTCAGAGCTTTTGTGCTCAAGGCTAGTGCTGTACCACTTGGAGCCACAGCTCCATTTTTAGCTTTTTGGTGATTAACTGGAGATAAAAGTCTCATGGACTTCTTTGTGTTGGCTGGCTTTGAACTACAATCCTCCGATCTCAGCCTCCTGAGTAATAATGATGATGGCAGGTGTGAGCCACTGATGCCTGGCTAAGGCAAGCCCTTTTGAACCTGTGAATCAAGGCTTGGGTGTTACTCCAGCAGGTTAGACTTTCTCCCCTGCCCATAAGGACCTGAGAGTAAGTGACAGGAATCATGATCCTTCATCCCTAAACTTGATTTGAACATATATCACCTAGGAAAGAGGATATTCAAACTCTTTTTTTCCTCCAGTTATTCCTTGCATTTACTTGGCATGTGTCCTCAGACTACTTTAATCGAGAATAGTTCTTCAGCTCTTTTTTAACTCTCTTGTTTTTAAGGTGTATAGGCTCATTTTGTTGAAAGGATCTAAGTTATAAGAAGTCACATAATCAGGTTCAATTTGTTCCATTTGTACATTTTTTTCCTCTGGGGGTGGGGGGGAAGGTATATGTAAGGAATGTATCTTTGTTAAGAGCAACATATCAGGAAGTGAAGGATTCACGTTGCATCTTGCTTTTTTTTTTTTTTT
>NW_012267397.1:1207680-1231650 GCF_000151885.1 Dipodomys ordii | reverse complement strand
TCTTTTTGCTTATGTGGTGCTGAGGAATCGAACCCAGGGCCTCAGGCATGCAAGGCAAGCGCTCTACCACTGAGCCATCTTCCCAGCCCCCCTTGCTTTTTTTTCAGTAGAGGTATACATACCTTAACTGTGCTGTTGAATAATTTTGGCAAATGCACAGACCCAGAAAGCTATGTTCTGCTGTAGCAGAAGTTTTACAGTACACTTGTTTTGCCCTCTTCCCTCAATCCTGTTTCAAGAGATCATGAACTAGTGGTACCACATCTGAATTCTAGGTTCCTCCAAAAACCATACATTTCACCCCAACAGTGGAACTATCCAGGATAGACTCATCATCATCCTGCACTGCCCCTTACTGTGCCCCAGGAGAGAGTTGCCAGCTGGTATACCAGCTTTGGCCGACACAGAAAAGGGCCTCTGCTCCCTCAAGGAGCAGCAAACCACAGGACATTCTCTCTGTGTCTCCATGCAAGAGAAGGTATTACTGCTGATCCACACACAGATATACTCAATCAGCCCTCTGCATATATACCTAGCTCTGCCCAGACCTCTCCCAGCTCCTCAGCAGCTCAGCTCACACAGACTTGCTCTTCCCTCACTGGATGGAAGGAACATGGCTGTTAAGGTGGACATCAGGCTTGTCGTCTCAGAAAGCAGACACTAGGTCCAAGGCCCTTGAGCCTTAGTGTAGTTACCCTTCTCCTGCTGTCCCTAGCTCCCCACTTCAGTACCTCCTTGAACTAGAGGAAGTCAAAGCTATGAATTTAAGGTCACAGGAGCATAATTTATCAAATGCTTTTACTAAAACAGGTCCTCTGCCAAGCCTTTTGTGTGAGTTAGCCACTTAATCTTTACAACAACCTCAAAAGTAAGAAGGGGATTATTCTCTGTAGATATAGAATAAAAAATAGATACAGAATAAGAGCCTCAATGGACTGTGAATCTGGGCTTGACTTACTCTAAAATCCTTGTCTCCTAACTAGAAAGGATTATATAGCCTCAGGGTGACAGAATGAGTCATCCATTTCACTCTCAATGCACACAGAGGTGCCTTCTCCTGTGTTGTGAGGTGAAAGAGACTGATACATTGTTGTAACCTTTGGGCAGAGACTTGTTCCTCCCTCAGAGGACCTGAAGTAGATCTGGACACCCAGACCCCTCACTAGTACATGGAAAATAGGGTTGAGGCCAGGGATGGATGGGAGCTCTGGGCTTGCTTCCAGGTATTAGACGGGTAGGTAGAGGTGGGGAGTCTCTGCCTTCACTAGCTGATGCCAGAGGGAAAAACAAGAAAACAAGAAAAATGAAGGGCTATATAACTCAATTATCTATCTATATAGCTCAATTATCTTGTAACTCAATTATCTATCTATCTATCATGCTGGTATTATGGCTTGAACTGAACCCATGGCTTTGCACTCCCACTTGGTTTTCTTTTTTTTTTTTTTTTGTCGGTCATGGGGCTTGAACTCTGGGCCTGGGCGCTGTCCCTCAGCTCTTCAGCTCAAGGTGAGCGCTCTACCACTTGAGCTACAGCGCCACTTCCGGTTTTCTGGTGGTTTATTGGAGATAGAGTCTCACAGTCTCTCCTGCCCGGGCTGGCTTTGAACCGTGATCCTCAGATCTCAGCCTCCTGAGTAGCTAGGATTATAGGCGTGAGCCACCAGCGCCCGGCCCACTTGGTTTTCTTATACATGGCATTCTACCACATGAGCCATGCCTCCAGTCCAGCATTTTCCTTGTTATTTTGGAGACAGAGTCTTGTGTGCTTTTCTGCCTGGTCTAGCTTCAAACCATGGTCTTATAGACTCAGCAAGTTGCTGATTTTTTAACATTTTTTAAAAATTGTTATTATAGGGGCTGGGATGGTAGCTCAGTGGTAGAGCGCTTGCCTTGCATGCCTGAGGCCCTGGGTTCGATTCCTCAGCACCACATAAGCAAAAAGAAAAAAGCCAGAAGTGGTGCTGTGGCTCAAGTGGTAGAGCGCTAGCCTTGAGCTGAAGAGCTGAAGGACAGCGCCCAGGCCCAGAGTTCAGGCCCCACGACCGGACCCAAAAAAAAATAAAATTGTTATTATAAGGGTGATATACAGAAGAATTACCATTTCACAAGTCAGGTCATGAGCACATTTCCTTCTGGACAGTCCACTTCCTTGCAAATTTATTTTTTGACATTTGTAAACATGGAAGTTGAGGTTGGAATACTGGCAAGGACAAGTTGCATAGTGATGCTGTTGTCTCAGCTTGCCCCTGCAGAGTAGACATAGCCCTTTGACTCCTAGTGGTCATTGGCAGCCACTGACAAAACATGGCTCCAGCTGCTGTCTGCACACATGCACACACACACAGGCTGACCCAGCAAGTACTTCACTGGGCCAGGACCACAGTTTCTTCCCCTCCTTGGGAGGTGGAGATGCAAAGAACTGTCCTTGTACTTTTTTTTTTTTTGGGGGGGTGGCTAGTCCCAGGGCTTGAACTCAGAGCCTGGGCACTGTCCTTGAGCTCCTTTTGCTCAAGGCCACCACTCTATCACTTGAACCACAGCACCACTTCCGGCTTTTTCTGTTTATGTGGTACTAAGGAATCGAACCCAGGGCCACATTTCCACACTGTCCCTATACTTTTTGTAGTTACTCATCTCAACAGAAACTTAAAGGTTGCTGCAAGAAGCAGGATGATTGAGTGTTCAAGGCCCGGGCTATACAGGGAGCCCTTGCCTCAAAGAAAAACAAAACCAAAAAAGGCTGAGCTTGAGTGCAAAGCCTCTGTCCATCTATAGGCCCTGCCATAGCCTCTTGTGCTGGCTCTGTGCATCCTGGGCTCAGGATCCTGTATTCTGGTTGTGAGTGGCAAGACCCCTCCACACCTTTCCAGGCTTCAGTTGCCTTGTATTTGGGTAGACAGACTGAGCTGTTCCTTAGCTCCATTTTGACTGTTTTTGCAGCCTACCTCTCTCGGGAGGTATGTCCACAAAGCTGAACCTTGCTGTGCCTTTAGTGTCCAGCTATCTAGTCCAACTCTCCTATACTGTGTCTCAATGGGCTCCAGGCATCTTTAGCCTTAGAACTCTGTGCCTCTCCTGGCTGAGGTGACCTTAAGCCCTAAATTGACATTGTAGGATCAGGCACCCCTGTCTAGACCTGGTAGGGTAGCTGTCCCAAAGCCGAGGCCATCTCATGTTGAGGCCCATGACTCTCCCCAGGCTAGGCAAAGCCCACAGAATCCCCTTCTCTCAGGATTGCCAGCACAGCTGCAGCCTACATGTGCAGCTGTGGGGCTAGAATCCCTCTCACTGCTCCCTCCTAGGCACCCCACCCCCAATTGTTGCCTCACTGAGCTTCCTGTTGAGATTCTAAGGGAACTGCTGACCTGTGAGGAGGGAGAACACAGAAGAGTTGATATTCTCAAAGCACTAAGCTGGGTCTGTTGAATTCCTGGGAAGGTGAGCATTTGGCTCAGGAAACACCAGGCAAAATAGCCGTACCTTAGCCAGGCTGGGCCAAGACCCTTTTCACCCAGCCTGAGGACCAATTATCTGTGGAGGAACCTGGGGCCAAGTCCTTCTGAAGCCAGAGGAATCACAGCTGCATCATCATAGGTCTCTGTGAAGCCAGGATCCTCCCCAGTGAGAGCATTGGTGGATACTTGCAGATGTGTCTCTGGAGGGATACATCAGGACAGCTGAGGTCAGGAATGGGAGGTCAGCCTTGGGCCTTCACTCTTACTCCTTATTGAGCCCTGCCACCACATCTGCCAGGCTGCCAGGCCTCTTCCCTGCTGCTTTCTTTGCTGTAGTCAACTCTGGGTAGCATGAACGGATGTTCAGAAAGGGAGATAGACTAGCTTGCTCTTTGCTGCCAGCATCCTTTCCTCTCCCTGCCCATCTGTTCCCATCCTTCTGTCTGCCTACATCTTGGAGAAATTCCCACACCATGCGCTTGAATCGAATCCTGAGTGGGGTAGGTGGGGTCAGGCTGAGCCCACTCATTGTCTGAGCTGCAGCTGCTCCCTGCAAACTGTCGTCTAGACTGTGCGTAGGCCCATAGGCAGTGTCTACACAGATGTGATGTACCTCCCTGGTGCTCTCTAGGGAACCAGGAGACAAAGAGGAGGCCCAGGCCCCAGGGAAGATGGAAAGCAGGGTCAGAATGCCTCCAATGGGGCAGTATGCAGCTCAAGCAAGATAGGCACAGGGCTGTCAGCCCTGATAAAAACCATCACCAGGGGCTGGGAAGGTGGCTCAGTGGTAGAGCGCTTGCCTTGCATGCCTGAGGCCCTGGGTTCGATTCCTCAGCATCACATAAGCAAAAAGAAAAAAGCCGGAAGTGGTGCTGTGGCTCAAGTGGTAGAGCACTAGCCTTGAGCTGAAGAGCTGAGCTGAGGGACAGCGCCCAGGCCCAGAGTTCAGGCCCCACGACCGGACTCCCCCCCCCCAAAAAAAAACCATCACCAGCTGGGGGCCTAGCTACTCAAAAGGCTGAGATCTAAGGATCAAAAAAAATTCTTTGGGGGGGGATCCGGTTGTGGGGTCTGAACTCTGGGCCTGGGCGCTGTCCCTCAGCTCTTCAGCTCAAGGCTAGCACTCTACCACTTGAGCCACAGTACCACTTCCAGCTTTTTCTGCTTATGTGGTGCTGAGTAATTGAACCCAGGGTCTCAGGCATGCAAGGCAAGCACTCTACCACTGAGTCATCTTCCTGGCCCTAGAATGCTAGCTTTGAGCTCAGGGATAGCACCCAAACCCTGATTTCAAGCCCCATGACCAGCACTGAAAAAAAAAAAAAAATCATCACCAACTGGAATGATGATATCTGTTCATGGAGTATCTGCTAAGCCAGGAACCAAGATGCAGTGGCTCATATATCTATCTGTATATGCACGTATATAGTAGGAATGCGTTATGTAGTGGAGAGTTTTTCTAGTGGCAGTGGTAGTAGACATTAAGCATATAAACATGTAGCCAGCCTGCACAGAAAAAGTCCATGAAACTCTTGTCTCCAACTAACCAGCAAAAAGCTAGAAATGGAGCTGTGGCCCAAGTGGTAGTGATCTATCCTTAAGTGCACAAAAGTTCAGGGACAGCAGACAGCATCCAGGCCCTGAGTTCATATAACAGGATGAAAGGTATGGGGGGAGAAAAGAATAGGAGAGAGAAGGGAGAGAAAACTTCCAGAACCTGGCTCCTGTTTCTGCCATTCATTGGGCCCTAGAGGAGCTAAGGATTATTAGGAGAATTAGTGCCTAGCCATCTTCAGTGGTTGTTTTTTGTTGTTGTTTTTGGAGGGGGAGGGTTATTTGTTTGAGACAAGGTCTCACCTGGCGCTGGTGGCTCACATCTGTAATCCTAACTACTCAGGAGACTGAGATCTGAGGATCACAGTTGGAAGCCAGCCTTGGCAGGAAAGTCCATGAGACTCTTAGTCCCAATTAAGCACCAGAAAACTGAAATGGCATTGTGGCTTGGAGTGGTAGAGTGCTAGCCTTGAGCAAAGGAGCTTAGGAACAGCACCCAGGCCCTGAGTGCAAGCCCCACAACTGACCCCCCCCCCAAAAAAATGAAAAGAGCAAGAGAGAGACAGACAGACAGGGTCTCACTGTGTTGCCCACTGGTCTTCTGGACTCAAAGAATTCTGGGAACCTCAGGCTTCCAAGTGCTGAGAATAGTCCTGTGTAATGTTACTTACCCAATAATGGTATACCTCTGTAACTCCAGTACTCAGAAGGCAAGAAACAGGAGGATCACTTGAGCTCAGGAGTTTGAGGCCAGCCTGAACAACATGAAAATACTCCACCTCAAGAAAAAGAATGAAAAAAAAAAAAAAAAAAGCTGAGCACTGGTGCTTTACATCAGTAATCTTAGCTACTCAGCAAGCTGAGATCTGAAAATCATGGCTGAAAGCCAAATCAGACAGGAAAGTCAGTGAGACTCCTTATCTCTCCAGTTAACCACCAGAAAACTGGAAGTGGAGCTGTGTCTAGCTTTGAGCAAAAAAGAGCTCAGGGATAGAGCCCAGGCCCTGAGTTCAAGTGACCCTGACCAACAAAAATAAAGAGTAAAAAACTTTTAGTGAGGGCTGGGAAGGTGGCTCAGTGGTAGAGCGCTTGCCTTGCATGCCTGAGGCCCTGGGTTCAATTCCTCAGCACCACATAAGCAAACAGAAAAAAGCGGAAGAGGCGCTGTGGCTGAAGTGGTAGAGCACTAGCCTTGAGCTGAAGAGCTGAGGGACAGCACCCAGGCCCTGAGTGCAAGCCCCACAACTGACCCCCCCCCAAAAAAAATGAAAAGAGCAAGAGAGAGACAGACAGACAGGGTCTCACTGTGTTGCCCACTGGTCTTCTGGACTCAAAGAATTCTGGGAACCTCAGGCTTCCAAGTGCTGAGAATAGTCCTGTGTAATGTTACTTACCCAATAATGGTATACCTCTGTAACTCCAGTACTCAGAAGGCAAGAAACAGGAGATCACTTGAGCTCAGGAGTTTGAGGCCAGCCTGAACAACATGAAAATACTCCACCTCAAGAAAAAGAATGAAAAAAAAAAAAAAAAAGCTGAGCACTGGTGCTTTACATCAGTAATCTTAGCTACTCAGCAAGCTGAGATCTGAAAATCATGGCTGAAAGCCAAATCAGACAGGAAAGTCAGTGAGACTCCTTATCTCTCCAGTTAACCACCAGAAAACTGGAAGTGGAGCTGTGTCTAGCTTTGAGCAAAAAAGAGCTCAGGGATAGAGCCCAGGCCCTGAGTTCAAGTGACCCTGACCAACAAAAATAAAGAGTAAAAAACTTTTAGTGAGGGTGGGAAGGTGGCTCAGTGGTAGAGCGCTTGCCTTGCATGCCTGAGGCCCTGGGTTCAATTCCTCAGCACCACATAAGCAAACAGAAAAAAGCCGGAAGAGGCGCTGTGGCTGAAGTGGTAGAGCACTAGCCTTGAGCTGAAGAGCCGAGGGACAGCGCCCAGGCCCAGAGTTCAGGCCCCACGACCGGACCCAAAAAAAAAAAAATCTTTTAGTGAGAGAGTAAGAGCAAATCTCCCTTTGACCCTAAAGGTTCCTTAGAGAGTTCAGAAGAGGATTTCTCAGGGTAATTAATATTCTCACACTTCACAGCAAGATGCCTGAACCCCATGGGTAATGAATCCTTTCCTTTGGGAGCCTTGGGGCAGGGACACTGCAGGCCTTTTGGCTATGGATGATTAGAGAGAACACTCACTTTGGAAACAGCTGCTTCAGGGCTACAGCTGGCTGCCTTCTCTGTGGAGGCTTGGCTTTAGCATCTGCACAAAGCCCAGTTCCCTTCTCGGTGTTTTATTGGTCCTTAGCTGGCTGTTCTTTGTCAGTAGGAACTTTGGAGGCTCCTCAGAGTGGGAAAGAAGTGGTAGTAGCAGTGGAAAAACAACAGCAGTTATGTGGAGCATCCATATAGTGTTGGGGAGGCACTGACCTACTCATAGGGGATCTCTTCTGTCTTGTCTAGAGCTGAGGATGAAGCGGAGAGCATCAGACAGAGGAGCTGGGGAAACGTCGGCCAGGGCGAAGGCTCTAGGGAGTGGAATTTCTGGAAACAATGCAAAGAGAGCCGGACCATTTATCCTTGGTAAGCCTCTCACTGGCAGGAGAATGGGTTTGCTGGGGGCAGGGCTGGCAGGAGGGCTTCCATTATCTGACTTGCAGATAGCATTGTGGGGTACACACCCACAGCTATGTAAAGTCCTGACCAACCCCAGATCTGGTCACACAGTAGAAAATCCTTATGTGAGTCTCAGCTGAGAATCAACTGTCTCTTCCCTCAAAGATCCACACGTGAGGCCCAAGAATGGCCTTGTGCCCACAGGAAACACAGTTGCATTAGAATGCAAGATCCTTCATCTAAGTCTCTGTCTGACCATCCCATATAGCATGGTTAATTTCACAGGGCTTTTTGTGTTGCAACCTCCAAACTTCTTTTTTGGGGTGGGGGGCCATCCTGGGCTTGAACTCTGGGCCTGGGTGCTGTCCCTCAGCTCTTCAGCTCAAGGCTAGCGCTCTACCACTTGAGCCACAGTGCCACTTCTGGCTTTTTCTGCTTATGTGGTGCTGAGGAATCGAACCCAGGGCTTCATGCATGGGAGGCAAGCACTCTACCACTGAGCCACCTTACCAGTCCCAGCCAACTTCCCAGCTCCCCCCCCCCCGCCAACTTCTTATAAAATAGGCACAGAAATCCTGCAAAGTTGGACTTTCTACAGGATTTCTCAGTGCTGTTAATGGCTAGGGTTGCAAATGGTGTGGGTACACCCCAGATCTGCACCAAAGGCTGGGTGTGACTTTTGCTTTGGTACAGCTTTTTTTTTTTTTTTTTGCCTGTCGTGGACCTGAACTCTGGGCCTAGGCGCTATCCCTCAGCTCTTCAGCTCAAGGCGAATGCTCTACCGCTTGAGCCACAGCACCACTTCCAGCTTTTTCTGTTTATGTGGTGCTGAGAAATCGAACCCAGGGCCTCAGGCATGCAAGGCAAGCGCTCTACCACTGAGCCACCTTCCCAGCCCTGGTACAGCATTTTGTGTAGGATTTTTTTTTTTTTTTTTTGGTCGTGGGGCTTGAACTCTGGACCTGAACGCTGTCCCTCAGCTCTTCAAGCTCAAGGCTAGCATTCTACCACTTGAGCTACAGCACCACTTCTGGTTTTCTGGTGGTTTATTGGAGATAAGAGTTTCACGGACTTTCCTGCCCGGGCTGGCTTTGAACCTCGATCCTCAGATCTCAGCCTTCTAAGTAGCTAGGATTACAGGCGTGAGCCACTGGTGCTCGGCTTGTGTAGGATTATTTTAGCATCAGGCATTCAACAAATAGCTAATAATGGTGCCTACTATTCACCAGACCTGGGCTGTTGCCAGTGATGCAGCGAGTGATAAAAATGTTAAGTCTCTGTCCTCATGGAACTTAACATTCTTTTCTGTTGGAGAAAGAAAGACTAAATAAGAAAAGACCATCACTGAGCTAGACTCAGTGACTCACACCTAGATTTTCACCTATTTAGGAGATAGAGACAACTAGCCCAGGCAAAAAGTAAGACCCCATCTTAATTAAAAAAAAAAAAAAAAGTTTGGCCTAATGATTCACTCCTGTAATTACAGTTGTACCAGAGGTATTGTAGGAGGAGAGAGTTGTAGGAGGATTCAGTCTAAACTAGCCTAAGTTAAAAAAAAAAATACAAAACCTTATCTGAAAACTAACTAAGCAAGTTGTAGAGCACCTGCTTAGCAAGTACAAAACCCTAAGGTCGGGCTCCATTTACCACCAAAAGGAAAAAGAGAGAGAGAAGCAGAGGGAGGAAAGGGAAGGAACAGGGAAGATGAGCTTGGTGCTACTAAGTGACTGGAAGGAAATAAACCAGATGGTATGTGGGTGAAAAAGGCCTATAGATACTGCAGCCAAGAATGGCCCCTATGAGAAAGTGGCATTTGCACTGATACCAAGCTTGAGAAGGAGCAGCCATGTGAAAGGCAGGAGAAACAGCAAGTACCTATAAGGGGAGGGAAAGCAGGAGGAGCCTCCTATAGCACGGCAGGAAAGAGGATGGAGCAAGTAAGTTAGAAAGGGTGGGCAGGAAGACATCATGCAAAGCCTTGGAGGCCAAAAGAAAGAGTTTGGGTTGTATGCTGAGCAGTGGAGAACTGCTAAGCTTTTATCACAACAGCAGTGCTGTGATACCATCTGATCTATACTCTGAAAGCATAGGCGTGTGCTATCACAGGACAGTGAGCACTGTGATGGTCCAAGAGCTGAGAGCAGGCAGTGCTATCAGACTCTCCAGTGGAGACTGGTAAAGCTGTAGTGTTCTGGATTGATCCCTAGGGATGCTGGAGTGGCTGAGTCAGAGGGACAATGTCACTCTGGGATCTCTATCGCACAGATGTGCTCCAGAAGTTCCAGCATTACCCAGAGTCAAAAGACACCTCCTTGGCCTGGGAATGTGGCTCAGTGTTAGAGTGCTTACCTAGCATGCATGAAGCCCTGTGTTGAATTCCTCAGTACCATATAAACAGAAAAAGCCAGAAGTGGCACTGTGGCTCAAGTGGTAGAGTGCTAGCATTGAACAAAGGAAGCTCAGGCACAGTGCTCAGGCCCTGAGTTCAAGCCCCAGGACTGGCCAGAAAAAAGCAGGCAAACGCACACCTCCTTATTTGCCAGGTGTTAGTTGCTCACACCTATAATCTTAGCTACTCAGGAAGCTGAGATCTAAGAATTGCAGGTCAAAGTCAACTCAGGTAGGAAAAGTCCATGAGACTCTTTATCTCCAATTAATCACACACAGAGAAAAAAGGGTAGAGCACTACCCTTGAGCAAAAAAGCTCAGGAGCAATGCCCAGGCCCTGAGTTTAAGTTTACTCACACACACACACACACCCTCTCCTTTTGTGGGACACACACACACACACACCCTCTCCTTTTGAGGGACACACACACACACACACCCTTTTCTTTTGAGGGATGGACCAGCTAAGACCCCCCCCCCCACACACACACACGCACGCACGCACACACGCACGCATGCACGCACGCACACACTCCTTTTGAGAAATGGACCAGCTAAGACCAGGTGCAGCGCAGTCAGATAGTTGTACCATTTTGGGAGGTGAGGCTGTGAGAATATTCCACCAGAAACTTGATGGGTGGGGCTGGGAAGGTGGCTCAGTGGTAGAGCACTTGACTTGCATGCATGAGGCCCTGGGTTCGATTCCTCAGCACCACATAAGCAGGAAAAAAAAGCCAGAAGTGGTGCTATGGCTCAAGTGGTAGCATGCTAGCCTTGAGCTGAAGAGCTGAGGGATGGTGTCCCAGGCCCAGAGTTCAGGCCCCACGACCGGACCAAAAAAGAAATCTGATGGGTGAAGTTCAGTGGGCATGAACTCTGTAGTACCCTCTTAATTACATGTAGTTGCCAGGTACCAGAGGCTCATGCTTATATTCCTGGCTACTTGGGAGGCTGAGATCTGAGGATCACCGTTCAAAGCCAGCCTGTGCAGGAAAGTCTGTGAGACTCTTATCTCCAATTAACCACCAGAAAATCGGAAGTGATGCTATGGTTCAAGTGGTAGAGTGCTAGCCTTGATCTGAAGAGCTGGGGTACAGTGTCCAGGCTCAGAGTTCAAGCCCTGTGGGATATAGTCAGAAGACCATGTGGTAACATAGGGCTATGACAGCCAGAATTTCTGAAAAGTAAACGAATGGTCCTCTGTGCTTTAGGTCCCCGTCTGGGCAATTCACCAGTGCCAAGCATTGTGCAGTGTTTGGCAAGGAAAGATGGCACAGATGACTTCTATCAGCTGAAGGTAAGCAAGTGATGGGGTGGGATCCTTGGGATCCAAGGCCTATCCTGGCAGCTGCTCCCTACCTCCTCTACCTTTACACATGCATCACTGACTGAGAGTAGCACTTTCTTCCTAAGAAGCTATCAAGTTTACAATCTCATAGAGAACAATACTGCTTTTAATGAACAGCTTATTCTGTGCATAAGTATAAATGCTATCACATTATGAAAAGCGTTTTATGTCACATGGCAGGAAGCAAACATACTTCCCTTGTTCCAGCTCTTCTGCCGTGTAGAAGGAGGTTTTCTCTGTTGCTTTTCTCTTTGTGCTTCCCTAAAGATCCTAACCCTTGAAGAGAGAGGTGAGCAAGGCATAGAGAGCCAAGAGGAGAGGCAGGGCAAGATGCTGCTGCACACTGAGTACTCTCTGCTCTCCCTGCTGCACACACAGGATGGCGTGGTCCACCACCACGGGCTCTTCCAGGTGAGTAGCCTGTCTGCCTCCTTCCAACCCCAGCGGACACATATTCGGGCCACATCCATTCTGAGCAGCTCTTGGCATAGAGGCCCTGGCATCCCTGTCCTGCTGGCTGAAGAACTTGGGCAAAATCAATTAGAGTTCAGGCTGTGGCCGTGTTTAGCTGCTGCAGTGCCACTGTGATGATTATCTTGGCCTAGCAGGAACCCACACAGCTGACATCTCAACTATGGCCAGGCTTTCTTTGAAGTGCTTTTTGTTTTGTTTTGTTTTCAGAGAAAAAGAAGGAAAGCAGGAAGTCATTTAAAGAGTTTCATTGTCAGGAATTGACCAGGCTGGAGTGGAGGGGGAGGGCAATGAGGAAGACTTGGGCCACCTGTAGATCAATCACCACTGTTGTTTTGGGTCCTGAAGTCCTTTTGCCTGCCCAGGCATTTCAGTTTGTACATCACATGTCCTTGAGCTGCTGTTGTTTGGTCTCAAGCAAGTCATTTCAGGTCATCAGTCTGAAATGTGTACAATGGGAGAATGAGAGCAGGCCCTGCCTCTCAGGCAGTTTGCAAGACGAGTAAGCATGGAAAGCACCATGCAATGTGGTACACACTCATCACAGTTTCAAGCAATAAGAGCTTCTGTCAGCTGGAATTCCTGCCATGAAATAAATGGAAAATGCCTCCCACACCCACATTCACACCCTCTCAAGATCTTATTCTTAGTTTTCAATTAGAGGCAACTCCAAAAATTTAATGTTTCCCTTAAACGTGAAGGAAGTCAAATAGAATGCAGTTGTGATTTATTAGTATCTTCTCTTTGACATCTTTAAGTGTTTGGCCTTGGTTTACATCCTTTTGAACAAGAGAGTCTAGGTGATCAAAAGTGTTTGCAGGGGCTGGGAAGGTGGCTCAATGGTAGAGTGCTTGCCTTGCATGCATGAGGCCCTGGGTTCGATTCCTAAAGCACCATATAAGCAGAAGTGGCGCTGTGGCTCAAGTGGTACAGCGCTAACCTTGAGCTGAAAAGCTGAGGGACAGCACCCAGGCCCAGAGTTCAAGCCCCATGACTGACAAAAAGAAAAAAGAAAAGAAAAAAAAAGTGTTTCTAGCTGGGCACTGGTGGCTCACCAATAATCCCTACTCAGGATGCTGAGATCTGAGGAATGCAGGTTGAAGCCAGGCTAGAGAGGAAAGCCTGTTAGGTTCTTATCTCCGTTAACTACCCCCCAAAAAAGCCAGAAGTGGAGCTGTGGTTCAAGTGGTAGAGCATTGGTCTTGAGCAAAAAAAGTTCAGGGACAGTTCCCAGTGTTAGGTTTTTAGAAAGAGGTAGAGCTGAGTAAGAACTGCACCAGCACGCACGTGGTATTCAGGTAAGGGGTAGGTTTATTCAGTAGACCTGCTGGGACCAGGCAAGGTTGGCACTCCACGTGGCTGGGAAAGGCCTGGGAATGAGAGAGAGAGCTGGGAAAGAGAGGAAAGAGCTAGAAAAGAGCAGAGAGAGGGGTAAGAACAGTAGCACTCACGTGGTATCCAGGTAAGGGGTAGGTTTATTCAGTAGACCTGCTGGGACCAGGCAAGGTTGGCACTCCACGTGGCTGGGAAAGAGAGGAAAGAGCTAGAGCAGAGAAAGAGCAGAGAGAGCTAGAAAAGAAGAGCAAGAGCAAGAGCAAGAGAGCGTCTGGGCCTGGGCTAGGCCTTATGTAGGGTATGGGCGGGGAAAGGTGTGGCCACATCAAATTCAGATGTGACCTCAGCGGATGCAGATGTGACCTCATCCAGGTGTCCCAGTTGCCTAGATAACGCAGGTACTGGGTGGAGACTTTGCTGCGAGGAGGGTGGAGTCTGCTTGCCATCCAGGGGCGGACCTTACACCCAGGCTCTGAGTTCAAGCCCCAGGACTGGGATCCCCTCCCCCCCCCAAAAAAAAAGAAAAACACACACATTAAAAAAAAGGGGGGGGGACTGGGAAGGTGGCTCAGTGGTAGAGTGCTTGCCTTGCATGCCTGAGGCCCTGGGTTCGATTCCTCAGCACCACATAAGCAAAAAGAAAAAAGCCGGAAGTGGCGCTGTGGCTCAAGTGGTAGAGCGCTAGCCTTGAGCTGAAGAGCTGAGGGACAGCGCCCAGGCCCAGAGTTCAGGCCCACGACTGGACCCAAAAAAAAGGCACAGGCACCAGTAGTTCACATGTATCCCTATATACCTAGCTATTTGGAAAGCTGAGATCAGGAAGACTACGGTTTGAGGCCAGCACCAACAGAGTATATTCACAAGACCCCTTCTCAACCAATTGTTGCTGTCATCCCAGCTAGGTCATACAAGGTTGAGATAGAGAGGATTGAAGTTCAAGTCAGCCTAAGCAGAATTTTCCCAGCTATAGCAGAAAGCCTAAAATTGGTAAATCTCAGCCAGGCATGTACTCAGATAGGAAATAAGACCCTATCACAAAAATAACCAGTATAAGCCGGGTGCTGGTGGCTCACGCCTGTAATCCTAGCTACTCAGGAGGCTGAGATCTGAGGATCACAGTTCAAAGCCAGCCCAAGCAGCAAAGTCCATGAGACTCTTATCTCCAACAAACTACCAGAAAACCAGAGCTATAGCTCAAGTGGTAGAGTATTAGCCTTCAGCTGAAGAGCTGAGAGACAGCACCCAGGCCCAGAGTTCAAGCCCCATGACTAAGTATAAATTGGTAAAGTGGCTCCAAATGGTAGAGTCCCTGCTTAGCAAGCATGAAATCCTGACTTTAAACCCTAGTAATATGGAAAGATAATAAATAGTACCAAAAAGGGCTGGAGGTGTGACTCCATACTAGTACACCTGTCTACATGCATGAAGCCCTGGGTTCAAACCAGCACCAGCTCTAGCTCTCCTTTATAGATAAGAACAAGAAGCCAGGCACTGGTGGCTCACACTTGTAATCCTAGCTATTTAGAGGGCTGAGATGTGAGGATCATGGTGAGAAGCCAGCCCAAGCTGAAGTATATGACACTATTATCTCTAATTATTCACCAAAAAGTGGAAGTGGGGCTGTGGCTCAAAGTGGTAGAGCACTAGCCTTGAGCTCAGAGACCGTATCCAGGCTCAGCTTCAAGCCCCACAAAACCAACAACAACAACAAAAAAAAAAGAGTCAAAGGTTGAGAGTGTGGCTTAGTGGTAGAGTGCTTGCCTAACATGCATGAAGCCCTGGGTTCAATTCCTCAGTACCACATAAACAGAAAAAGCCAGAAGTGGTGCTGTGGCTTAAGTGGTAGAATGCTAGGCCTGCACAAAAGCAGCTCGGGGACAGTGCCTGGGCCCTGAGTTCCCCAAGACTGGCAAAAGAAATAAAAGAAAAAGAAAAAAAGAACCAGAGACTTGGAAAGGGTAAGCAAACTGCCACATCTCCCACAGTTGAGATGAAATGGAACTAAACAAACCCAGGCATATAAGGCCACAACCATACCCTTAGCCATAATTATGTGACTTCCCTGGAGTACTGTGGCCCAGTGGAAAGCTGCTGTCTTACAAAGAGCACTGTGTGACCTTCTGGAATTGACCTCTTTGTAACTGCCACAATTGACATAGATGAGAATGACATTGGTAATAGCTGGAATCTTTTTTTTTTTTTTTGGGGGGGGGGTTCTGGTCGTGGGCCTGAACTCTGGGCCTGGGCGCTGTCCCTCAGCTCTTCAGCTCAAGGCTAGCACTCTACCACTTGAGCCACAGTGCCACTTCCGGCTTTTTTTTTCTTCTGCTTATATGGTGCTGAGGAATCAAACCCAGGGCCTCATGCATGCAAGGCAAGCACTCTACCACTGAGCCACCTTCCCAGCCCCATGGAATCTTAAGAGTTCTATGGAGGGAGGTTGCCCCAGATCTCCAAGTTTGCTGCTCCTGCAGTGGGCTAAAAGGGCCAGTTGGCTTTAAATCCTCACTCAAGTTTTTTGTTTTGTTTTGTTTTGTTTTCTTAAGTTTTTTTGCAGTATGATCAAAGCATAGACCTTAACCTGAGATACTAACCTGAGATGCACTTGGCATTTGGAAGCTAAGCAGTACTGAGCTCTGTCAGCTACCCAGGCCTCCAGGCTTGCTTTAGGTTCTCTCATTGGTTTGAGTAACCATTTCCAGAGGAGAGTCCTATACCCTTGGCTTTGGCCTACCAGGTCACAGCCAAGCCCTGGTTCCCTTGGCCTCCAGGACCGCACCTGTGAAGTTGTTGAGGACACAGAATCCAGTCGAATGGTTAAAAAGATGAAGAAACGCATCTGCCTTGTCTTGGACTGCCTCTGTGCTCATGACTTCAGTGACAAGACGGCTGACCTGATCAACCTACAGCACTATGTCATCAAGGAGAAGAGGCTCAGCGAGCGGGAGACCGTGGTCATCTTCTATGATGTGGTCCGGGTGGTGGAGGCCCTGCACCAGGTGAGGCCCTGCCCCCCTCTCCTCCCAGCACTGTGGCTCCCTGGCTCCGACCAGGGCCTCACTTGCCACAGAAAGCCACCTTTCCTGATACTGCTCAGCAAAAGGCAGCTCTGTCCAGAGGAAAGCTGCTGAACAACAGGTGCTCCAGGTGAGCACAGTGCTGTAGGCCTCTGAGGCGGTTTCTAGTGAGGGCCAATGGAGCAGCCCAGCAGAGGTCCATGAAGTATAATTCCCCACCAGCTGGGAAGCTCCAGGACAGCTCCAGGATGCATACCCAGTGACTGCAGCCTTGTAGAATTAAGGTGTCCAGGTATCCAAGGTCAGGCACTGGAAAGCTTGAGCTTGGTTTCTTAGTGACAGGAAACAGGACATTTTATCTCTGACCTGTAGCCCTAGGATGATGGTTGGTTCCTTGCTGAGGGCTGTCCATGGAGAGAGAAGAGGGAGAGGAAAGGGAGAAGAGGCTCCCATTAACTGCTGTCCTGAGGGGAGAAGGAAGTAAGGAAAGAGCTCAGGCGGGGCCCATCTTACCACTGCAGACACCCATGTAATGAGGCCTAAGAGATGTGTCCTAGGGTATTCTGTCTTCCCAGACATCTGGAGAGCCCATGGCTTCCATACTGGGTCTTGCCTTACCTCATACTTGTGGTGCAAACCATCTGCCCATTGGTTTTCAGAAAAACATTGTACACAGAGACCTGAAGCTTGGGAACATGGTGCTCAATAAAAGGTAAGATTCTGTTTCTTCTTCTGTGTTTGGGATTGGTGGAAATTGAAGCCCTTTGAAGATTCTGACTCCAAGCAGCCCAGCCTCCCAAAATCCAGAGCTTGGGGTAGGAGACTGGGTAGGATCTGTCTGTTGCCTAATAGGAATATGGTGCTTGCTGAGACTGGGAACTTAGAGCTATAAACGTGGCTATGGAAAGGAATTTTAGTAGGCTCCCTGGCTATAGTGGGTGTTCATTAAATGATTATAACAATGGACAAAAAGATTAAAGAGAGCAAGATGGGGCCTTGGCTGCCAGTTGGGCTCCTCAGAGAACAGATCATGTGGGCTGGGGGTACTGACTAGGCAGTGCTCTGGGAGAGGGAGGCACCTTGGCTGAGGGAGAAGCTGAACTATAAGGATAACATAGCAGGGCCTTAGCATGAAAACGTGAGAGCTGGAATCCTTCAGAGGTCCAGCTCCAGCTTAGAGGACATGGCCTTGGGTTACACAGCTACTTTTGGCAATGTAGTCTTCCTAGAAAGAACTGACCTGGGCTGGGAATGTGGCTTAGTGGTAGAGTGCTTGCCTAGTGTGCATGTAATCCTAGCTACTCAGGAGGCTGAGATCTGAGGATTGCAGTTCAAAGCCAGCCTGGGCAGGAAAGTCTCCAATAAACCACCAGAAAAACAGAAACGTGGTACTATGGCCCAAGTGGTAGAGTCCTTGCCTTGAGCTGAAGAGCTCAGGGACAGCGCTCAGGCCCAGAGTTCAAGCCCCATGACCAACCAAAGAAAAAGAAGTGGCCTGGTAGTGATTTGTTCCATTATGTGATCAGACTAGCCCAGGAGAGTGTCCTGAGCCCACTGTCCCTGTAAAGTATCTGAAGCCTCAATGGTCCAAGGAAAGGGAGCTCTGCCAGGGGCAGAGGACTCAAGCCCAGCACACCACTGGGAAGTGCTGTGTACTTAGTGGCCAAGCTGGCCTCACCATCCATCACCTTGCCCTAAACTCATCTCTAGGCTGCAGCCCCTGTCCCCATGGAGCTGGCCATACGCAGTACTGACAGGAACACAGGTGTCCCGTTGAGAACAGCACTTGGAGCAGACTGCCCGCTGAGTCAAGTCTACAAAGGATAAGTAAAATGTGCTAGCCTGAAACGGTAAAGAGATGAGAGCTGTCATGCTTTGCAGGGAGGAGGGAAGAAAACAGGAAATTCCAGGGCTGCTTGAACCCCATCTGGCTGAGTAAGTTAGAGAAGAGGAAAAAGCAGGATATGGGGGGTCAGACTTGGCTTATGTCCCAGGACTGCCTCTTGTTCTAGAGACCATGAGAGTTCACTTATTTACTCGCTAAGGGAATGTATCTACTGAGGTACCAGCACTTCTTTGCACTCACAATGCTGTAGAGGAAGAGATGATCCCACCTGGAAAAATTGGCCTGAGACTTAGATAAGTGGATGTGAAACTGTCTCACAGGATCAGCCCATCCTAAGAACTTCTAGTGCTGAGGTGGGCTGGAGAGAGGAGAAAGGGCGACCAAGTGTTCACTGTCCTCAGGAAATGAAGCCTGTTGCTGGTGAAGGCCCAGGGGTTCCCCCAGACCTTCCTCTGAATTCAAAGGGAGAATAAGTGTTAGTACTGGCCACTTTAGCCCTGAGTTGTGGAGAGATACTATCTTAGAGAGAGACTTGGTAGCTGTGCACATCTGTGATCCCAGCACTCGGGAGGCTAAGGCAGAAATATTGGGAGATTAAGATCAGCCTGGGCTATATAGCAAGTTCCAAATCAGCATGGACTACAGATTCAGACCCCCCCCCCCCCGCCTGAAAAGACAAAAATAAGGAGGAGGGGGAATGGAAGGAGGATGGAGGGGAGGAAGGAAGGAGAAGAAGAAATGAGGAGGAGGGAGAAGTAGGAGGGAAAAACAAGAAACACACAAAGTGATTTTTTTTTGGTCAGTCGTGGGACTTGAACTCTGGGCCTGGGCCCTGTCCTTCATCTCTTCAACTCAAGGTTAGCACTCTACCACTTGAGCCACAGCACCACTTCCAGTTTCCTGCTGGTTAATTGGAGATAAGAGTCTCACAGACTTTCCTGCCCAGGCTGACTTTGAACCGCGATCCTCAGATCTCAGCCTCCTGAGTAGCTAGGATTACAGGCACGAGCCACCGGCACCCAGCTAGGCTCTTTTGGGCTCTACATGAACATACCAAGAGTTGTCAGGGACACATGCAGTCAGGGCTCCGCCTACTAACTACCAGGATACAGAGCCTGTTTTTGTTTCTGCTTGGAGTATATAGTCAGAAGGTTGTACTTCAGAGCCCACCAATGTAGCTGAAAGCCACGCTGCTCAGATTCCAAAGCATCAGTACCTCTCCTAGGCCTATCCTTAATGTGAAGATCTGCCAAGTGCTGGTGGTGTATGCCTGTAATCCTAGCTACTCAGGAGGCTGAGATCTGAGGATCACGGTTCAAAGCCAGCTGGGTCAAGAAAGTGTGAGACTCTTAACTCCAATAAACCACTCAGAAAACCAGAAGTGGTGCTGTGGCTCAAGGTAGAGCTCTTGCCTTGAGCTGAAGAGCTGAGGGACATCACCCAGGTCCAGAGTTCAAGCGCCACAACCAACAAAAAAAAGATCTGCTCTTCTGGGTCTCATAGCAGACAGAAGTTCTGCCACCTTTCATTTGAAGGCAGGTGTTCAGGTTAAAGGCATGGCTCAGTTGGAAGAGCGCCAGCCAATGAGCAAAGTGTCAGTGCCAGGCTCACACCAAAAAAAAAAAAAAATGAAGGCAGGAGCTCTGTAGGGGGCAAGAGGATATGGAACCAAGACACCCCCACACACACACCATGTGCCGATTATGTCATCATGTCTCTCCCCCAGGATTTAAGCTCAGTTCCTGATACCCAGCAGTGGCTGGTGCTCCACCAGTTGAGCCATACCTCCAACCCCCATGTCTCCCTCTAAAGCCTTACCTTCCTCTCATAGAGTCAGGGGTTGACCTGGAAGAGCTCCAGCTCCTTCCTACCCACCCTGCCAGAGACTCCTGAGCCAGCCAGAGACAGGCAGATAGCCGGGCTGTGTGCCCCTAAGAAAGGGGACAGGGTGAAATGTCTGTGAGGCAGCCAGTGACAAGAACAGTTGGCCTTGCGTTGGGTGAGAGGCCAGGACTGAGATCTGAAGTCCTCTTTTGGGGTTAAGTGAGGCTGACTGTGGGCTCTTTCTCTTTCCTCCTTCCTTTTAGGCAGGCAAGTTGCATACCAATTCCTAGAAAAGGAGAACACTGTGGTAGCCCAGAGGCCATAGCTGGAGTGTGACTCACTTCGCTGCCCCTGCTGACGCACAGGCCCCTCCACCCTCACTGCCCTCACCATCCCCTCAGAGCCAGCTGGGGGGTCTGGAACTCCCAGGGAGCTGTGTGCCGCCCGGCTGATGTGGGCGGTGGTGGCAGGGCAGAGAAGCTTTGCCAAGCTTCAGGAGGTCTCAGCGCTGACCCTGTTGCTTCCCATGGAAGACTCTAGGCAGATCCAGAGCTGAGCAGCCACCACACAGAGGGTTGGAAGTCCTGCCGGCAGGGCTCAATTGAGCTAAGCCTCCCCAGCACCAGTGCTCCATAGCCGGTGTCACCTACTTCAGAGGCAGTGCTTCTCCTGGGATCTCTCACTGGAAACCTCTGCCAGGCCTGCCAGCAGCAGAAGAGAGGGTATTGGCAACTTGTGCAGGCGACAGGCTGTGCGCCCTCCCTGGGCCATCTTATTATCTTGGCAGAGCCAGCTCAGTCCTGAAAGTCAAGCACTGGTATTTTTCCTGTCCCACAGATGAAGAAACTGAACTTTACCAATATTCATAGGGCAAGAAATGTAGAAAAGCCAGGACTAGGTCCTACGAATGAGTTCCTTCCTCTGAACTGTCCACCTTTCAGTGTCATGAGCTTTGGAGACCACATTTGTGCCTAAGATGGCCAGGGCACGAAAGATGGTCTGCTCTGTAGGACCCGTCCAGACCAGATGCCTGAGCAGGCCAATGTCCAGTGCAGTGACATGAGGGTGGGGAGACTAGAGCAGCATGCTTCCTGTGCCTGTGACCCTTGCTCTGAGACCTTTTGCCTTATTCTCAGGCTCTTAACTGCCCCACAGGCCATGGGGCAGCTTTCTGTAGGGCGCCTATGTACCCGCAGCACACTTCTCCACTAAGAACACAGAAGACAGACCGGCCTCTGTTTTGCCCCAAGCCCTTTGCCAGCAGAATTCCCCTGGATAGCTGAAGGACTCTCAGTCACTCAGACACAGCTGCTGGGGAAATCCACCCTCAGCCCCATACCCTCTCCCCACCTGAGACTTCATTCTAGAAAGAGATGGCCTAAGGTCCCTTGTGCAGATTCCCTCCCCCAGCTGCCATGTCTGCTGGCTGGCACAGGCCAGCACAGCTGCCTTAGAGGTCTCCTTAATGGCATAACCCCATGCACCTCCAGCTGTGGTGTCCCACACTGTGTGCTTCCTAGAAAGGCTGAGCCCATTGCTATCTGCCCCACAGCCTCTTGGGGAGGGGAGATCTGGTTTTCTAGGTCAGGACAGAATGAAGCACACGACAAGGCATGAGTCAGCCTGAATGGAATGAAAGGAAAAAGTTGGGGCTGGGCATTGTCTGCTCTGAGGTCCAGCAAGGGCTGGACCTGAGCTTGGATCCTATTCCATCACTCACTAGGCATGCGGCTTTGGCCATGTGACTCCTGTGACATAGTTACACCTTCTGAATGGGGCGGTGAGAAAAATCTCCCTCAGGCTGTTGTGAGGAGTGAATGGAAACAATCAACTCCCTCTTGCATGGAAAGGAGAATTGGCAAAAGAGGAAAGAGATGCCACCAGGACTCAAGCTAGCTCTGTGTGTGTCTTAAGTTCAGTTCCCCCAAAGCCTTTAGGAGTATCCCTGATATGCCAAGGGTCCTCTTGAGTCTGGGCCCGGCTTGACTGAATGGTTCTGTGTTCTGCCTATGAGGACCATATTCCTCACTTCACATAGTACCAGTGTTAGCAGCTCCCAGCCAGGCCCTACTGCTTCAGATGAGGAATCCCAAGATGCCACACCGTATCCGGCCATACTGCAACGGGCAAATATTGTTGGGAATAGAGTTGGGGATGAACTGCAGTGGATAAGCACTTGGCTGTGTTCATCCCTAACACAAAACAAAACAAAACTCAAGAGCATCAAAGAAAAATCCCAGAAATTAGGAATAGACAAGCACTGTTGAGCACCTGGTCTCGTTCATGTTGACTGGGTGGTGTAGCCTCCAGGTGTAGGTACAGGAGGGCAGCATGGCCTGCCATAGGCCACAGCATCTGCTTGGCCAGGCTTGTGGTGTTGTGCCTGACAAAGCAGGTGTACTCCCTCCACAGAGAGATGCATTCTTGCTGTGCATGAGGCCCCATGGCCAAACCCCAGCACTTTCTGAGAAGACGTTAAATATCTGCTAATCCAACCTTGCCAGGGGAAGCCCAAGATGGCAGAGCCACCCATCCATGTGACCTCGCCAGCTCACAGTGCTTTCCTCTCTGGAGTGAATTTCCCTTCTCAGTAAAAACCCCAGCTCTGGCTGTAGGACTCCTGGGGTCCTTTGAACCGTTAGCTCTAAATCCAGAGGGGGCCATTGGTGCTCTGTCCCCCAGCAGTTGAGCTCATGGCTGCTCAGCTGCCCTGCAACTGCACCCGTGTGCACATTCCCTGCCATGGAGTGGGAAGAAGGCCAAGATTCTGTTTGTTCCTGTTTGCAAAGGTCTTGTTCCTTCTAACATACATAGAGAGTACTACCTTGAAATTGCCCAGAAAAATTCCCCCATTTTTCCAATGCCAGGATCTCCCTCCTACTGGGGTTTTAGAAAGAGAGACTATGTTAGGGTGTACTGTTGCTCTAGGGTGCACCGTAATAACTCCTGATGTCCCCCACTGATAGCTGGGATGACTCAGGCTTGCTCTTCTCAGCTCCTATGCAGACCTAATTGGACACCAGGGCCTGGGCCCCTTGGAGAGACCTTGGAGCCCACAGTGGATGGGCTGTGCCATCAGTAGTGGAGAATGAAGTATGGCACTAGCTTCCATACTCCACCAGAGTAGAGTGGCTGCACTCAATTTCCTCCTCTGCACGGCTGTGGAGCTTGGGGAGGAGGTGGTGGGCTCGGTCTGCAGGGAGGCCTCCTTACAGCAGGAGGAGGGCTAGGGCCACTCACTTCTGCTGAACTTACTCTCTAACATGTGTGAGTGAGGGAGTCAGGTCACATTTCTCCATCACTCCCAGTCTAGAATATTATGTTCTGCTCTGAGCTGCACCTGAGACTCAGCCAGAACAGCAGGTTCAGGGGAAGGCCCTGCAGCACAAATTAGAATGAAAGGAGCTAGATGCTCTGTTGGATGCTCAGCAGGCAGCCAGAAGAGGATATTGGCCACATTCCTCTACTCCGTGGGTGGGGTAAGATTGCCCAGCTGTGTTTGTTCAAGATAGGGGCTGACCCAGCAGGGTACCTGGCTCTCACCTGATGTTCCCAGCTGTGGACAGCCAACTCAATTTAATCTTTGCCTCCCTTCCTAGGACTCATCGAATAACCATCACCAACTTCTGCCTTGGGAAGCATCTTGTGAGCGAAGGAGACCTGCTGAAGGACCAGAGGGGGAGCCCAGCCTACATTAGCCCTGATGTGCTCAGTGGTATGTGTGGACTAGCAGCCTTCACACAGCCAGGCTCTGCCAGTAGTGCATTCCCTCACTGCATGGGATGTGTGCGCAGCCTGGGCCAGGTGCCCGGACTTCACAGTGGCCTAACAAGGACCATTAGGCAAAGGCTTTGGTCTAGTGGAGGAGGAAGACATTCTGGTCAAATAATGCATGAAGTTAGAGCTAGTACAAGAAGGGATGGGATTTCTAAGAAGGCATAGAATGTTAGAGTAGGGGGCTGGGAAGGTGGCTCAGTGGTAGAGCGCTTGCCTTGCATGCCTGAGGCCCTGGGTTCGATTCCCCAGCACCACACAAGCAAAAAGAAAAAAAAGCCGGAAGTGGCGCTGTGGCTCAAGTGGTAGAGTGCTAGCCTTGAGCTGAAGAGCTGAGGGACAG
>NW_012267397.1:1196485-1207210 GCF_000151885.1 Dipodomys ordii | reverse complement strand
GGTTCAAAGCCAGCCCGGGCAGGAGAGACCGTGAGACTCCTATCTCCAATAAACCACCAGAAACCGGAAGTGGCGCTGTAGCTCAAGTGGTAGAGCACTTGCCTTGAGCTGAAGAGCTGAAGGACAGCGCCCAGGCCCAGAGTTCAAGCCCCACGACCGACAAAAAAAAAAAGAAAAAGCCAGAAGTGACACTGTGACTCTCAAGTGGTAGAGTGCTAGCCTTGACAAAAAGAAGCTCAGGGACAGTGCCCAGGCCCTGAATTCAAGCCCCAGGACTGGCAATAAATAAATAAATAAGGTTCAGTTTTTGAGGAGATTTGTTGTTGTGCTGGTCCTAGGGCTTGAACTGAGGGCCTGGGTCCTATCCCTGAGCTTTTTTGTTCAAAGCTTGCACTCTACCATTTAAGCCACAGCTCCTCTTCTGGTTTTTTTTTCTGGTTAATTGGAGATAAAAGTCTTAAGGACTTTTCCTGCCTGGGCTGGCTCCAAACCATGATTGTCAGATCTGAGACTCCTTAACAGCTAGGATTATAGGCATGAGCCATCAGCACATGGCTTAACCCTTAATTCTTACAAAACACCCCGTTTCTAGCATTCAGATACAACAACAGGAAATGGACTGAGACACTGTAGGACAGAGGAAGAATAAAGGTTTACTCAGCTCACACTTCTAGAGGCTGAACCTCAGGTCAAGGGGCCACATCTGGCGAAATCTCCCTCATTCTTTGCTGTTGGAAACCCTCCGAGGTCACACATAGCATCACATGGAGAGGAGGTCATACACGGACAAAGCCAGAGCCAGACAAGTTTGTAACAGAACTAGGATTAGGCTTACTGACCATTCTCATGGGGGTAAAATTTCAGTGGGTTTGGGTAGGAACATTCATAGTGTACAGCACAGATAAACTATAGCACAGAGAAGTTAGCAAAAAATGTCTGAGTTCTCCATGAGCCTGGGGCTATGCAGTCAGAAAACTTGCCTTGTGGCCAGCTTCTAGAGAGCAGCAGACGAAAAGGGGCTCCAGCAGGTGATAATAAGTGTTGTGAAGGAAGCATGGAAGAAGGGAGAGGGATGGGGCCGGGGCCGGGGCCGGGGATGGGAGTGACTGCCTTCTCCACAGCCAGTTTATCAGCTGGTTTCACAAATGTAAGCTTGCCTGCTGGGGGCACGGACTAGGACCCAGGCACCTCCCCTTCCCAGGACTTGCATTTTGGAGAGGCAGGCTGGCCAGTGTACAGAGCAGGGCTAGTAGACAGACTGTACACAGCCAGTCACCTTCCAGCCTAGTAAACTATCCCAGGGAGCTGGCTCTCCTGGGAAATAGGGAATGATACGGAGAAGGAAGGGAGCCAAGAGGACCTAGGGTGAGGTGGGAGGCGGACACGCCCATGATGGAGCTACCCAGCTGAGGCAGGGGGCCCACAGCAGAGGCATCCCAGAGCAACTCCTTCCTCTGTCCCTAGGCCGTCCATACAGGGGCAAGCCGAGTGACATGTGGGCTCTTGGTGTGGTACTCTTCACCATGCTCTATGGCCAGTTCCCTTTCTACGACAGCATCCCACAGGAGCTCTTCCGCAAGATCAAGGCTGCTGAGTACACCATCCCTGAGTGAGTCTCTGAATTCTTGGTGAGGGGACAGCATGAGGAGGCCCCAGAGTCCGGGGGAGCCGGTCTCAGGCCCTCCTGCCGAGCTTTTATCCTCCTCTTCTCCCCTGCAGGGATGGGCGTGTCTCTGAGAACACCGTGTGTCTCATCCGGAAACTACTAGTTCTCGATCCCCAGCAACGCCTGGCTGCTGCTGATGTCCTGGAGGCCCTCAGTGCCATCATTGCATCTTGGTAAGTGGCTAGCCCTGGGCCATGGACTCGACTAGGCTGGGAAAGCAGATGCCTGCCATCTTATGCACAACTACAGTCAGACAGTGAGAGTCAGATGTCCAGGTTTCCCAGGGCAGGACTGGGAGGGAGCAGGCAGAGAGCAGGATGAGTGTTTCCCACGTGTCCCTCCCTGCCAACTGCAGGGTAGAATTTCTTCACCCAGTTCTCCACAAAGTCCCCAAGAAAAAAAGGTTCTCCCTGAATTGGATAAGTCAGAGGCTGACAGGAGTCAGTCATGTTAGGCAGAAGATGAATGTCTAGACCCAAGCCAGGGCTCCCTGACTTCAGCTAAGTCTGGAGTGATGGGACCCTGGCTTCTTTGGGGCTGACCTGTCTACCTACCCTGCAGGCAGTCCCTGTCATCTCTGAGTGGGCCTTTGCAAGTAGTTCCTGACATCGATGACCAAATGAGCAATGCAGACAGCTCCCAGGAGGTAAGAGGGTGGGGTGGGGGGAGGGGAGGCAGGCCAGGAGAACAGGCAGGCCAGCTCCCTGATGACACAGGACCTCCTAAGGCTTTCTCCCTTATCCCTGAGGATAAGGGAGCTTCCGCTGCCTGCATCCTGCCTTGCATCCAGACCAGCCAGAGCTGCCATGCCTGAGCTGAGCAGGGGCCAGCTCCTGTGAGGCCCTCTGCTGAAGATGCTTTGTGTGG
Source organism: Dipodomys ordii (assembly GCF_000151885.1). Taxonomy (NCBI): domain Eukaryota; kingdom Metazoa; phylum Chordata; class Mammalia; order Rodentia; family Heteromyidae; genus Dipodomys; species Dipodomys ordii. Next base: position 1,204,677 of record NW_012267397.1, on the reverse strand, counting down.
CTCTCTCAGCTTCCTCCTCCTGCCAAAGTCACTTTTCTCTGACCTTCTGACTCACTACGTCCTCTCACTCCTCCTGCTTTCTCGTTTTTTTAGATGATTCATTTATCCCTGCTTTCTCTCCAATCAGTGCACTGGAGAAAGTGCTGAGCCTGATTGGTATGGGGGAGGAGGGGGGCGGGGTAGGGGACAAAGACCTGAGTGCTAGACAGCAGCTGGCAGGTAGTTTTAGGGCGCCCCCTGGAGGCTGCCAGCCTGATGTGTAAGGACCCTCACTCCTGGCCCCTCTTGAAAGCTTTAAAGCAAACAACAGGAGAAGCAGTATCTGGAACCACAGCAGAGCCTCCCAGACCTTGCAAAGAAAGAGCTCCAGTTCCACCCCAACTCCCACCCTCAGGCTGCTGAGCTGCTAAAATAGTCATTATTGGCACTTGCAGAATATGGAGCATCAGTCCTCCCTAAGCTTGTATGGCCTGTGTTCTTTCTCTATGTGTTTATATGTCAGTCCTGGGCTTGAACTCAGGACTTGGATACTGTCTTTGAACATTTTCACTCAAGGCTGACACTATACCACATCAGCCACAGCTCCACTTCCAGTTTTGTGGTGGTTAATTGGAGATGAGACCCCCCAGACTTTGCTGTCCAGGCTGGCTTCAAACCCACAATCCTCAGATCTGTGCCTCTTGAATAGCTAGTATTATAGGCATGAGCCACCGATGCCCAGCTTTTTTTTTTTTTAATTAGCATACATTAGTTGTAGGGAGGCGGGGTTCATTGTGACATTCCCACACATACATACAATGTATTCTGATCAACTTTATCCTGATCCTCCTTTATCACTCTTCAAACCCAGTCCCCACTTCTTAAAACCATTTCCACAGACCTGCATTCTTTTCCTCGATTTATAAATGAGGAAACGAAGGTTCAGAGAGGCAAAATGATTTCCCCAAAGTTGCACAGCTTGGAAGTAGAACTGAACCCTGACTCCTAACTAGTATAGACTTACCACTGCTGATTCTTTTTTTTTTTGGTCCGGTCGTGGGGCCTGAACTCTTAGCCTGGGGGCTGTCCCTCAGCTCTTCAGCTCAAGGCTAGAGCTCTACCACTGAGCCACCTTCCCAGCCCCAACCACTGCTGATTCTATTACCATCTACCTGAGGGCTAGGGGGCTCACCAGGGGCTTGTGGGTGGGACTGAGATAAAGAAATGAGGTTTTCCAGATAGTATGGCCCCTGGCCCTGCTCCTGGGTCTGTGCTTTAGCCAGCTAGGTGAGGGCCAGTTGGCTGGAGGAAGCCTTCATGGACCCACTCAGTGCCTGGCCAGATGGATCCCTAAGTGTGGTACCTAGGAAGGCCGGGCTCAGAGCCAGGCTTCCCTCAATCTCTGCTGTTGTCTTCATCTCCATCCTTGGCCTCACAGGCAAAAGTGACGGAGGAGTGCTCCCAGTACGAGTTTGAGAACTACATGCGGCAGCAGCTGCTGCTGGCTGAGGAGAAGAGCTCCATCCACGAGGCCCGGAGCTGGGTGCCCAAGCGGCAGTTCGGCAGCGTGCCACCGGTGCGACGGCTGGGCCACGACGCACAGCCCATGACCTCCTTGGACACAGCCATCCTGGCACAACGCTACCTGCGGAAATAGCGGCGGCCTCTGCCAGGGCACCTGCCCCGGTATCACCTCTCCAGGCGCCCAGTCCCAGCCCCAAGCCTGGCTGTCAGGGCTGGGCCCAAAGTGCTGGACTCTCCCAGGCTGCCGTGGGGCAGGGCAGGGCAGGGACAGCCCAGGTCACGTGAGTCAGCAGAGGCACCACAAAGCTACCTTTTGGAATGATTGCTTGATTGTTTGGTTTTTTTGTTGTTTTTTTTTTTTAATCTGAGAAGCCTAGATAACTAATCTGCTTTTAATCATGACATTTTAATCTACCTCTGTCTCTTTAACTGAGCTGTCTCTGGACTAAGTGACAGGAGGAGGAGGGAGCCAGCCACCCACCCAGGCCCTGGCCCCGGGGCACTGTCCCCCACAGTCCAAATAAGCTCAAAGAGCAGCTCGCTGCTGGCTTCCCAAATGAATGCCCTCCAGACCCCCGCCCCCCAGCTGCAGAACACCTCCACCTCATCATATGCCCAATTCAAATATATTTATTTTTTTACTGAAATCAACTTCTCTCCCATCTCTAGGTGGCTCAGCCTGGGGCTCCCCCCTCCCCCGTGGACAGCAGGGGTCCATGTGGGCTCCCTCCTCACCCCCAGGCACAGAGGAGCCCCTTTGCTGGCCTAACCTGCCCGGCCCTCTGTTTCCAGTGATGGGAGGCCTTTCTAGATTTCATTCTTTCTCTGTCTCACTCAGTAGCTTCTCTGAGGTGCTGCCCACGGAAGCCCTGCTTCCTTCTCCATCTTTCATGTGGTACCCAGGTACACATGGTACCCACATAGCAGACACGATGTGAAGGGAGCGGGGCTGGACTGGGCGGCAGTGCTCTGGCTTTCCCACCCCTGTGTTCAGAGGCCCCACCATGGGGGCATCTCCCCTCCTGCCCTGCCTCAGAGCACATGTTGTGTCTCCTTTGGCACACCCTAGCCAGGGGCCTTCATGGAGGTCAGAGACTTGAGGGGATGATTGTAGCGATCGGGGACCTGCCCTGCCTGGTTTGAGAACAGCCCTGCTGCCCTTTTGAGCCAAGATTTTGAAGTGGATGCCCGTCTTGCCAGAACTGCTGTTCTCACCAGAATGACCACCTCTCCTTCCCCCTCCCTGGACTCGGCCCAGCCCAGTGCCAAGCAAAGACCCACGTCCAGAGGCCTCTCCTCCCCATGTATCCTTAGAGAGGCCAAATATCCCCTCCAGGTAGCCCGAGGCCCTTCCTGCCTATTCTTGCTTCCCAGCGGGGAGGTGACTGTTTCTAGAGTGTGGGCTGCCTCCTTTTATCCCCCCAAAAAGCTGACTCACTGTGAGTGACCTTGGGCAAGTTCCCAAACTTCCTTGTGCCTCAGTTTCCCCATCTGGAAAAAATGGGGCCACCTCTTGCCAGCAGTAGCAGGGCTGCCCACGCCCCTCCTCCCCCTGTCCCCAATCCAGCACTTGGGCGCCTTGTGCCTCTGCCTCAGTGGGTCTGTGGGAGCCCTCCTGAGCCCAGCACTTCCTCCCTGAGCACCTGGCTCTGTCTCTAGCCCAGCTATCAGCCTCTCGAGAGCCAGGGGTGGGGAGGCCTCTTTTCTGTATTTATTTGATAAAAGTCTCCTAAGGGAGCAGAAATGCAGTCAGCGTGGACTCCCGGCCCTGAGGCTGCCCTCTGGGGAGGCTTGGGGGCTAGCTAGGGCCACCTGGACAGAGCCCCTGGCCAACAGTCCGTGGGGCCCCTTGGGCCTGCGTTCCACTTGCGGTCTCTCTCCTCCTTTTCAAAGCAATATCCTCAGGTCTGCAGAGCCCTGTCAGCCAGCCCTGGCTCTGGCGGCGTTTTGGCGAAGGAGAGGAGAGGAGGTTGGGTCTGCCCTCACTGGTGTCACACACTGAGAGAAGTCCTGTTGTAAAGAAACAAAACAAAACGGAAAAAGTCACAAAAAGTTTGTATAAAGACGTATTTTTGTACTACATGGGGACTCTTCCTGCATGTCAGCAATAAAACTTCCTGATCTGGAGCCACCATGGCCCACAGTGTCTGCGGTTCTTGCTCTGCTGAGGTGCTTCCATCTCCGGCTCCAGCCCAGCCATCCTCTCCCACTCTGGTAGGGCAACCACCAGATGTTCCTGCCTCCCCGCACTGTCCTGAATCAGGAGGGGGTCCAGTCCAGCAGCAGGAGCCCACAACCATGGTCGCTAGAGAGAGCAAAGCCCTGTGTGTGTGGATCCTAACAATAGGCCGCTCTGCCCTTAGGCCGGCCAAGGAGCTGGGGTGAGGAAAGGCCAAGCCAGGCTATTTCCTGCACTGCCTCCCCCTCCATGGGAAATCCAGGGGTGCCTTCCTTCCTTTCTTCCTTCCTTCTGTTGCCTAAATTTAGACTGCAGATTGTGCTTCCCTAGCTGCGAAGCGAGAGGCAAGCAAGCTGTCCCTTCCCCTCCCTCTTGTGCCCAGTAGTGGGGAGTGGGAAGGTCAAAACTCCAGCTGGCAAAAGCCCCTTTGCAGATAAGCAGATGAAAGAGGGTGTGGCTCTCCCCCCCTGTAAGAGAGCCTCAATTCTTTGCAGGCCCCCAGCCCTGGGCCCCTGGCCCTCCTTTGACCCGAGAACCCCACAGCAGCCCAGTGGTCCAGATACTACATCTGGCACATACCTTGTCTGCCCTGAATATACTGCCAGAAGTACCTTTCCCCCAATCCATTCCTGCCAGCGGCTTGTCCTGCATCAGGCCTCCACTCACAGCCTCTCCTCATCCCTCCACCCAGCCAGCCACTGCTCAGTGTGCAGCTGTCTCCAGACAGGGGCATACAGCATGTTCCAGGTGGCAGGGAGCATTTCACTCGCTTTAGGGTCAGCCCTTCGAAATAGCCTGGCACTCAGAAATCCCTGGTTTATTGATCTGCACTGACACCACTCATCCTAAGTTTTTACTAGGAGCCCTGGAATTAAAGGAAAGAGAGGGAAGGTACCAGAAAAAAGCAGCGCAAGGTGTGTAATTATGATCAACAGCCATCTGTGTTCCTGAGCTGTCACAGCAGGTAAGAGCTGAGACGTTCCCATCCCTTTTGGACTCCAGCAGCAGCACAGAGTTCTCCAGTGGGAAGGTAGTGAGGATGTAGAGTCCTGGTGGCTGAGGTATCCAGGCTCTGAAACCAAATCAGCCTTGTGTCTGCCTCCTTGCCACCTCCAATCCTGTCTTGAATCTGACCACTTGTGACAGCAGCCACCAGATCTCCGCTCTGGACTCCTTGGTCTCCTTTGCCTTAGGCCAGGAGCCACGTGCAGCTTGAATGAGCCTGCTAACATCAGATTCGTGGTCCCTCCTGCCCACAACTCTCACATTCCTGACCCTTAACTCCTCAGCCCCTCCCTGACCTCTACTCACTCTGTTCTGCCACAAGCAAATCAGCACACTTCTGCTACTGGCCTTGCCACTAGCTACTCTTTCTGGAAGGTTCTTTCTCCCTGGACCGGAGTCCCTTACTCAGATTTGTTGTAGTGATCACAGCCTGACACGTTTTTCTATTTGCTACTCACATGTTAGGCCTCAAGAATGATGACTGAATTCTCTTCTGCAGGGCCCACTGTAGGGCTGGGGGAGCAGGGGAAGGGGGGGAGAGGGGCACACTGGTCCCTGCTAGCATTCAGGGGTGAGAGCAAGGGACCCCAGGCAACCCAGAAGGCAAGCAGATTTTACATCTGCATACTGTTAAGTGGAAAATGTACTTGTTACCAGAAAGAATTGGCTCTGTGGTCTACACTGTATCTTTTGGGAATCAACTGTGGAGAAAATCTCCCCCATGCTGGAGACTGAACCCAGGGCCCCTGCGTGCTAAGAACATCTAGATGTTCTTAGTCACTTGAGCCATGCCCCTAACATAAGTGGAGGAAATTTGTCCCTTCCTTTGTTCAGAAATTTACCGAGTTTAAAAACCGGGTGCTGGTGGCTCATGCCTGTAATCCTAGCTACTCAGGAGGCTGAGATCTGAGGATCTCGGTTCAAAGCCAGCCCGGGCTATCTCCAATAAACCACCAGAAAACCGGAAGTGGTGCTGTAGCTCAAGTGGTAGAGTGCTCGCCTTGAGCTGAAGAGCTGAGGGACAGCGCCCAGGCCCAGAGTTCAGGCCCCAGGACCGACAAAAAAAAAAAAAAAAAAAGAAAGAAATTTACCGAGTACATCCCACCCACCAGTGTTTCCAGGGCTGGCCTGCTCACACAGCAATGGATCACCCCCCAAATATACATCGCTACTTTTTATATCACAGGACAAAGAAACATTTTTTAACTACAGGTGAAGGTTAGTATGTTAGCAGCATGTTTTGCTTCCAGTGCAGACAGGAGCAACAGGAAGCTCAGTGGAAAGGCAACTTTGGGGGTGATGGGAGGGAGAACCCTGAGCGGGAACTGTCAAGCGGGAGTCATGCTCCAAACGGTAGAGTGCCAGGAGGACCCACTAGATCCTCTACTAATACCCATGGAGCAACCTTCCCCAGTACCTCTTCCCAGCAGCTATTCTGGGTACTAGACTTTTCCTCCAGCCAAGACTTACCCCTGTGGAATGGGAGGCCTCAGGGACTCTCAGCATAGCCATGGCTGGAGGGAACATGCTGTTGGAACTTGGCACTGGTCTCTAAACATACCAGGCAGAGTCTGCAGTGGTCCGGACCTCTCGGACCCTCTTCTATCAAGACCCATCTTTCTTGTTTCCTCTTAGGAGTGCTCTGTGCTTTCCAAAGGCAACACAGGCTGGTCTCACAGGCAGGCAGGACAGAGGTGAGAAGGCAGGCGGGCAGGGAGGGAGATGAGCAGGCGGATAGTGGAATACCAGCCCGATGAGCAAGTGACAAGCATGCAGAGATCTCAGCCGCAGGATGGAAGCAGACCCAGGGTGAGCAGTGAGATGAGACAGGCAGCAAAGCATACAAGTAGGGGGCCACGAAGGGCAGCGAGCCCTGTGGAGGATGCAAAGGCTTGAGGCAGCTTCCCACCTGCTGCTGCTTTAAGTCCTCAAGGACAACAAAGCCACTGTGGTTGGCTACACTCATCCCTGGGGAAGGCAGCACTCTGGGAGCTCCGTCTCTCTCTCTGCAGGAACCAGTGACTACCTTGTCATCTTATTTCTGCGTGTTCACCTGCTTGCCTGGGGCTGAGTTACAACCTTTTCCAAACACATCTCTTACACCCAAGTTATACACAGACACACCTTGGCCTACAGGCAGTGAGAGAGATCCGCATGGCACAGGTGCATGAAAACTGCTTGACAGAAAATATCCCAAACCTCACACTGCACACACACACAGATGAACACAGACCCAAACTGATACACAGCACTCCGTGCCAGTACTGCTGTAGCACACAGCGATATGCATGTAGATGGAGACATTAAATACATCAATCATCAAGAGTTCCTAACACATGTTGAGTGATTAGCCAGTCACACACATGCTTTAAACAGGGAGAGAGTCTATGAGAGCACCAGAGGTTGGAGATTTGTTGAATGCTTGGCAAAAAATAAAAATAAAAAAATTGTGCCTGTTTCTATGTGGCTATTAGAAATTTTATAACTATAATTGGGTGTCGGGGGCTCATGCCCGTAATTCTCACTACTCAAGAGGCTGAGATCTGAGGACTGCAGTTTGAAGTCATCCAGGGAAGGAAAAACCCATGAGATATGTGTGTGTGTGCTGGTCCTAGGGCTTGAATTTAGGGGCTGGGCACTGTCCCTGAGCTGCTTTTGCTCAAGGCTAGTGCTCTAGTACTTGGCCCTCAGTGCCACTTCCAGCTTTTTCTGAGTGGTTTATTGGAGGTAAGAGTCTCACAGACTTTCCTGCCTGGACTGCCTTCGAACTGTGATCTTCGGATCTCAGCCTCCTGAGTAGCTAGGATTATAGGTAAGGCACCAGTGCCCAGCTCTATGAGACTCATATCCAACAAACTACTAACCACTACCACCACCACCAACAAAAGCCAGAAGTGACACTGTAGCTCTACTGATACAGTGCTAGACTTGAACAAAAAGCAGCTCAGGTACAGAGCTCAGACCCTGTGACTGGCCTGTGTGCACACGCGCGTGCACGTACGCGCGCACACACACACACAACAAGACAGAAGCATGGCTCAAGTGGTCAAGTGCCAGCTGAGCAAGCAGGATTCTGGTCCTTCACCTCTCAGTGGCATGTAGCACAGCTGATCACGACCCTGTTCTATCTTCTACCTCACTGGTCACCTCTCCAAGGAGGGTATGACCTCATGTCAATGTTCAGGGCTCAGGCTTGGAACCTTTCTCTTCTACTCTTTTCCCTGCCCTAGGTGGTACAGTTCCCCGCAGAAATGGCCATGGGGGCTGGGGAGTTCTACACTTGGCGCTTCCAAGTGTTTAATGTATACTTGAATCTGACATATCTAAAATGAAACTCTCACCAACCCCCAAAATGTATCCCCCTCCCACATTCCTTGAGTGCTTAGGCCCAAGATCAAGGCTAATTTTTTTGGGGGGGTCTGGTTGTGGGGCCTGAACTCTGGGCCTGGGCACTGTCCCTCAGCTCTTCAGCTCAAGGCTAGCGCTCTACCACTTGAGCCACAGC
>NW_012267397.1:1166196-1194349 GCF_000151885.1 Dipodomys ordii | reverse complement strand
GGGGCGCTGACCTGGCCGCTCCCGCAGGCTGGCGGGGCGCTGCCCCCCGCGCGGCATGGATGCCCCGCGCCGGGACATGGAGCTGCTCAGCAACAGCCTGGCGGCCTACGCGCACATCCGCGGTGAGAGGGGACCGCGGGAGCGGGGTGCGCGCGCTCGGGCCCTTCCACTCTCCTCTCCCCCTCCCCTCCCGTCCATCCCCCAGCCCTGGCCCCAAACCTGGAGTTAGTCTCCGGGGATGGGGTGGACTCTCCATGACCTTTGCCCCTCCCCCCCCCACCCCAGCCAACCCTGAAAGCTTTGGCCTCTACTTCGTGCTGGGCGTCTGCTTCGGCCTGCTGCTCACTCTGTGCCTGCTGGTCATCAGCATCTCCTGCGCACCCCGCCCGCGCCCTCGGGGCCCCGCTCTGCGCAGGGACCCTCGCAGCAGCACCCTGGAACCCGAAGACGAGGACGACGAGGAGGAAGACACGGTGACCAGGCTGGGCCCCGACGACACGCTGCCGGGCGCCGAGCTGTCGGCTGAGGCCGAGGGGCCGCTCAGCGTCAACGTGTTCACGTCCGCCGAGGAGCTGGAGCGCGCGCAGAGGCTGGAGGAGCGGGAGCGGATCCTGCGGGAGATCTGGCGCACCGGGCAGCCGGATCTGCTGGGCACTGGCACGTTGGGGCCCTGCCCCACGGGCACGGGCACACTGGGTCGCATGCACTATTACTGACGCCCGGCCCAGCTTCCAAGGGGCTCTGGAGTACTGGACATGTATCAGAGCCCAGAGCTGGTGGCCCCAGGACTTTTGGACTTGCCTGGGTTCCTGAATTCCCCTGGTGCTATTTGGATATAGACTGCCACTTTCTGCGAGGCACCCATCCCGGGTGGGAGCGGGAGGAGGATGCAAGGTCCCCACCTTCTCTTCCCCGGGAACGATGATGTGACCAATGAAAGTAGCGTTCTCAATGACTGTCTCTCCCTCTGTTGCCTTTGCCCCCAATGGGTCCCCAGGCTCCTGCCACGCAGCTAGGCCTTACTAGAGTCCCAAGGACCCACGACCTCTGCCCCCCCTCCCCCCGGCACTTCACAGACACCTCGCCCCTCTCCAGCTCACCCAGGACAACAGCAGGCCCTCGCTCACATGCATTCCTACAGCAAACGCTTGGGCACACGTCCCCGTGGCCGCACTGTGCCCTAGACTCGGGCATAATTGCAGTCACACGCAGCAGGCCCGCGGAGCCTGGCCGTGACGCTAAGGGTGGCAGCCCCAGTGTAACCACGCGTGCCTGAGCTAGGCTACAGGTGGAGCTCCTATCTGGGCCGAGGTGATCGAGTGGACCGGAGTTCCTCTGGGCAGCAAGCGGGTGTGGCCGCCTGGGAGGGGTCGGGCTCCCAGCCCAGCTCCGGCTGCACAGCTGGATTCCGGAATCGGCCGGCTGTGGCTCTCCCCAGCCCGCCACCGCCGAGGTCCAGCGCAGGGCTGGCGTCTTGAAGGAGACACCCTCTGCCCCGCCCCCCTCCATCCGGTGGATAAAAATAGCCGCGCAGGCTTTGGGAACCGTAATGGGAGCCACATGTGGGCCAGATGTGCCCGCCAGAGACCTCCAGGAATTCCAGGGGCCGGGCTGGGGCGGCCCCGCCCCGTCCCGCACAGCCCGACCCCCCCCCCCCCGGCCAGCTCCGAGCGGCAGGCAGGCGGCAGGCAGGCCAGTTTACTTCCTTGCATTTCCCAAAGCTGTGCGCACGGACTGGGATGCCAGAGCCCGACGGAGGCTCCTCCGCGCCCGCCCTCACGGCGTCTGCGTCTGCGTCTGCGCGTGCTTGAAACTCGGTGGTGGAGACTTCTCTGACTTCCGCAGCATCTGAGCCTAGTTGGGAGAAAGGGGGTGGGTCAGGGCTGGGCCCTCCCTCCCCCCTCCCTCCCGCCGGGGTGCAGCCCCACCCACCTCCAGCCAAAGGCGCTTCTCCCTCTCGCGGTTCAGCTCCTCCCAGACGTCAGTCATTTGCTTCCTGGGGACGGGAAGCCCAGGTGAGGTGGGGATGGGGGGCGGACACCCCTCCCTCTCCCCCGGCCGCCGCCACTCACTCCAGCTGCTGCTGCAGCAGCTCGAACGCGCTCCTGAGGGACTCCACTTCCTCCTTCAGTGCCACTCCATCCGTCTGGTCATTCTTGCCCCGGGAATGAAGGGCGGGAGTCTCTTGGGCATCTTGAGTCTGCTTCGTAGTCTGTGGTGTCTGGGGAGTGGAAGATCTCTCTTTCGGAGGCATCTGCTCCTCAGGGGTCACCTCTCTTAGAGGTTCTTTGGGGGACGCCTCCAATTTCGGAGTAGTGTCATCGTTGGCATGGAGGAAAGTTGTGGCCTCTCCCTGGGAAGGCTCAAGCTTAGACTGGAGTGGGGAGCTGTCCCCCTGTTTCCTCCTACAGAGGCAGCCCTCGATGCCGGGATGGTTCCGGGGGGGCTCTCCAGACGTTGCCCTCTGCGGGCTTTCCTCCGGGGAGAAGTGATGTATCTGGGTGTCTCTGGGGGCGATGTCTTCAGAAAGCACCTGCTCAGGAGTCAACGGCTTTTCTGGGGTGAGGGCTTTGTCCTCCCAAGGGACCTTTGGGTCAAGGGCTTCATCCTTAGATGGGGTTTCTAAAGCAGGGGTCTTATCCATAGAAGAGACTATCTGCACACTGGAGGCCCTGTGCAGAGACCGGGTCGTCTTCTTTAGGCTGGAGACCTCATGGAGAGGTGGGGTCTTCTCTGCGGTGGTGATCTTATCACCCGTGGGGGTTTTGTTCCTGGAAGAGCTCTTTGCCAGCCTTCTCTGCTCTTCCTCCTGTGGCAGTGGGGGTGAAAGCTCCACCTGACTCTCCTCTGCCCTTGCACACCACACCCCTGGGTACCGGCCTCTACCCAGCATTCCCTCTCCCACGCTGCCTCCTACCTCTCACCTGACTGGATGTAGGGTGCTGCCCAGGAGCCGGGGTTCTGGATCGCTTCTTGCCAGGTTGCCCTGGACCTCCACTGAGGAAGTTGCCATTGGCACCTATGGAAACGGGACCTCAGGGTCTGCTCATCTCTAATCCCTCTCTATCCCCCAGCATACCACCCTCTCCCCCAGGTCTCCCAGCTGGGGGAAGGAAGCTCTCACCAGAGTCTCTGGAGGAGCGCTTCTGCCCATCCCCATTGGGTATCCAAGGCATCCTGGAACATGTTCCCCATCAGCCCTGACTTGGCAGCAGAGAAGGCATTTCCTTTGTGCCCTCCTCCTGCCCTAATGCCCCCCTGCTCCATACTTTGCTTTGCTGGGTAAAGAAGTAGTTGCTGTCAGCTTCTTGGTAGTAGAGAGGGATGGTCTGGGCGTCATTTTTTTGGGTTCCTTAACGAGAGCTGGGAGGAAAGAAAAGAGTGAAGTAATTTTTTTTTTACTTATCCATCCACCTAACAGTCCCTGGCCCTGTGCTGCTGGGCTCTCACTATGTAGCCTAGGCTAATCTTGAACTCTTGGGCTCAAGTGAGATCCTAGTTCTAAAGGAATTAAATAGCTAGGATGACTGCAGGTTATGTAGTGTAGGCTATATAGTACCATGAGTATAGTTTTATTTATTTTTGTCAGTCATGGGGCTTGAACTCCGGGCCTGAGAGCTGTCCCTCAGCTCTTCAGCTCAAGGCTAGCGCTCTACCACTTGAGCCACAGTGCCACTTCCAGTTTTCTGGTGGTTTATTGGAGGTAAGATTTTCACCGCTTTTCCTTCCCTGGGCTGGCTTTGAACCGCGATCCTCAGATCTCAGTCTCCCCAGTAGCTAGGATTACAAGCTTGGGTCACTGTCGCCCAGCTCTCGAGTATACAGTTTTATTTATTTATTTTGTCAGTCATGGATCTTGAACTCTGGACCTGAGGGCTGTCCATGAGCTCTTCCGCTCAAGGCTAGTGTTCTACCACTTGAGCCACAGCACCACTTCTGGCTGTTTCTCTTTATGTGGTGCTGAGGAATCGAACCCAGGGCCTCATGCATGGGAGGCAAGCGCTCTACACCACACTTTCCCAGCCCAGTATACAGTTTTAAGTGGGGGTGGTTAGAGAAGGCCACTATGAGGGGACATCGAGGGCATCAGACATGTGACATTCACGTCCATAGACACACCAGCAGCCACTCTGGTTTGTGCATACATGCTAACACACAAGATCACAAAGATAGCTACAAACAATTCCACTGACAGTGAGCCATGGGGAGTAAGATCAGGGAGGCTCAGCCAGACAGCAGACTGTTCATTCCAGCTCCTTTCTGTGTACAGGTAACCTGTGTCCCACTGTCCTCATTGATGAAGCATAGATAGTACAACTATGTAGGGTTGTTATGAGGCTGGAGCAAATGACTACTTGGCAGGGAGTCAGAGCTCAGTATGCCTTAACCAGGCCATATGGCTGATTAGGTATTCTGTAGGCCCTACCACAGACAGCATTTAGATCCTGCTTAGGACACAGCTTTCCCACATTTTCTCCACTTAAAAGACAGTAGAAGTACACACAAAAAAAGGGGGGAACTGGGGCTGGGAAGGTGGCTCAGTGGTAGAGTGCTTTCCTTGCATGCCTGAGGCTCTGGGTTCAATTCCTCAGCACCACATTAAGTAAAAAGAAAAAAGCCGGAAGTGGTGCCGTGGCTCAAGTGGTAGAGCGCTAGCCTTGAGCTGAAGAGCTGAGGGACAGTGCCCAGGTCCAGAGTTCAGGCCCCACAAGCGGACCCCCCTCCCCCCCAAAAAATGGGGGGAAACACATAGGCCAGAAAGGCCTATGTGAGAGGGTAGGTAAGTCAACTCTATGGCTCCTGAGTCTGAGGCCTCAGGCATGGAACAGAGTTCTCACAGATAATATCAGATCATGAGCTCAGAAAGAAAGATCATAGGACAGTTGCCAGAGGCTCATGATACAATCTTAGCTATTCAGGAGGCCAAGACCTGGATAGGAGTTAGAAACCAGTCTGGGCAGAACATAAGACATCTCCAATTAACCAGCAAAAGTCTGGGCTAGAGTCATAGCTCAAATAGGAGTACCACTTTTTTTTTCTATTCCTGGGGCTTGAACTCAGGACCTGGACACTGCTCCTGAGCTGCTTTTGCTTAAGGCTAGCACTCTACCACTAAGCCATATTCCCAGCCTAGAGCACCACCTTTGAGCAAGCAATCTGAGCAAGCATGACAGCACCTGAGTTCCAACCCCAGAACCAGGGGGGAAATAGATCATAAAATACTCAGGAAGACAGGCTACTGAAGCCTACCATATAGCATCCAGTATACCACAAACATAGCTATGTATAAAATACTTTAAATTAAGGATGTGGATGCAACAAAGCGCCCATCAGGAACAAATAGGCAGTTTTGGAAAACAAGTAAGAACTGATCTAGTGGAGATGAGAAGAGCATTCTGGGGGTTGGGAGGAAACCATGCAAACCCATTATTTACCTGTGTATGTTCAGCATATTTCTTGTATAGGTTAAACAGCAGACTAAATAGAGTCAAAAAGCTAGAGAGATTTAGTAAACCAAAAGTGCACTGAGGAGTGGGAACTTCAGAACAATCTTCTGATCAGGTGATGGACAAGTCCCCTACCAGAAAGGCAACTAAAAAGCTGGATAAAAATGTCAAAATGAGGCCGGGCCCTGGTGGCTCACGCCTGTAATCCTAGCTACTCAGGAGGCTGAGATCTGAGGATCGCAGTTCAAAGCCAGCCCGGGCAGGAAAAACCGTGAGACTCCTATCTCCAATAAACCACCAGAAAACCGGAAGTGGCGCTGTAGCTCAAGTGGTAGAGTGCTCGCCTTGAGCTGAAGAGCTGAGGGACAGCGCCCAGGCCTAGAGTTCAAGCCCCACGACCGACAAAAAAAAAAAAAAAAATGTCAAAATGACCACGTCATGCTCTAGGAAATTGTCCAAGGGAAAAGAAAATTCAAGAAGCATTTATAAGTGATGGTGTTCATGCTGCTCCCAGGCCTGCCTGCTGCCTGCTGCTCGAGGATGTCTGCAGCAGGGTGGGGACACTGTGCGGACCAGCAGCTCCACAGCCTTGGTTGAGGACAAGCCACAGAGATAAATCATTGGTAACATGTATTCCCATAAAGGATTGGTATTTGAAGTGTATAAAGAACTATAAAATTATTCAGAACCAGGGAAATGAGTCCACAGTAAATGCTGAGATCTCAGGATCTCAGTTCAAAGCTAGCCCAGGGCAGAAAAGTCCATGAGTATGGGACTCTTATCTCCAATTAACCACAAAATACCACTCTGGAGGTGTGGCTAAAGTGGTAGAGTGCTCACCTTGAGCTAAAGAGCTCAAGGTAATTGACAAAAAAAAAAAAGACTCTAGGAGGCCCTGAGTTCCTTCCCTGTTACTGACAAAAATAATAATGCTTCCACAAACTTTTTCTTTTTGCTGGTACTTGGGCTTGAACTCAGGGTCTTGGGCTTGCTCAGCTTTCTGGCTCACAGTAGGTATTCTACCACTTGAGCTACAGCACCACTTCCAATTTTCTGGTGGTTAATTGGAGATAAGAGTCTCAATGGACTTTCCTGCTCGGCTGGTTTTGAACTCTGTGACCCTCAGATCTCAGCCTCCTGAGTAGCAAGAATTACAGGCACCAGCCACCAGCACCGTTTTTTTTTTTTTTCCTTTCTTTTTGTACCAGTCCTAGGGCTTGAATTCAGGAAGGCCTTGTGCTCTTATTAGCTTTTTCTGCTCAAGGCTGGCACTTTACCACTTCAGCCACATCTCCATTCCCACCCAGCCTTTTGCTGGTTAATTGGAGATGAGAGTCTTTCAGATGGATTTATATGACCAGGCTGGCTTCAATCTTCAGATAGATCATGGGTATTAATTATTTACATATGTATATTTTGGTGTCCAATGCCTATTAAAAGGTTAAGTCAAGAGACATATCACGTCAGTCACACAGATATACACAGACAAACTTACAAGATACATAAACACATGTACAGTCTCATGGACTCATGGCCCATCCATGGAGAATGTTGATAACCACATTCTGACACATACTATCACACAAACATATGATTTTTTTTTTTTTTGCCAGTCCTGGGGCTTGAACTCGGGGCCTGGGCACTGTCCCTGAGCTTTTGCTCAATGCTAGCCACAGTGCCACTTCTGGCTTTTTCTTTTTATGTGGTACTGAGGAATTGAACCGAGAGTTTCATGCAAGCTAGTCAAGCACTCTACCACTAAGCTACATTCCCAGCCTTGACACACTTCTGACTCACATTCTTGTCAGGTCCTTGACCAACAGGGGAGGGGGCCCCATTGTATACTGAACCACTGGGGAAACTTCAGGTGTTTATGGGCAACTGGAGTGGTGGATCTTCCAGAAATCAATCCCCAACCCGACTCCCTGGGTACCCACCTGATTCCCGAGGTAGCCCTTTCCGTGGCACCAGCCTCTTGATCTAGAGAGAAAAGAAGTGCCAGAATCCAAAGAGAAGTCCCCTCATGTCTAAGCTTGGGTGACGTGACTCTCTAGACAACACTATACCTCAGATGCTTTTAGGGAGCCTGGCCTATATGCCCTTCTATTTCCAGGAAGTGCAATGATTCTGTTTGTCCAAAATAGCTTTCCCCGTGCCACCTGAGGGCCCAGCTCTGAACTTACTGGGGGTGGTGGCAGCACAAAGTTGTCTGGAAAAACTCCTCTTCTGCCTTGACACTCTCCTTCCCACCAGCCCTTGTCCTCTGTGGTCTAAGAGAAACATAAAGTCGGGGGTGAGCCATTCCTGTAGCTCCTCTTCCTTGGGTCCCACTCCTTCACAACCTCCTCTCCTGGGTCCTCCCAAGTATCCTCACACCTTCCTTAGAACTTTCACCAAGTCTCCTCTCCGCAGTGCCAACTCGTCTGGGGCCTCTGGCTCATAGTCAAACAGGACCCTGCAGGTCTCAGGGCAGAAGGCTGAGGGAAAGGCCA
The DNA here is from genome assembly GCF_000151885.1 of Dipodomys ordii. Lineage (NCBI taxonomy): Eukaryota > Metazoa > Chordata > Mammalia > Rodentia > Heteromyidae > Dipodomys > Dipodomys ordii. The sequence continues at coordinate 1,186,410 of NW_012267397.1, read as the reverse complement.
GTCCATTGGAGCTAACCCTCATTTATTAGGCTAATGGTTTCCCTTCCCTTTGGCTGGGTGCTCACCTGTCTGCAGGTAATCTGGAGGGCTGTCATAGGTCAGGCTGCTCAGCTAGTAGGAGAGGGGCAGGAGAGAAGATGAGCTTAATACCATCCCAATAACTCACCACCTCTTGGCCCACTCTGACCAGATTTACCTTGGAATGTCGCTGGGGATCAGGACTGATTGAAGGCATATCTAGGTTACCAAGGCCTGGTGGGAATAGCAAAGTTAGGGACATGCTAATTCAGTTAAGGCATGGGAGGGGCATCAAGAAGGGTTTCAGGGTCTGGATATGTGCATCACAGACACAGGCTCATGTTACTGGGAGGGTCATTGGAAATAGCAGAGTCTGGTCCCAAAAGGGGTCGCGGGTTCAAGGTCTCACTTGGGGGCCCACTGTCCAGCAACTCCACAAAGTTGGATGGAAAGGCTCCCAGCTGCCCGTTCTTCTTCCCCAGCCACCAGCCGTCCTCAATCTAGGGAGGAGGGAGGACGCAGGGGCATCTGGCTCTGCCCCCAAGGGGCTCTGTGCCCTCACTTCTGTTGAATACCCCCAGCTCCCCTGGTCCCTCTTTCCCCTTCTCGGCACCTCTCACCATTCCCATCGCCCCCACTCTCATTCCGCTCAACTCCCCTGGCTAGTGCGACACCTCATCATCTCCCCCAAACCCTCTCATCCCCCCATCCCCTCACCTCCTTTATCATTTCCACAGTCTCCCCAGCTTGCAGCTTTAGCTCGTCCTTCTGCTCTGGATTGTAGTTGAAGTTCACTTTGCACCATCTTTGGGAGCCCCAAGATTTGGTGGGGTGACCTGGGTCACAGGAATGCGGGGGAGGGGCGGGGTGGGGGCTGCAGCTTAGCAGGGGCCCGAGTCCCAGGAGCTGAAGGAGGGACAAGCCTCTAGCCCGACCTTTAGTGCTTCCAAGCCCCGCCCTTGGGCGGGGCATTGTACTCAGAACCAATCACAGATCGCAAAGCGACCTCACGGCCCCTCCCAGGGCCGCGCCCATGCCCAGCCCGCCCCCCTCCTCCCGCGCCGGGTTTACCTGGGTGGCGTGGGCGGCGCGGGCGGCGCGGTTTTCGCGCCTCCCCCGGGCCTCGCAGGGCCTCTGGGATCTCCTGGAATGAGCGCACAGGAAGGGGGCTCAGCCTTTGGGCGGCGCGCGGAGAGGTGCCCCGCAAGCCGTTCCGGGCCGGGCCTCACCTGAACCAGGCGCTTGGGGAAGAGGCCACAATGGCCGCCCAGCTCTCCGCGCAGCCAGCCCCGGGCAGGCCCCTCGCGCACCTGCCGGATCACGTCCCCGGGCTCCAGGCTCAGCTCGCCCTCCTTCTGCGCGCGGTATCCGGCCAGGACCAGGACCTCTGCGGGCGGAGGGCCCGGCTCAGAAAGGCCCAGACGGGACTGACCAGCCTTGGCGGGCGCGGCCCAGACCAACCCGACTCCACTCCGCGTAGAGGTCGGCGGGAGGGCCGGGTGGGGTGGTTTTATGGCTCCACGCCATTGCACGGTAAGTCAAGCCCTCCACACATACCCATGGCTTCCGAGGTGTCCTCCCGAGCCAGGTCCGTCAAGCTGGTGGCCCTGGACTGGACCGGGTTAGGGTGGGACGTACTGTAATACGGTAGAGCCCAGGAGGCGGAGACACCAGCCATAGGCCAGGTTCCCGGTGCCGAGGGGGCGGCCTGGCTCAACAGGTTCAGTCCCAACTGGATGACAGCAGGGTCTCAGCTCCCACACTAGCTCTTCCCCGCCTACATAACTTCTAGTTTAGTGGCCTTTCCTTCTCCCGGCCAAGGCCAAGAGGCTCCTATCATCTACCTGGATGCCAGGTAGATGCCAACTTCTGGCTTGCAAGCCTTTGGCTGCAGGGGAAGGCGGGGAGTGGTACATACCAGGGTGCCCCACCCCACAACAGGCAACAAGCGGCTTTAAGTACCGTCTACTCTGGTCCCCATTCTTGCTCTGCAGCCTTGGCTAGGTGCAGATGGGGCTGTGTGTGGAGGGAGGCAGGAAGAATGAACTTTGAGTTTATAGTCAAGCCCAGCGCTAGCAAGAGTCTGAAGGTTAGGACCCACCTACCTGCCAGCCCCAGTTGGGCTAAGCTCAGATTCAAGCTAACTGCTAGGTAAACGACTTAAGAAAGGCCCAGACAGCTAACCATAGCCCCTTGACCCCTGACAAACCACACAAGCAGTCAAAGTCCTTGTTCAGCAATTAAAAAAAAAGTCTGCTTCACAGGGCATCCAAGGCGCAAGCTGCAGCAAAACTACTGAGGACAGAAGGTATGTTTGGCTCAAATTCCTCCCAGGGATCAGCTGAATGCAGGCCACAAGAGGGCCAGCCTAGTGGCAGTTCAGCAGGCACCATCTCCAAGTTCTTGACCTTAAGGTATCCTGAAACTGCTGTGGGAGTACCTGCCACCCCAACAGCATAGACACATTCACACACTCGGAACAATGAACAGCCCAGTTAAGATCTGCCACTTCATTTATTATTTTTATTTGCAGGAGGAGTTGAAACAAATCTTAAAGGTGTTTTCCTTTTTCCCCTAAATATGAATCATTCAAGTAAAACCAACTTAACTATAGAAAGGTAGCAAAGTAAGGGGAAAGTAGCACAACCCAAGAGCAAAAGTTGGGGGGAGTAGGAGGGTGCAGTCCATATATAACAAATGCCATATGATTCACCTGCTCAGGACAGCCTCCCCAGAAGGCAAGCACAAGGACCCATTTTAAGAGGATGTCCCCCCCCAAACAGTTGAGAATGTTTCAATTTAAAGCTTAAGGTTAAAAAGAAAAAAAACAACAAAAACCACACAACCCTACAAACCACCCAGCCATAATCACCTTCCTTAACTCGTCATAGGAGTTTCTTTTCATTTTATAAAAAGATTAATAAAAAATATTGAAAAAATTATTTTCTCATCTTATATTTGTAAAGATAATAGAAGTCAGAAGTTTCTTAGAAAAGAGACCAGAAACTGCCCTCCAGTTTCCACCCCTGGTGCTGAGGATCAGCAAGACTAGAAAGTTTGGGATACTGGAGCTGCTGGTAGAGAATGGGAAGCCCAGCCCAGAAATCAGAAAATACAGGAGCAGGGACGCATGGGGAGTGGTCAGGAGCAACTCCATGTGATACAAGGCTGCACAGAAAGGGGAACACACGGTGGTCAGAAAGGCCTTAAACTCCTCCTTGACATACAAAACTGATTTTTACAAAGATACAAGCAGTTTGGTCCCAAACTGAGGTGAACACTTCAATGTTTATTCACATGCTTTTCTCAAGAATCAGTTGCCCAAATTAAATCTTTCTGCTAATACTACATATCTCTAAAAAGAAAGAAAGAGAAAAGGGAGGGTAAAAGGGCTTTTAAAATCAGGACAAGAAAGAGATTGGGAAAAAAAAAATCAAGTAAGTATCCGCTCCAAATGAAATTAAGAACAAAACTGTTGGTTTCTATAAGTAACAAACCAAATCCAAGCATCTGCATCGCTCTCCCTCCCTATCCCAGCCCCACCACACACTAACAAGAAACAAGAAACACAGCTAGAGCCTGATGGGTGGTGTTCTGATCAAACCCGGGCCTGAGCCCTCGCTCTGTAGCAGGCAGGTCTTCTCTATTCAGTGGGATGGGGCGCAGGGAAGCTTTCTGCTGTGGAAGGCTTCTGTGGGGCTGGTGGGGGGTGGGGTTTTCAGAATCTCCAAGGCTTCTTTATTTATGCTCCTTGCCAGCCTCTACCAGCGCCTCTCACCCCTGGGCAAGGGCTCCCATCAAGTGTGGCCCCTACTCAGTTGTGGGCTGTAGACTATCCTTTTCTTCTCGGTTCTCTGTACCACTCTCGTCATCTTCAATCTCCCCTTCCTCTCCGCTGAATTTGTCATGGGCCCATTTGGGACTGGTACTGGATTTCCGGAACATGAACCGACCTCGGCCCCGAGGGAAGGCTCCTCTGCCCCGGCCCCGGCTCACCCACTTGTCACTGCCTTCACCTTCTCGGTCATCATGCTGAGGGGGAAGAAAATTGCCATCAGTGTTATAGATCTTTTCTCTATAGCCACCAAAATGTACCCAACTATCTTTTCCTCCCTATATACCCATCCAAAACACAGGAAGCAGTGTGACATATTAAGACAGACACTTGACTTCACACAAGCTAGGGCCTTAGGCTGAGTGCCATCTTCTTTTGACCAAGGCTTTTGTATACCACAATGAAGGGACCAGACAAGCAAGATGCCTTAAAGTGGCAAATAAGAGGTAAGGAAAGGGCTTTAATCTTTCCTTCCACAACAAGGTCTGACCTCCACTATCAACTCCAGCACCTAACCTAGCTCCAGCCTGAAATACTTCCCTAGAGATGAATACAAGTGCCAGTGGCTCACGCCTGTAATCCTAGCTACTCAAGAGGCTGAAATCTAAGGATCATAGTTCAAAGCCACCCCAGGCAGGAAGGTCTGTGAGACTCTTACCTCCAATAAACCACTAGAAAACCGCAAGTGGTGCTGTGGCTCAAGCAGTAGAGCACTTACCTTGAGCTGAAGAGGGCAAGGAAAGCTCCCATGCCCAGACAGACAGACAGACAGAGACAGACAGACACCCTTATAGAAGCCTCCAAGCAGCTTCCAATAGCCCTAGAAAAGGGAGAGTAGGGATGCAGCCATCCACTCAGAAACCTGTTCCCAAACTGTGGAACTGACAATATAGACTCATGGCAGTCATTTTGGTAAGAGATGGAGACTCAGCTTTACCTTGGTCCAATACTCAATCACACCTGCTTGATTCTGGGCCTGCTCTAACACAGGAAGGCCAAGAAATCTCATTTCCTGACCAGATAACTCATTTTACAAATGCCCCAACATGAGAGATCATAAGTATGAAAGTTTAAATGATAGAAATTTTAGTAACATTCTATTCCAGAGGTGTTGGTGGCTCACACCTGTAATACTAGCTATTCAGGAAGCTGAGATAGGAAGATTGCAGTTCAAAGCCAGCCCAGGTAGGAAACTCTGTGAGACTCTTATCTCCAATAAACCACTCAGAAAACCAGAAGTGGTGCTGTGGCTCAAGTGGTAGAGCGCTCACCTTGAGCTGAAGAGCTGAGGGACAGTGTGCCCAGGCCCAGAGTTGAAGCCCCATGACCGACCAAAAAGAAAAGAGATCTGGAGATGGTTTCCTGTCAATCCTGCACTTCTGAATGACACAAGACATGAGCAGTAAAACAAGGCTAGGCTTATCCAGAATCCATAAATGTCTTAGATGATAAACCCTATTAGAGCCAAGAATTACTTACCTCTCTAGAAAACAGTGCTACTATGAAGCAAGTATACATTTCCAGTGCAATATACCTGCACATGAATTTAATCACAGGGCTGGACAGACCAATTAAGACATTGGAATTATCTACTACATGTGCCAAGGGCTCTCTACACCTTCCCAATTAGGCCCAGATACCTACCAAGTAATACTTCTTGCTTTTGGGTGTGTACTCTGGATCCCATTCCTCTTCTCGGCTTCTCTTTTGAAAGTCATTGTTGCTACTGTTGTTGTTGTTACCAGAGTAATTGCCTCTGCCCCAGCCTCTTCCTCTGGCTCGAAATTGCTGTGGGAGAAAAGGAACCAAAGTTCCTGTTAGTAGAAAAACTCCTTGCAAGCTGGAGGTTGGTGACTCACACCTATAATCCTAACTACTCAGGAGGCTGACAGCTGAGAATTACGGTTCAAAGCCAGCCTGGGCAGGAAAGCCTGTGAGACTCCTATCTCCAATTAACCACGAGAAAACTGGAAGTGGCACAAGGCTCAAGTGGTAGAGTGCTCGCCTCGAGATGAATTGCTCAGGGACAGTGCTCAGGCCTATTGAGAATTCAAGCCCCATGACTGACCAAAAAAAGAAAAAGAAAAAAAGAAAACTCCTTGCATTCTGGGGAAAGGCTTTCCAGGCATAGGATGGACAATTAATCTTTCAGTCAGGCCTTTCTGTTCAAGTCCACGGCTCAGAGTATACACATGGCCCAAAGGCCACGGATTCAGAGTTGAGAAAATTCTGAATGGGGAAGCCTTTCAATGCTTTCTAACATAATACTGGAAGGCCAGAGAATGTGACTAGAAAAACCAAAGAATCTGGGTCTATGGACTAGACTGCTTAATCAGAGGGAACAAAACTGATATCCTGATGAAACATACTCCAAATTAGTGGGAGCCAAGAACACAGAGAAAGGGTAAGGGGATGGGCCTTACAAAGTTTCCCCGAGCTCTGCTGCCTCCTCTTTCACTTGGACCCATGAAGTCTTTGGTCCCCAGTCTTGATTTGTCAAAGCCTGTGGTGCTCTCCTCTCTGTCCTCTGCCTCCTCAGGGTACTCTTCTGCTTTGTAAGAGTGAGAGGACTGGGAAGAGGACGATGATGACCTGGACCGGTCTCGTGCTCTCCGGTGCTTCCTATGAAGAGAGGTAGGAAATCAATAAAGCCTCTCGTCCAAAGAGCCTCATGGATGAGAATCACAAAGAAACCAGGAAGAGTCTGTGATGAAAAGATTAAAGGTAGGGCTGGGAAGGTGGCTCAGTGGTAGAGCGCTTGTCTTGCATGCATGAGGCCCTGGGTTCGATTCCTCAGCACCACATAAGCAAAAAGAAAGAAGCCGGAAGTGGTGCTGTGGCTCAAGTGGTAGAGTGCTAGCCTTGAGCTGAAGAGCTGAGGGACAGCGCCCAGGCCCAGAGTTCAGGCCCCACGACCGGACCCCTCTCCCCCCCCAAAAAAAAAGAAAAGAAAAGAAAGGATGAAAGGTAACAGTTTAAAATACCATTCCAATCCAACCTGCTTATTCCTACCCACTAATAGGAATTAACTACCTGCCTGATAGTGGTGCTAGAAATGTCTATTACACCACTTTCTACTGTGCTCCAACAGGCTGTGCTGTTATGCACAGAACACTTCCTGGAGTCATTCCCTTGCTTCATCTGGGGGAAATTACAGACTAGGAAAAATTGGCTTAATATGATGAGTCACTGTCTATGTACTAGAGGCTGGTGCCAACCCAGGTGTAAATGGGGGAGGTTATTAAATGTGTCTGTAAAGTGGCAGAAGGACCAAGCTCTTAGGAAAAAGGAGGGCCTTATAGGAGATGTCAGTCAAGTATCAGTAACCTAACATCCTCCTTTCCTTTAGTTCTCCACTATATAAAATACTTTGCCTACTCTCCTCCAGTCTTCTACATGTATTCACATAAAGGAAAAATTCAAGATTCAAAAGGCCCCAAATATGAGCCCCAATTCTGACTCTTATTAGTTATATAAAACACTATTCAGTTTCTGTAATTCTAGCTACTTAGGAGGTTGAAATCTGACGATCACAGTTCAAGGCCAGCCTGGGCACAATGTCTGTGAAACTCTGATCTCCAATTAACCAACAAAAGCCAGAAGTAGAGCTGTGGTTCAAATGGTAAGAGCATTAGCCTTAAGCATTTAAAGCTCAGGTCCTAACTTCAAACTCTAGGATTGGCAAACACACACAAAAATACTTTAAAAAGCTGGGCTAGAGGCATGGCTCAAGCAGTACAGTACCAGCTGAGCTTTGAGCTCAAATTCCACTACCAGAAGAAAAAAAAAAAAGTTTATATGAACTGTAGAATACCACAGTAAAAGCAAGGATATAGCTATCATCTCCCCTTATCCACAAGTCACTAATGCTATGACCTAAGAGACTAGTACAAGATCACCCAGTAAGTCAGTTGGACATGTGTACAACGGAGAGGAATCAGAACTAGTTATCTAGTCCCAACTCTTGACAAATGTTTAGGGGCTCTACTCCCTTTCTAACAATAGCAATGCTGAGGATTACTACTACAATTTCCACTTCCTGCTCAGAACTATCAGTTCTTTTAGCTGCTAGAGATGCTAACACAAGTAACTCAGGAATGCAAGACAAAATAGAACCAAAGATCCAAGTCTTGTGTTTTTTTTTGGTGCTGGTCCTGCATCTTTTTTTTTGGAGGGGGGGAGTGGGGGTCAGTCGTGGGGCCTGAACGCTGTCCCTCAGCTTTACCACTTGAGCCACAACACCACTTCTGGTTTTCTGAGTGGTTTACTGGAGATAAGTCTCACAGACTTCCCCCTGCCCAGTCTGGCTTTGAACTGTGCTCCTCAGATCTCAGTCTCCTGAGTAGCTAGGATAATAGGCGTTAGTCACCAGCACCTAGGTGGTCCTGGATCAACTCAGGTTATGGGCACAGTCCTTGAGCAAAATTTTTTGCTCAAGACTAGCAGTCAACCACTTGAGCCATAGCTCCACTTCCAGTGTTTTTAGTGCATAACTAGAGATGGGGCTCATGGATTTTCCTACCCAGAATGCCTCAAAACCACGATCCTCAGAGCTCAGTTTCCCAGCTCGGATTACAGGTATGAGCCACCAGCACGCAGCCAAGACTCAAATTTTGATGTCAGCTGATATTTATTTTGTGTTATCTTAGACAAACCAGCTGAAATAATCAAAAACATAAAAAGGTTAGTACTTACTAAGCGGGTATGGTGTGCATAAGCACACTGAGGCTTAAGTGGTAGAGTACTAGCCATAAGCAAAAAAAAAAAAAAAGATTAGAGAAGCCAGGTGCCAGTAGCTCTTGCTTTTAATCTTAGCTACTCAGGAGGCTGAGATCTGAGGATCATGGTTCAAAGCCAGCCCGGGCAGAAAAATCCCTGTGAGACTCTCATCTCCAATAAACTACTCAAAAAAGCCGGAAGTGGCACTGTGGCTCAAGTGGTAGAGTGCTAGCTTTGAACACAAAGAGGCTCATCAGAGACAGAACCCAGGCCCTGAGTTTAAGCCCCAGGACCAGCAAAAAAAAAAAAAAACAAGGGAAGGTGACTCAGTGGTAGAGTGCTTGCCTTGCATGCAATGAGGCCCTGGGTTTGATTCCTCAGCACCACATAAGCAGAAAAAGCTTGAAGTGGTGCTATAGCTCAAGTGGTAGAGTGCTCCCCTTGAGCTGAAGAGTTCAGGGACAGTGCCCCAGCCCAGCATTAAGGCCCCATGACCAAAAAAAAAAAAAGTAGGGAAAGCCAGACACCAGTGGCTCATGCCTGTAATTCTAGCTGCTCAGGAGGCTGAGAGCTGAGCACTGTGTTTTACAAAACCAGCTGAGGCTGGGAAGGTGGCTCAGTGGTAGAGTGCTTGCCTTGCATGTATGAGGCCCTCGGTTCGATTCCTCAGCACCACATAAACAGAAAAAGCCACAAGTAGCACTGTGGCTCAAGTGGTAGAACACTAACCTTGAGCTGAAGAGCTCAGGGACAGTGCCCAAGCCCAGAGTTAAGGCCCCATGACACAGACAGAGAGACAGACGACACCACCACCACCACCAGTCCAGGCAGAAAGTCCTTGAGACTCGTCTCTCCAATTAACCCAATTAACCACCTAAAAAATGAAAGTGGAGCTGTGGCTCAAGTAGTAAAGAGCTAGCCTTGAGCAAGGCCCTGGGACCAATCTCTAGCACCATGGGGAAAAAATGGTGTGTGTGTGGGGAGGGGGGCGGTAGTCTAAATAGAAATGTTAGCACTTGGCAGTTCTACATACAACTTTCAACAATGCCATCTTTGTTTAAGAGAGATTTGGAACAACTCTCTTGAAATGGTCTATGAAACTAGTTTGAAAGACATTTAAAATAAACAATCATCCTACCTAGCTCTACCCAAATTCTTTGACCAGTATTTTTTTTTCCACTTGATGACTCTTGAGCCATTTCTAACATAGGAACAACCCATGAAAAGATGCAATGAGAAAGGTCATGTAAAAACAACTGCCAATTCCCCACAATCCCTGTAGGCAGACTGAGACATTAACATTATAGTTTCTTCACTGGACAAGGATCATAATTAGATACCAAAGTTGTTTTGATGCTAGAGATCTCCTTGAAGATTACATGATATGAAAGATGAAAGTTGCTGCAATTCATAATCCCTAAGTCCTCTGACTAAAAGATCTGGTGTGTAAACAGTTTGAAAGGAGCAGACAAGAGATTTTACTCAGGAGTTGAACTGGAGTAACAGAAAGGAGCTTCACATACTTCTGCTTTTTTGATCCTTTATGAGTTTTTTCTGTTTTCTCAGTTGATCTTTCCCTTGAGTGGCTGGAATCTCTTGAGTCCACTGATTCCCTTGATTTACCTCGTTTAAGATCTCTCTCCTTATGTTTTTTACGACGTTCAATATCAAGGCGGAGATCAACAGGATCATCTTTGTATTTTCCCTCGGCCTGCCAAGAGATGTCAAAATTAAGGTTTTTGGGATTCAGGGCTACTAACTCAACCACCCTCAAATGCAGTTTCTACAATAATGGGAGAGTACAGAGGAAGCACTGGGAATATGATGCCTATTACCCAAGCTAATTCAGGATGGTAGTTTTCTTGCTAGATATGGATCTCACTTTATCAGCTCTATGGCCCAGTAATAATTCTAGCTAGTCTGCAAAATGAAATGGCCAAAATCAGCTCTGGAAGGTGATTAAGACTGGCTTAAGCTTAGTGATTACTTAAAGGGGAGAAATGGTCTCCTCCTCCTACCTATATTGTAGCAGCCACCCATGGCTTATTCTCCTGGAATTTTTTAGAGTACTAAGAACAAAGAGACACGGAGTTTTAAAACATGCTCCCAAAATGCTGAGTTACATTGAAAATTTTAATAAGAGACTGAAAACTGAAATTGAGAATTCATAAAATAGCTATACCATGTAAATGCTTAAGAAAAAGCAAAAAACCTTTTTGCTAACTTTCTACAAAGTTTAACCACCAGACTGTGCTGTAGATATATGACTGCTACAGCAGTGGTAGCAACAGCAGCAGCAGTATACAACACACCAAGTTCCTCTTGGCAATGTCTCTCAACAATTCTCGAAAATCCAGTGAAGTAAAGAGCCAAGGCAGTTTGAGGGACATCATATATAACACAATTTGTTTCATGGAAGCAAAAGAAAGGATAAGCTTGCGCAGAGCCAGATGCCGGTGGCTCACACCTGTAATCCTAGCTACTCTTATCTCCAAAAAACTAGTAAAAAAGCCAGAAGTTGTGCTGTGGCTCAAGTGGTAGAGCACTAGGCTTGAGCGCAAAGAGGCTCAGGGACAGCACCCAGGCCCTGAGTTCAAGCCCTAGGACTGTCCCTCCCCCCCCCAAAAAAAGAGGGATAAACTCACTATTACTTACATGAACTATTAACTTTTTTATGAAAAAAATGAATTTTAATTAACAAGAGTAACAATAGGCTTGTTATTTTATTGCTTTTTTTCTGAAGGGGACAGGGCCCCTGTATCCTCTAAAGACTAAAAAAAGACAATGGTAGCCACTGCTCCCCAGGGCAGTCAGAGTTCCTCTAAAAAGGTGATGGCTTTTATTTATTTTTTTGATTGGTCATAGGGCTTGAACTCTGGGCCCAAACGCTGTGTCCCTGAGCTCTTTAGGTCAAGACAAAGCACCCTACCACTTGAGCCACAGAGCCACTTGTTTCTCTGGTGGTTAACTGGAGATAAAGAGTCTCACAGATTTTCCTGCCTGATCTGGCTTTGAACCGTGATCCTCAGATCTCGACCTCCTGAGTACCTATGATTACAGGGATGAGCACCTGGCATTTCTTCTGATGTTTTACTAGTGCCAAAACGACTGTGCTTGGGGAGACAGAGAGAGGGGCGGGGAGGGGAGGGGTGGAAGAGAACAGAAAGTGCACAAGTGCCTTGACACATTCAACCAGTAAGATAAATTTATTTGGAAAACCTAAAAATCAGTATTCTTTCAGTAGCTAAATATTTTCATCTCAGCTGTGTAAGTGAATGAAGCTTGATAAATATTAAGATTTAAAAAACAAAAACCTCCACCTAGTTATTTCACAGTAAAAGACTGCACACAAGTTGTTACCTCTTAATAACAGTGTTATGGTACATCATTGTAAATGTAGCTGGGCTATCAAAGTAATGCTTTGCTTTAAAAGTAACAATAATTGACAGGTGATAGATATGGTACAATGTTAGAAAAAAAACTGGATCAACTATTATAAACTCTACTAAATTAGATATGAATTATTTCACTCTCCTTTGACATGCATGTCTTTCTGAAATCATGGTTGGAAATAGTGCATGTAGACAGTTGATTTGATAATACTTACAAGCAGAAAAATATCACAAAAAGTTTCTTCTCTCATCATGGGCACTTGTTCCAAAACGCCTCTCTTTTTTTTCTCAAGCTCACCTCAATAGACTCTGGGGTCATTTACCATATTCTAACCACTTCACAAAGGTTGTTGATACATTTAATAAAAATTAACCCTTTGTAGTTCATTTTTAGAATTATGCCCATCCTTAAAAGAAAAACACAAACTTAAGTAGAGAGTAATTTAAACAAACACATTTCTGTCAAGTTCATGCCCAACGCACTCATTTTGTCGGAAATACTGAGCAAATCAACAGTTCACCTTGTAGCCAGGTTCCCGGGGACTTTTCATTTCGTCATGAGCCAAACCATGTTTTCTGAATGTACTGGGGGAAATGTCTATCCTCCTAAAATTAAAAACAAAAATATTTTTATTGTGTTTTTATTCCATGATATGAATAACAGTAACCGGTAATATTCTAGTTCCCAAATAGATTCACAAATATCCCTTTTTATTATGCTTTTCATCTACCAATGTAGGAGGGATGTTCCTTTTTGGTGCTGGACTGAACCCAGAGTTTCACACATGCTCCACCATTGAACTACACTCCAGGCCTCTCATATTCTTAACTATGTACTTACACTCTCACATAGGGAGGGATACACACAAAAATAAAACCCCAAGTTCTCAACCAAACTCAAGTATAAGTTAGCACTAGAGCAACACTTCCCAATAAGCACTAGTCAGGGAAAACAGGCTCATCTATAACTTGTATGTATATTCACACCTGTAGCTATTTAATGCTAACCTCCGAAAGCAGCTTTCATCTTGAGAATCTGAGCAAATGGGCTAATTATTCTCCTGTATGACTGGGCACAGGTGAGAAACAACTGCCTAAAATGGCACACATCCCAAAGATCTTGAATCTATGGTGATTATACTCTTCACTGAGTTGAATACCAAGGAATTAAATGTAAGACTTTGCTTCTAAATCATCTCTATGTGTTGAACAGACTCCCATAACCAGTGTGTGTGAAAGACAGACAGAGACAGAAAGACAGACACACACACACTGAAATTGGGGATTAAATTCAGAGCCTCAAATGGGATATTCTTTGAAGAGGCCTAGTTTTGTTGTTTTCTTTTGTCGGTTGTGGGGCCTGAACTCTGGCCTGTGCACTGTCCCTTGGCTTTTCAGCTCAAGGCTAGCACTCTACCACTAGAGTCATAGCTCCACTTCCAGCTTTTTCTGCTTATGTGGTACTGAGGAATCGAACCCAGGGCCTCATGGATGCAAGGCAAGCACCCTACCACTGAGCTACCTTCCCAGCCCTGAAGAGGCCTAGTTTTTAAGCCCTTTGAGATAAACCTACAAGCTTCTTCCTTCAGCCGTTAAGCAAATTCTTCCCAAAGAACATATAAAATATGTGGATTTGCATAGAGAAACTGGAATTTATTCTCCCCTTTCCCCCACAGAGAAAGCTCACAGTAATTTCAGGTTACTATGTGCCACTCCCAATAATTTATAAGTCTATTTTTAAAAAGTTGTCTTCCTTCATTCTAATACAGACTGTAGCCCTCAAAAACATGTCTCTTCCACTTTCAAATATGAATCCCCATGATTATTCAACTCTGAGGGTATCAACCTAAACCATGGACTGAAACTGCATTGGCAGCAAAATTCAACAAAACAAAATTTACTATCAAATGAGAAGTCTTTTACCACAACCTTCAGTATAAAGACTGAGATCCTCACCTGTGTATCTCTGGGCTTTTCTTATTTTTAGCTGCCTCCTGTTCAGTTCCTCTCTTTAAGTATTTAGTAAAGCGTTCATGCAATGTCATTCCAGAGGACCCAAAGTGATGCTCTGTTCAGATTCAAAGAAACACATGTTACAAAGACAAAGAAACCAGGTTCTTATTTTTCTTCAAGTACAGGACTACCTCCAGGAGAGAAATTCTAGGCAGAACCTGTTAACTAGCCCAACCCAACTCCCAATACCTATTTCACTTCTCTTGGACATTCTCCAACCTGCCCACCTCCACTTGACCAGACATGGTAGAGCAATTTGGGAAAGAAATTTGTACCAAAATGTATGCAAGGGGATACTGGGAAAGCCTCTTTACATAAGATAGATACAGGGTCCTAAAAGGCTACTTCATTTACACCAGTCATCCTGTTTGTAACAGAGGAAAGCTAACTGTAAAAAAAAAAGCTAACTGGGAAGGTGGCTCAGTGGTAGAGTGCTTGCCTTGCATGCATGAGGCCCTGGGTTGGATTCCTCAGCACTACATAAACAGAAAAGGCCAGAAGTAGTGCTGTGGCTCAAGTGGTAGAGCGCTAGCCTTGAGTTGAAGAGCTGAGGGACAGAGGTCAGGCCTAGAGTTCAAGCCCCACCACCGACCAAAAAAAAAAAAAAAAGGAGTCAGGACTCACCTTTAACATGATGAACAATGGTCACTATATGCTGGGCAAACAATTCTGAGGGGCTACGTTGAGACTGAGCTGACTGTATGTGCTGGAAAATGGAACGAAATTCCTGTTCCTTTTTGTTGCTATGGACTAGATCCCGACAAAGTTTGCGTTCCTGAGCCAATAAACCACTGGGTCTGAAAAATATAAGAATGCACAAAAAAATACAAGATGTATAGAAGGCCAGGCTCATAGTTTGAGATCAGCATGGGCATGCAAGTTCACAAGATTCAACCAATAGATAATATAGTGACACACATCTTGACATCCCCATCAATACAAGGAAGCACAAGTAGAACTGCAACTCACACTGGCCCAGGTATAAAGCAAAACCTTGCCTTGAAATAACTGAAAAAAGGACTAGAGGCATGGATCAAGTGGTAAGATCACCAGCCTAGCAAGCAACAAGGCCCTAAATTCAATTCCTAGTATCAGTTAAAAAAAAAAAAAAAAGAGGTCAATGGGGCTGGAAAGGTGGCTCAGTGGTAGAGTGCTTGCCTTGCATGCATGAGGTCCTGGGTTCAATTCCTCAGCACCACATAAGCAGAAAAAAAGCCAGAAGTAGTGCTGTGGCTCAAGTGGTAAGGTTCTAGCCTTGAGCTGAAGAGCTCAGAGACAGCACCCAGGCCCAGTGCAGCCCCCACAACCAACAAGATATATGTGTGTGTGTGTGTGTGCATGTGCACACTCATGCTACTAATAGGGCTTGAACTGGGTGCTTCACTCTTGCTTGGCTTCTTTGCTCAAGGCTGGCACACTATACTTCCAGTTCTGGCTTTTGGCTGGTTAACTGGAGCTAAGTATCTCAAGAACTTTTCTGCCCTACGCTGGCTTCAAACTTCATTTAGGCCCCCAGAATCCTAAGGGTCAACAAGGGGGCACTTCTTACCGTGCAAGGTCCTCATCGAAAGAGTCCATCCGGACATTGACCTGGGCCTCTCGAGTAATGGAGAAGGAAGACTTCCCTGAGGAAAAGTCTCCTTTGGCTCCCAACTTGTCACGGCTCTCAGAAGTCTTCCTTGGGGGAGGCGATGAGCTTTTTTCCTGAACCGCCTTATATGCGGTCACACGGAAATTCTTCTCAGGCACAAACCCCCTGTGCCCACTGTCAGATCTCTTGGACCCTCCTCGCTCCTCCTTTTTGGATCTCTCTGTGAAAGGCTCCTCCTCCAGCTCCTCAGCTTTCCTCTGCTTTTCTTTCCCTGAATATACAAGGCCCTCCCATTTGCCTGATTTCTCTTCGTCGTTTTTGCTTGAACCGGCTATGACTTTAGACATAAATTTGGGCTCATCATCAAACTCAGATTCCTTCCTTCCCTTACTTTTGTCCTTATCTTGATCATCCATCTCCTCCTTATGGAAATCAGCCATCTTCTTCTCAAAGTCATCTCGGAGCTTATACCTTTTAGGTGACTGACTGCCTCGGAAGGGCTTCTCGGTATCAGTCTTGGGAGCAAATGGATCAGATTTCATTTTTGCATCAACATCTGAGAAGCCCCCTTTCTCTTTCATTTTCTCTTTATCAGTATTTGTTTGTTTCAGCTCCTTATCTTTCCCATTTTCTGTCTTCTGCTCTTCTAGATATCTAGTTATAAAGACACAAGGGAGACACAAAGGAAAATTCTGAGCAACTGTATGACAGCACCTTTCTGCTCTCTGGTTTTTGACTCAGAGAAAATGCGCCTTTGTACATTCCATTATTACCAAAGAGCTTTCTACATGGTTACTTTCTAATGATTTCTGAAAAAATAGTCTTTCAGATGTATGAACTTAGCATTTAAGAGTTCATGAAGCTGTTTTATTAAAACCAACCAAAAAGACTAACGAAAGTTATTTTTAGGATACTGAAAAACAAACGTCTACTTACCTATAGTATGGTCTAGGGGGGTAAAAAACTAGGGTCTTAGCCCCAACTTTCACTCAGTCACTTAAAATTTGCTTTCAGCAAAGTTAACATAGAATTTTCAACCTTGGACTGTATTGTTTTTATACAACTCACATTTGGAAATATTAAGTCTCAAAAAGAGACTTCAATTTTGCTTCAAGTCACCTAGAAGATCTAAATATAAAATATACTGTGAACACAAATAAAAACAAAATACTTGTTAATGGAGGAGGGTGTAGCAGTGGCAAAAAAAAAAAAAAAAAAGCATTGTATTCCTTATGAAAAAGCAGAGCTTAGGCTCACCTTCTAATGAAAATTACAGTCCTGGCAAAAAACAAAGCTTAAACCTTAAAAGACTTACTAAAGCCAATGGATTCTAAATGTATCTGTACAATTAACAGGGAAAGCTAAATTGTGTCAGTCACATTAATACAGCAGAGATCTGCGTGGCTTTAGAGAATATGCTGGTAAAGTGCCTCCTAACTGCAATGTGGGTTACACTGCAGCTTCTCTGTGCCCTCTCTCTGCCATCCCAATCCATCCAACCGAAGAAATATTCATATTCCAACTCACCGTATCCCCCAGAGTAGAAAGATGGAAGTAATGCCACGTCCTCTCCTAACTTGCAGCCTGGTTGGCTTTTACTGGGACACACACCCACCTTGTGGTTTTAAAACAAGGCCTTCCTGGACTAATCGTTAGGCTTTCCCATTGTGCCCAGTATCCTCAAGCAGTGTATAAGTGCAGCTCTTCACCATGATGGGCCGATGCAGATCAAACAGCAGATGGTGGGTCCTAGAGGTCTAACAGCTCCAATGGCCATTCATGTTGGCAAAGACCATATATTTTTTGGTAGCTGACCCACAAATCTCTTACTATTCTCTGGCTTACATTGGTAGAATCCAAGGCAAATTTTAAATGTGAAAACATCATTGCAGAGTAGTCTAAAGAAACTTTATGCTGCAATACAAATTCAGGAAGGTAGGAAAGCTAGAGTTAAGCTAAAGGTTTCCTTGGGTGATGCGTTTAATGACTGCTAATGAAAAGCTATGGAAATGAGGATTGCTTTATTACCATTAAGCAGAACACTAACTGAGATTACCTTACAACTAAGCTGCCAGCTAGTGAAATATAACAGTGGGAAAAGGGGAGATACTTGCCTCTTGTTATAGGCTGCTCCTCCTGAAGCAGCACTCTCCTCTTTCTGAGACGAGCCATATGTGGAGCCAGTGGCCGGTGGACTCTTACCAACAGGGCTCTTTTTGGATGGACTCAAAGAGCCAGAGCCATGCTCGAACTGACCTTGGTGTGCTCCAGACTGATACCCAGCACTGCTTGACAGAGTTGAGCCCATCTGGGATGTGCTGGAAAGTGGAGGACTAGGTTTTGGCACGGGGCTAGGACGAGGTGACCGCCGTCTCACCACCACAGACTGGAGGGGGCTTTTGAGAGCTGGACTTCGCTCCCGGGGACTCAGATCAGAAACTGCCGAAGCCCTTGATGCAGAACCAGTGCTGTAAGTGGTAGCATCTGGCCACTGCTTCGAGCTCTCAGATGCTTTTGTATCTTGAGAGGTACCTCCAGAAAATGCCTGCTCTTTGGCCTCATCTCCCTGGTTATCTCCAGCAGCCTGGGATGGCCGGCTATCCTTGGAAGAGGATTTTTTCTCCTTTGTTGACTTGCGCTTAGAAGATTCAACTCGGCTGTGATTAGAGGAAGAACGAGAGGATGAGGAGCGCCTTGACCTATCTGAAGAAGACTTATCAGAGTTCCTAGAATGGCTCCTGGACCTTGGTGAAGGAGACCTTCTCTTTGGGGACCGGGAACGGGAGCGGCCCCGACGAGGACTGTAAGCTTGCCGGTAGTTCTGCCAATTGGAGCGGTAGTTGCCATAGCCTCCACGGTTATACTGGCCCCATGGATAAAAGCCTCGGTTGCGCCCACGAAAGTAATAGGGCCTCCTGTAGCCTCTATTATGACCTCGAAAATCTCGATTCTGATACACTCTGGGGTGATTCCTTTCTCTGTTATGAGCTGGAGAGTATGATCTGGAACGAGACCTAGAACTGCAGAGGAAAAGGAAAAATGTTTGATTTTGACTCAGCATTTGTATTAACAACAAATACAAAAACCTTCCAACAAAGGCAATAAACACTCAAAGCCGGGCACCGGTGGCTCACGCCTGTAATCCTAACTATTCAGAAGGCTGAGATATGAGGATCTCGGTTCAAAGCCAGCCCGGGCAGGAAAGTCTGTGAGACTCTTATCTCCAATTAACCACCACAAAACCAGAAGTGGTGCTGTGGTTCAAGTGGTAGAGCACTGGCCTTGAGTTGGAGAGCTCAGGGACAGCACCCAGGCCCAGAGTTCAAGCCCCATGACAGGAAAGGGAAAAAAAAGGCAATACTCATAAATTCCTACCCTTATGTTATTTATTTGCAGTTCAAAGCAGGTTGCAAATTCCTTTCGTGTATATCAATTATAAAAATTAGTCATTTTAACAAATTATAATAACACATTTATTAATAACAAAGTACAGGTGTATTTCTATTGATCCAAGGAATATCAAATTTTTCTCTATGTCGTCAACTGAACAAAAAGACCATCTGCTGAGAGTTTCAGACATGGAAAATATCAGGTTGCCAGAACTACAAGCTCTGGTACCTAGATAAGTTAATAACCACTCAGGTCCTCTGGAATCTGAAGGTTACAACATTTTCATCCTATTCACCTCTCCGTGAAGGGAGAATTATTTAGACCCTACTAAGATCTGGCATTATAAAAGGATAATTACAACAGACCAACCCCAAAGAACACTTGGAGAATGTAGCTGTTATAACTTAAAAAGAACTTACTGAAAGCAAAGCATACAAGCACAGGTTTTGCATGAGATTGGAAATGATCTATTTAGAAGATTAAATTTCTTTGGCTGAGCTGCATGATCTTACTAAAGCACCACAAGAGATCATGTCTGGCCATAAAGCAACCAGACACTCAGAAGTTAGCAAGAGAAACTACAAAACAGCTTGCATGTGCACCCTTGTGTGCCTATTTTTCAACTCAACCTTGGTAGTGTTATATTCCTAACAATATAGAATTCTTACAAAGCAATCTTACAGAACTGTAAGATTCAGCAGTAGCCTACTTTTGTCAATACTATATGTTCATAAAAGCCAGGCTTTGTCTACTACAGGAGCCTTGTTGATTATCAAAAGGTCAAACATGTTTATTAGTATTAAAACCCACTGAGGATTGTTCTTTCAACTGTGTTATATCATTAACATTAACCACACTGCTAATCACTTAGCTAGAGATGTATTTAACACTTACTAGGAACTCTCTTCAAAATACTTTTTGTCAGTCATAGGATTTGAACTCAGGGCCTGAACCCTGTCCTTGAGCTTGTTCACCCAAGTCTAGAGCTCTACAACTGAGCCACAGTGTCACTTTGGTTTTTTAGTGGTTAACTAGAGATAAAAGAGTCTTACACAGCCAGGCGCTGGTGGCTCACGCCTGTAATCCTAACTACTCAGGAGGCTGAGATATGAGGATCTCGGTTCAAAGCCAGCCCGGGCAGGAGAGACAGTGAGACTTCTATCTCCAATAAACCACCAGAAAACCGGAAGTGGCGCTGTAGCTCAAGTGGTAGAGCGCTAGCCTTGAGCTGAAGAGCTGAGGGACAGCGCCCAGGC
>NW_012267397.1:1155772-1163586 GCF_000151885.1 Dipodomys ordii | reverse complement strand
GCTTGCCTTGCATGCATGAGGCCCTGGGTTTGATTCCTCAGCACCACATAAGCAGAAAAAGCTGGAAGTGGTGCTGTGGCTCAAGTGGTAGAGCACTCGCCTTGAGCTGAAGAGCTGAGGGACAGTACCCAGGCCCAGAGTTCAGGCCCCACGACGGGACCCCTCCCCCTCCCAAAAAAAATTAAGCAGGCTGGGCGCTGGTGGCTCACATCTGTAATCCTAAAACTCAAGAGGCTGAAATCTGAGGATCATGGTTCAAAGCCAGCCCAAGAAGAAAAGCTCCTGAGACTCTTATCTCCAATTAACCACTAAAAAACCAGAAGTAGTACTGTTGCTCAAAGTGGTAGAGCACTAGCCTTGCCTTGGCAAGGAGCTCAGGGAACAATTGTCCAGGCCCCGAGTTCAAGCCCCACAATTGGAAAAAAAGAAAAAAAGCAATAAATTCCAAAAACAATCCCTGCTTTTTTTTTTCCTTGCCAGTCCTGAACGCAGGGCCTGGGCACTGACTCTGAGCTTCTTTTTGCTTAAGGCTAGCACTCTATCACTTGAGCTACAACACCACTTCTGGCTTTTTCTGTTTATGTAGTACTGAGGAATCGAACTCAGGGCTTCATGCTAAGCAAGCACTCTACAAATAAGCCATCTTCCCAGCTCCAATCCCTAAGTTTTAAAATAACTTTACAGTATATTGTTACAACTGTTACATCTTATTGTTAATCTAACTGTGGCTAACCCTAAATTAAACTTTCTCATGGGTATATGTACATAGGAAGAAACAGTACTATGCAAAGAGCCCAGTACTGTAGCAGTTGTAGGCATCTTAGAACAAATCCCTTGTGAATAAGGAAGAGCTACTGTAACTCCACTTAGCAAACTTACCAAGTTTATGGTCATATACAAAACAGTATTTTTAAGACGCTTACATTAAGGATGAGAATAGTTTTCCAGTGCTACCTACTACACTCAGATTTTCGTTATCTTCCCCACAAAGAATAGCAACTGGCTAAGATCCAACTTATTCCTGTGATTGCTAATGTAGTATGCAAACAACAACAAAAACTTACCTTCCATTTTTCATTTGGAAACAGTTAACAAGACAAGAAAAGAATGAAGAGGGAGATGCCGATTATGAAACTGAATACGACCCAATTAAATGTCTGTGCTTGAGGGAAGCAATCCACCACCAGCACTAAGGAAGATTTAATTCATATTCCCAATCCTCAGAAGCTACCGATGCTTGTTACCAATTACTAGTGAGAAAGAACCTGTGGCACACTGCATCCAAACCCACAGGCACTGCACAGATGCAGGAACACAAGGCTCTGAAGATTGCAAATGAAGTTATTTAAGGAATCACTGAAAAGGATACAGTCTGAAATACAAGGAAGTAATTATTTTTTGCCCTCCAATTCTGTAGAATTCAGCAGTTAATCTAAAAGTATAGATTCTCAAACTCTTGATACTTTCCTTTATCAGAGGAAAACAAAAGAAAAAGCCATGAAACAGATAATCCAGAAATAAAAACTGAGCATTCAGTGGCAAAACTGTTTCTAGAAAATAGAAAAGTCAAACTAAGATAAACTATAAACGCATGTTTTCTAATGGAACAAAATACTCAAGAATAACAATCTTTTCAACATAAAACAGCAGACAAAGTGATTCTAGACCAACCCAAACTGTCAAAGGTATTTTTCCTTCATTTGCCAAGGCAATTGTGAGAACCAGGAGAAAAAAAAATGTGTTCAGAGTTCCAGCTGCCAGGAACACTTCTGAGTTGGTTCATATTTTTCAGTTTGGTTTGTGTCAATTCTGTCACTCCATTTTAGTTGTATTTTCTCTTGGCTTCAAACCAATTTTTTTTTTTTGGGGGGGGGGGTTGGTCATGGGCCTGAACCCTGGGCCCAGGTGCTCTCCCTCAGCTCTTCAGCTCAAGGTGAGCACTCTACCACTTGAGCCACAGTGCCATTCCTGGCTTTTTCTGTTTATGTGGTGCTCAGGAATAAAACCTAGAGTGGACCTCATGCATGCGAGGCAAGCACTCTATCACTGAGCCAACTTCCCAGTCCTAGCCAACTTCCCAGCCCTCAAACCAATTTTTTTTTTTGGGTCCGGTTGTGGGGCATGAACTCTGGGCCTGGGCGCTGTCCCTCAGCTCTTCAGCTCAAGGCTAGCACTCTACCACTTGAGCCACAGTGCCACTTCCGGCTTTTTTTTCTGCTTATGTGGTGCTGAGGAATCGAACTCAGGGCCTCATGCATGCAAGGCAAGCGCTCTACCACTGAGCCACCTTCCCAGCCCCAAACCAATTTTTGTTGTTGTTGTTGGTCCTGGGGCTTGAACTCTGGGCCTGATCCCTCAGCTCTTCAGCTCAAGGCTAGCGCTCTACCACTTGAGCTACAGCGCCACTTCCAGTTTTCTGGTGGTTTATTGGAGATAAAGAGTTTCACAGACTACTTTCCTGACTGGCTGGCTTTGAACCAGGATCCTCAGATCTCAGCCTCCTGAGTAACTAGGATACAGGCATGAGCCACCGGCGTCTGGCTCAAACCAATTCTTTAACTTACATTTACTAGTTTAAACTTTGAGCTCAGGGCCTGGGTACTGTCCCTGAACCTCATTGTGCCCAAGCCTAGCGCTCTACCACTTGAGCCACAGCGCCACTTCCAGCTTTTTTGAGTTTATTGGAGATAAGAGTCTCATGGGGACCTTTCTGCCCCAGCTGGATTTGAACTGTAATTCTCAAATGAGCCTCCTGAGTAGCTAGGATTACAGATGTGAGCCACTAGCACTCAGCTACACGTCTACTTTTTAATCTCTGGTTTGAAATTAATTTGAGGGGATAGAGGTAACACTGTTGACAATATATTCATTACTTATGTAACTGTAACCCCTCTGTACATTACCTTTACAATACAATAAAATAAACTGAGGGTGGGCTTCTCATAGATTTAAGAATCAAGTTATTTTTGTCAGGAAGTAAAGAACTTTACCAATAATGTGTTTAATAGACTGTTTTTTGTTTTTTTGTGTTTTTTTTTTTTGCCATTCCTAAGGCTTAAACTCAGGGCCTTGCAATTACTCAGCTTGGTTGCTCAACTGGTACTCTACTACTTAAACCATGCCTCTGGCAAAAAAGCTTTTGGCTCATTATTTTGGAGATGAAGTCTCAAAAAAATTCTTTCCCAGGCTGGTTTTGAACCACAAGGCTCTGGATCTCAGCCTCCTGATTAGCTAGGGATTATAGATGTAAGCCAC
The DNA here is from genome assembly GCF_000151885.1 of Dipodomys ordii. NCBI lineage: Eukaryota > Metazoa > Chordata > Mammalia > Rodentia > Heteromyidae > Dipodomys > Dipodomys ordii. The sequence continues at coordinate 1,160,331 of NW_012267397.1, read as the reverse complement.
TGGCATCCAGCTTCATATTAGTACTATGGAACTAGAAACCATCAAGAAATCTTTCTTTTTTTTTGGTCCAAGACCAGGACTTCAACTCAGTATCTGACATTTTTCATGGCTTTTGCTCATTGGCTGATACTCTATGACCTGAGTCACACCAACCCCAAGAATAAATCTGATTTTGTCAGAGCTTTATTGATTGACTGGTGCTGGTCCTGAAGCCTGACTCCAGGCCTTGTTACTTCCCTGACCTTTCTTGTTCAAGACTAACAGTCTACTACCTGAGGCCAACAGCTCTACTTCCAGCTTCTTGGTAATTTATTGGAGATAAAGAGTCTCAGACTTTCCTACCCTGGCTGGCTTTTTTGAACCACAATCCTAAGATCTCAGCCTCCTGAATAGGATTAAAGGTGTGAGCCACTAGAGCCTGGCCAAAGCCTTATTTTAAATTTCAAATTAAATTCTAAGATTCTAAATCCAGATCTGAAATAAGTAGTAAGGGTTCCAGGAGGCTAAGTTGATACATCTCATGGCTAGCAAATTTCTAAGAGAAGAAAAAAAAAAGAATTATGCAAAGATCCACATATAGTAAAATATACCATTTTTTTCCAAATTCACATATATAGAAACTAGTTTGAAGGGTTTTTTGTTTGTTTTGTCGATCGTGGGGCTTGAACTTTGGGCTTGGGAGATGTCCCTGCACTCTTCATCTCAAGGCGAGCAATCTACCACTTGAGCCACAGCGCCACTTCCGGTTTTCTAGTGGTTTATTGGAGATAACAGTTTCATGGTCTCTCCTGCCCAGGCTGGCTTTGAACCATGATCCTCAGATCTCAGCCTCCTGAGTAGCTAGGATTATAGGTGTGAGCCACCAGGCACCCAGCTGTAGGTTCTTAATCTATACACAGAAGACAATTTAAATGCTTTCAACAGAACTGGTATACAGCAAGAGACTTCAAGTTGAAGGCCAGAATGGACTATGTGGGAAGACCTTTTCTTTAAAAAAGCAATGATGCTTGTTTATTTATTTTGGTTAGTCACAGCGCTTCAACTCAGGGCCTAGGTTGCTGTCCCTGGGCTCTTTTTGCTTAGGGTTAGCACTCTACCACTTTGAGCCAGCTTCACTACCTGTTTTCTGGTGGTTAATTGGAGATGAGTCACACTTTTCTGACTGGGCTGGCTTTGAACCATGATTCTCAAATCTCAGCCTCATAAGTAGCTAGTAGCTAGGATTACTGGTCTGAGCCACCAATGCTTAGCTTGAAAAGATGCTTTTAATGAATGAGAAACATGACTTACAATGTATCAACGCTGCAGTTTGGTGTCCTATTCAAAACATAATTAAACAGAATGAAAACTGAATTAAAAAATATTGGAGATAAACTTAGAATAATTATTTTCACATTTAGTAGAATAAAGTGGTATTTACAAAACCTATTTTTAATTTTTTTTTTTTTTGTCAATCTTGGGGCTTGAACTCTGGGGCCTGGGCGCTGTCCCTGAGCTCTTCAGTTCAAGGTAAGCTCTCTACCACTTGAGCTACAGCTCCCTTTCTGGTTTTCTGGTGGTTTACTGGAGTTAAGAGACTCATGGATTTTCCTGCCCAGGCTGGCTTTGAACCACAATCCTCAGATCTCAGCCTCCTGAGTAGCTAGGACTACAGGTATAAGCCACTGGGGCCTGGCTAGGTAATTTTTGTTGGTTTTTTTCTCTACCCTGGTCCATTGAGTATTGTCCCTGAGCTCTTTTGCTCAAGGCTAGGTCTCTACTACTTGGAGCCACAGTGCCACTCCAGGTTTTCTGGTGGTTAACTGGAGATAAGAGTCTCACAGAAACTTTTCAGCCAGTCCTCAGATCTCAGCCTGAGTAGCAAGGACTACAGGTGTGAGCTACCAGCAACATTAGGTAACTTAAGATAAGTTTTAAGATGTGTTTTACTAAGACATGTTTCATTAAAGAGATTAAGATTTTAGTAATAGACATAATACAAATTATTGCTGGCAAGTTATCTACAAGTATTATTATTTAAGTTGGCTAAAGCATCTCAAAATGTTGATCCTATTACTAATTGTCTTAGCTATTCTTTCTTTGCTGATGACACAAATACTGGTCTAAAACCCCAGAAGTACTTTTGAGGCAAGCAGTTCATATACAAATAAAATACTTTTTTTTTTTTTGGTCGGTCATAGGGCTTGAACTCTAGGCCTGGGTGCTGTCCCTCAGCTCTTCAGCTCAAGGCGAGTGCTATACAGCTTGAGCCACTGCACACTTTCGGTTTTCGAGTGGTTTATTGGAGATAAGAATCTCTCGGACTTTCCTGCCCGGGCTAGCTTTGAAGGGCTAGCTTTGAACCTCGATCCTCAGATCTCAGCCTCCGGAGTAGCTAGGATTACAGGCGTGAGCCACCAGCGCCTGGCTAAAATGTTTTCTTCCAAAGTGAGTGGGATATAGTATGTGCTGGGAGAGGAGAAAAGGAGTTAGGTAAACAGCCTAAAATAAGACCTAAATTTCATTTGTACAGATTCAAGGTACCTGAGTACCTTAAAGCCTGACTCACTCTATCCCTCAAACCTTCCTACTCTTCCTTCACTTGACAATCACAGAAGGTCTGACCAAAATGCTTCAAAACCACACTAACATGATGATCATCTCAATATACAAAACCACTGTCCCCTTACCTTAGCCTTCGTTTTCTTGAACGAGAGATAGATCGGCTTCGGGATCGAGACTTCGAAAATGAACGAGATCGTGATCTGGATGCAGATCTTGATCGAGAAGAGCGAGATCCAGACTTAGATTTGTTTGTTTTTGACATCTCTGGAGAGGGTGTCTTTTCAATTATTTCTGATAGAAAAAATAATTCAAACAAATATGTGAGTTTATTTGAAATCTGAACTTCCCTGGAAATTTAGAAACTTTTCTCTCCCAATTTAGCAATCAAAACAATGCAGGTTTACTCCATAGAAATTTGGAGGCTGGAAAACAATGGAGACAATGGAGAACAACTTTTGATATCCTGTTTTTTTTTCCTGAAAAAAAATTTTTTGGGGGTCGGACGTGGGGCTTTAACTCTGGGCCTGGGCACTGTTCCTAGCTCTTCAGCTCAAGGCATGCACTCTACCACTTGAGCCACAGCGCCACTTCTGGCTTTTCCTGTTTATGTGGTGCAGAGGAATCAAACCCAGGGCTTCATGCACCCTAGGCAAGCACTCTACTACTAAGTCACATTCCCAGCCCCTTATCCACATTTTTTATTAGCATCAGTTAGTTGTACAAGTTTCATTTTGACATGTTCATAATATGTATACAACGTACCTTCGTTAAACTCACTCATAAACATTGTAAAACACATATACAATTACAATATTTGGGAAGCTGAGGAAGAAGTTTGAGGCCAGACTGGACTATATACAGTAAAAAACATGATCTCAAAATAAAAAAATGGAGGGGATGGGAAGGTGGCTCAGTGGTAGAGTGCTTACCTTGCATGCCTGAGGCCCTGGGTTCGATTCCACAGCACCACATAAGCAAAAAGAAAAAAGCTGGAAGTGGTGCTGTGGCTCAAGTGGTAGAGCGATAGCCTTGAGCTGAAGAGCTGAGGGATAGTGCCCAGGCCCAGAGTTCAGGCCCCACAACTGGACCAAAAAAAAAAAGAAAAAAGCTCCTCCAATTCATTAGCCTTTTACGAAAAGCTACTTCTAGCACCAGGCATCAATGGCTTACATTTATAACCCTTGCTATTTGGAAGGCTGAGAATGGGAGGATCAAGATTCAAGGTCTGCCTAAGTAGAAAAGTTTCCAAGACTTTCTTCACATGTAGGCAGGAGTGGGAGAATGTTCCTGTCTTCCTAGCTACCAAAGGAAGCTTCAGATAGATAGTTCAGGTACATATACCTAGGCTACAAGGTAAGACTAGCTCAAAAATAACCAGTGTAGTACTGGGAAGGTGGCCCAGTGGTAGAGCGCTTGCCTTGCATGCATGAGGCCCTGGTTTAATTCCTCAGCACCACATAAGCAGGGGGAAAAAAGCCAGAAGTGGCGCTGTGGCCCAATGGTAGAGTGCTAGCCTTGAGCTGAAGAGCTGAGGGACAGTGCCCAGGCCCAGAGTTTAGGCCCCACGACAGGACCCCAAAAAACAAAAACAAACAAACAAAAACTGTAGCTAATGGCCCAAAGCTGTAATCCAAGCGGCTCTCAGGAGGCTTTGATCTGTAAGACCCTGATTTCAAGGCTAGCAGGAGCAAGACTAGACACAATCACCAAAATGAGCAAAAAGCTGAAAGTAGAGGAATGGTTCAAGTGGTAAACTGCCAGCTGTGAGCATAAAAAGCCACACACAGGCCGCCGGGCGCTGGTGGCTCACGCCTGTAATCCTAGCTACTCAGGAGGCTGAGATCTGAGGATCTCGGTTCAAAGCCAGCCCGGGCAGGAGAGACAGTCAGACTCCTTTATCTCCAATAAATCACCAGAAAACCAGAAGTGGCGCTGTAGCTCAAGTGGTAGAGTGCTCGCCTTGAGCTGAAGAGCTGAGGGACAGCACCCAGGCCCAGAGTTCAAGCCCCACGACC
>NW_012267397.1:1153985-1155722 GCF_000151885.1 Dipodomys ordii | reverse complement strand
GCTGTAGCTCAAGTGGTAGAGCGCTAGCCTTGAGCTGAAGAGCTGAGGGACAGCGCCCAGGCCCAGAGTTCAAGCCCCACGACCGACAAAAAAAAAAAAAAAGAGTCTTACACACTCTCCTGCCCGGCTTCAAACCATGATACTCAGCCTTCTGAGTAGGTAAATTACAGGTGTGAGTCACTGACCGGTGCTTGGCTCCAAAAAACATTTTTATATATCTTTAAAAAAAAAGAAAAGAAAAAATCTTGGAGCTGGATACTTGTGGGGTCACACCAGTACAGATTAAGTTTGCTAGATTCCATCTCCAAAATAACCAACAAAAAGCAAGTCTGGAGGTGACACTCAAGCTTTCCAAGTATGAGGCCCTGAGTTCAAACCTTAGTACTACCAAAAAAGGAGGGGAGAACAAAGATGTAACTCAGTGATATAGAGTGTATGCTTGGAATTCATGAAACTCTGGCTCAATCCTCCTTAGTACTGGATGCCTTCAGCCAATCAGCAAGCCTTTCCCTTTCTTGTATCATATGCTTGACTAGAAACAGACTGTGTGTACTGGTTGCTGGGAATCAAACTCAGGGCTACACATATGCTAGGCATATCTGTTTGCCTTTGTATTCTGTCCTCTCCCCAACCCCTGGTCCTAGAGCTTGAACTCTGGCTTGGCGCTGTCCCTTAACTCCTTTTGCTCAAGACTAACACTCTGCCACTTGAACCACATCTCCACTTCTGGTTTTCTGGTGGTTAATTGAAGCCAAGAGTCACACAGATCAGCTTAAGTTGGCTTTGAACTGTGATCCTCAGATCTCAACCTCTTGAGAAATTAGGATTACAGGTATGAGCCCTGGGCACTTTGCTTTTTATTTTCTGTTTATTTATTTAGTCAGTCATGGGGCTTAAACTCTGGGCCTGGGCGCTGTCCCTCAGCTCTTCAGCTCAAGGTTAGTGCTCTACCACTTGAGCCACACCACCACTTCTGGCTTTTTTCTTTTTGCTTGTGTGGTGCTGAGGAATCAAACCCAGGGCTTCAGGCATGCAAGGCAAGAGCTCTACCACTGAGCCACCTTCCCAGCCCCGGCTTTTTTATTTGACATATGGTTTTATTATGAAGCTCAAGCTTGCCTCAGCATTCCAAGTACTGGGATTATAGAAGTGTTTTTTGTTTGTTTGTTGCCAGTTTGCCAGTCCTGGGGATTGAACTCAGGGTCTGGACACTGTCTCTGAGCTTCTTTTTTTTTTCTTTTGGTCAATCCTGAGGCTTAAATTCAGAAGTTTCTTCTGGGCACTCTCCTTGAGCTTCTTTTGCTCAAAGTTAGCACTCTTAGCACCATTTCCAGCTTTTTCTGTTTATGTGGTACTGAGGAATTTAAACCAGGGCCTCATGCATGCTAGGTGAGCACTCTACCACTGAGCCACATTCTCAGCCACAGGTATTTGCCTTTTTTTTTTGTCGGTCATAGGGCTTGAACTTGGGGCCTGGGCACTGTCTCTGAGTTCTTCAACTCAAGGCAAGAGCTCTATCACTTGAGCCACACTGTCACTTTCTGTTTTGTGGTGGCTAAAAGATGAGTCTCACAGTCTTTCCTGCTCAGGCTCCTGAGTAGTTAGGATTATAGACGCCCAGCTCTATTGTGTTTTTAAAAACAAATACAAAGGAGCTGGGAAGGTAGCTCAGCTGTAGAGTGCTTGCCTTACATGCATAAGACCCTGGGTTAGATTCCTCAGCACCACATAAGCAAA
>NW_012267397.1:1133029-1139939 GCF_000151885.1 Dipodomys ordii | reverse complement strand
AAAAAAAAAAAGCCACACACAAAACCAGGTGCCAGTGCCTCACACCTTTAATCCTAGCTACTCAGGAGGCTGAGATCTGAAGATCTTGGTTAAAGACCAGCTAGGGCAGGAAAGTCTGTGAGACCCTTATCTCCAATTAACCACCAGACACCTGGAGTGGAACTGTTCCTTAAAGTGACAGAGCACTAGCCTTGAATACAAAAGCTCAGGGACAGCACCCAAGCCTAGAGTATAAGCTTCATGACCAAAAAAAACTACATAGGAATTAAGTCCAATTCAAGCCTTAGTGACAGTTTTAAAAAAAATGCACATAAAGCCAAACTGGCATCCGTGTTATTTTTAATGCCAGGTTAGAATAAAATTCTCTTCCTACCAAGTCCAGTCAAGCTACCATGTTTTCAACAGTCTGAGGAATGGGACCCAAGTCTAAATAGGAAATTCATTTTCTACAAGTAAAATTTTTTTAATTAGTAAGCAGAGATGAAGATAAACCCCAAATATTAAAAAACAAAACTTACAATTCACACAGGGTTTTAGGCAAAGCAACAGTTCTCATCTGTGCCCTTTAAGCCTCTGAGGAGTTAAGAGAAAGCCGAGCTCAAGCAAAATAGTGAACATGTTTATTATTCTACTCCTTTCCTCAGGAGACTATCTCCTGAGAAAAGGAGGGAAAGAGGGAAACAGCTCCAAGAGCAGCTGTGCTACCTCTAGGGTAACACTTTTGCCAAGGTTTCACAACTCAACGTAACCCTGAGGCAATCAGTCATCCTTCTAGCATTAAGTAAGTGGCTAGTAAGTGGCTTTTATATTATTTCCTAAGATAAATCAGCATAAACAGTATTATTTCAATTCTAAGGTATTATAATATATAGAAAAGATACATAAGTATGTTAAATGTAAACGGTAAAGGGGAGTTCCATACTTCTAAGAATTTTGCTACTTAAACCATCTGTAGATATAACACAAGTTTATCTGTGGTAAAAAGTCAAAATTAAGCCAGGTGCCAGTGGCTCATGCCTGTGATCCTAGCTACTCAAGAGGCTGAGATCTGAGGATTGCGGTTCAAAGCAAGCCTGAGCAGAAAAGTCCTTGAGACTCTTATCTCCAATTAACCAGCAGAAAACTGGAAGTGGTGCCGTCACTCAAGTGGTAGAGCACTAGCCCTGAGCTGAAGAGCTGAGGGACAGCACCCAGGCCCAGAGTTCAAGCCCCACGACTGACTAAAAAAAAAATTCTAGTTTATTCATGTATATTTTGATTATACAATATAATAGGTTTCATTGACATTTTTTTCTTCTTGGTTGGTTGTGGGACTTGAACTCTGGGTCTGGGCGCTGTCCCTCAGCTCTTCTTCTCAAGACAAGCGTTCTACCATTTGACCACAGAGCTACTTCCAGTTTTCTGGTAGTTTATTGGAGATGAATCTCATGGACTTTTCTGCCCAGGCTGGCTTTGAACTGCTATTCTTATATCTTAGCCTCCTGAGTAGTTAGGATTACAGGTGTGAGCCACCAGTACTTGGCTTCATTGACATTTTCATACAAATATTTACACACCCACAGACACATATGCACAACACCCATGAGTTCACATCTTAAGCTTTATTTTACTATAATCTAAGTAGCTAGTGAGCACATTTAGGAACCTCCCCAGAGTAAACACTTCATCACTAATTCAACTTCTTATGTATTAGTATAGTAGGTGATAAGCTATCATCCTTCATTTCATACTTTTACTGACTGAACAGGCATGTGTTGCACTCAAGAAGTATAGTAGAGGCACTGGGAAGGTGGCTCAGTGGTAGAGTGCTTGTCTTGCATGCATGAGGCCCTCGGTTGGATTCCTCAGCACCACATAAGCAGAAAAAACCAGAAGTAGGGCTGAGGCTCAAGTGGTAGAGCGCTGGTCTACAGCTGAAGAGCTGAGGGACAGTGCCCAGGCCCAGAGTCAGGCCCCACAACCAACAACAACAACAACAAAAAGTGTAGTAGAAAAGGCTGTTTTATCAAAGAAGATATAGGTCAAGAGGTTATATTCACTTCTGGAAGAGGAATATTCTAGATGTTTGCTGTTGAAAGGAAAAATCAACAGCAAGTTGAGCAGCCATTCACTTACAACTTGATCATATAATATCTTCAGTGTAGAGAACTTGTGATGTCTCCTGAAAATTTATTCAATGGTGTCTATTAAGCTCAGAACTTTCTGTTTTTGTTTGTTTGCCAGTCATGGTGCCTGAACCCTGGGCCTGGGCACTGTCTCCCAGCTCTTCAGCTCAAGACGAGTGCTCTACCACTTGAGCCACAGCACCACTTCCGGATTTTTCTGCTTACGTGGTGCTGAGGAATCGAACCCAGGGCCTCAGGCATGCAAGGCAAGCACTCTACCACTGAGCCACCTTCCCAGCCCTCAAAAAAATTTTTAAGCTGCCAGCTATGCTGTTCATTCTACTTCATTAATGATGAAGCATTAATTGCATAGAAAGTTCTGAGCTTAGGGGCTGGGAGGGTGGCTCAGTGGTAGAGTGCTTGTCTTGAATGCTTGAGGCCCTGGGTTCGATTCCTCAGCACCACATAAGCAAAAAGAAAAAAGCCAGAAGTGGCACTGGGGCTCAAGTGGTAGAGTGCTAGCCTTGAGCTGAAGAGCTGAGGGACAGCGCCCAGGCCCAGAATTCAGGCTCCACGACCGGATCAAAAAAAATAAAAATAAATAAATAAAAATAATTTGACTCATCCAGAGGCTCCTCTCCTATGTCCCCCAGAGAGGGTAACAGCAATTTCAGTTCCCATTTTAAATGAATATGCATTACCAATGGGAGTATTTCTCCATTTCTTAAAGAAACATTAAGCTTTTATAACTTAACAAAGATACTATAATCTGTGTAAAATAATCAACTAAGGTTTCCATTCAGTTCTTATTATTAACACTAATTTTTTTTTGGGGGGGGTCGGTCCTGGGCCTTGAACTCTGGGCCTGAGCGCTGTCCCTCAGCTCTTCAGCTCAAGGCTAGTGCTCTACCACTTGAGCTACAGCGCCACTTCCGGTTTTCTGGTGGTTTATTGGAGATAAGAATTTCAAGGACTTTCCTGTCTGGGATGGCTTTGAACCGAGTTCCTCAGATCTCAGCCTCCTGAGCAGCTAGGATTACAGGCGTGAGCCACCAGCACCTGGCTTTATTAACACTAAATTAAGCTACCGATCATGGTACTTAGCTATTTTTTTTGGTCAGTCATGGGGCTTGAACTCTGTGTCTGGGCACCGTCCCTCAGCCCTCAGCTCTTCAGCTCAACACTAGCACTCTACCACTCAAGCCTCAGTACCACTTCCAGTTTCTGGTGGTTAATTGGCATTTCAGGGAATTTCCTGCCCAGGCTGGCTTTGAACTGCGACCCTTAAATCTCAGCCTCCTGAGTAGATAAGATTACAGGTGTGAGCCACTGGTGCTGGGCCTGCACTTAGCTGCTATTTTTTTTTTGGGTCCGGTCATGGGGTCTGAACTCTAGGTCTGGGCGCTGTCCCTCAGCTCTTCAGCTCAAGGCTAGCGCTCTACCACTTGAGCCACAGTGCCACTTCCGGCTTTTTTCCTTTTGCTTATGTGGTGCTGAGGAATTGAACCCAGGGCCTCTGGCATGCAAGGAAAGTGCTCTACCACTGAGCCACCTTCCCAGCCCCGTTAGCTGCTATTTTTATGAATAAATTATTACTACTGACAGGTACAATAGTGCACATTCATAGCCCCAGCTACTAGGGAGGCTGACATAAGAATAATTCCTCTACCAAAGAGCTGAAGATCAGTCTTGAGCTATAAGACTGTGTCTCAGGAGAAATAGAATAGGTAGAAAACAGTAGAGGAAGTCAAAATTCTTTTCTTTTCTTTTTTGTCAGTCATGGGGTTTGAACTCAGGGCCTGGGCATTGTCCCTGAGCTCTTTTTGCTCAATTCTAGTAATGCTCTAGCAGTTTGAGCAGTTTGGTAGTTTATTGGAGGTAAGAGTCTCACAGACTTGCCTGGCTTTGAACCATGATCTTCAGATCTCAGCCTCCTGAGTAGCTAGTAGTCCAAGTGTGAGCCACTAATGCCCACCCTGGCTTTGAATTTTGATCCTCAAATTTCAGCCTCCTGAGTAGCTAGGATTACAGACATAGGCTACCAGCTCTTGGCGAGAGATAAAATTCTAATTCAGAAAATCTAGAAAGGGATTGAGAACAGGTGAACTATGGAAAGTCTCTGTAGATTCCAAGGATTAGGTTTCCAGTCTCTACAGCAAGTAATCAACCCCTAATGCCTACCAAAAAGGGCTAATTCTGATGCACATTCAATGGTGTACACCTGTAATACCAGCACTTTAAGAGGCTGAGGTAGGGCAGTTAAGTTCAAGGCCAGCCAAGGATACACAACAAAATCCTATTTCAAAAAAAAAAAAAGAGCAAAGAAAAGAAAAACTGTTAACAAGAACTCAGCAACAAAAACCGTAAGACTGAGTTGGAATTCAGTTCAGCAGCAGAGAGCCTGCCTAGCAAGCAGAAGGCAAGGTTCAAAGCCTGGCATCAGTGGCTCATGCCTGTAATCTTAGCTACTCAGAAGGCTGATCTCAGGATCCAGGTTCAAAGCCAGCCCAGGTGGCCACCAGAATACTGGATGTGGGACTGTGGCTCAAAGTGGTAGAGTGATAGGCTTGAGCTCAAAAAGCTCAGGGACAGTACCTGGGCCCTGAGTTCAAGTCCTAAGACAACAACAACAAAAAAATACATATCCAAATAATAGATGTATACAAGAAAACAACTATTCACCAAAAAACAACATATGTATGTCTCTCTATATATAGATAGATATAGATAAATCTTTTCCAATAGTTTCTTTTACTCCTATGAATTTACCTTATTAGAACAAGGATCCAACTTGCAATGGATCCAGACACTGCTTCCAAAGAACACTGGAAGCGCCACTGGCGTCTCCAATTTGCAGACAGGATATAATTCTAGAATGAGAGGAAATAAGCAATAAGATGGCTATCCACTCCTTGTAGATTTCATTACTTTTTGGGGGGTAATTTTTAATTATTATAAAGATGAAATATAGAGGAGTTACAATTACTTAATTCAAATAAAGAGTACATCTTTTTGGACAATGTCACACCGTCCCTCATTCTCTCTCCATTACTGTTTGAATTCTATAAACAAAAACTTTTTTTTTTGGGGGGTCCAGTTGTGGGGCCTGAACTCTGGGCCTAGGCGCTGTCCCTCAGGTCTTCAGCTCAAGGCTAGCACTCTACCACTTGAGCCACAGCACCATTTCTGGCTTTTTTTTCGTTTTGCTTATGTGGTGCTGAGGAATTGAACCCAGGGCCTCAGGCATGCAAGGCAAGCACTCTACCACTGAGCCACCTTCCCAGCCCTAAACAAAAACTCTTAAACTTCAATTTACTTCAAGAAGACATAAGATTCTCCACCAGTCAACTGATCTTATGTTGTCTGTCTTTCTCTCTCACACACACATGTGCACGTGCACACACACTTGCCAGTCCTGGGGCTTGAACTCAGAAATCAGGGTGTGGGCACTGTCCCTACGCTGCTTTTGCTCAAGGCTAGCACTCTACCACTTGAGACAAGAGCGCCACTTCCTGCTATTTCTATTTATGTGGTGCTGAGGAATTGAACCTATGGCTACATGCATGCTAGGCAAGCACTCTACCACTAAGCCACACATTCCCCGCCTTCCTATTCAACCTCCTACAGTACAGAAAGCTAAAACCTAGCAGGGCACCAGATTACAGGCTCATGCCTATAATCCTAGCTACTCAAGAGACTGAGATCTGAGGATCATGGCTTGAAACCAGCCTAGGCAGACAAGTCCATGAGACTCTTACCTCCAATCACCTACCAAAAAGCTGGAAGTGAAACTATAGCACAAGTGCTAGCCTTGAACAAAAAGTGTAGAACGATGCCCAGGCCCTGAGTTCAAATACCACCAGGACCAGTAAAAGAAAGAAAGCAAACTAGCTCAAACCTTCCATCTCATAATCTGATACCTCCACAGTGCTATACCAGGGGTTGCATCATGCAAGACTACTTTACAAGCTCCATAATTTCATCTAGTAAAATTGACAAGAATTAAGATTTTGAAATTTAAAAAAAATGTGGAGTCAGGTGCTGGTGGCTCACACCTGTAATCCTAGCTACTCAGGAGGCTGAGATCTGAGGATTGCAGTTCAAAGGCAGCCTGGGCAGAAAAGTCCCTGGGAGACTCTTATCTCCAATAAACTACTCAAAAAAGCCAATACTAGGGGTTATGGCTCAAGTGGTAGAGCTACTAGCCTTGAGCACAAAGAGGCTCAAGGGCAGTGCTCCAGCCCTTAGTTCAAGCCCCAGGATGGGCAAAAAACGTTTTCTAGGTTTATATATAAAAAACATATGCAAATACATGTAGATTATGTTGTAAAGTATACTGTAACAATGTATAGTATGTAATTTTACACACACAAAGTAATACCTATCTCCAACCATCAAGGTACCAGAAAATCCAAAATCTCTTCTCTAATTGTCTAAATATTCTCAGTACTGTCATACATCTAAGCTAGACAAGTGCTGGTGGCTCATATCTGAGATTGTGCTGAGATCTGAGGATTACAGTTCAAAGGTACACAGGCAGGAAAATCCCTGGGACTTTATTTTTTATTTATTTTTGTCAGTTGTGGGGCTTGAACTCAGGGCCTGAACGTAGTTTCTAAACTATTTTTACTCAAGGCTAGCACTCTACACCTTTGAGCCACAGCCATACTTCCAGTTTTTTGTTTGTTTTTTTTTGGGGTCCGGTTGTGGGGCCTGAACTCTGGGCATGGGCGCTGTCCCTCAGCTCTTTGGCTCAAGGCTAGTGCTCTACCACTTGAGCCACAGCACCACTTCCGGTTTTTTTC
>NW_012267397.1:1110729-1132159 GCF_000151885.1 Dipodomys ordii | reverse complement strand
ATTGGTCGTGGGGCTTGAACTCTGGGCACTGTCCCTCAGCTCTTCAGCTCAAGGTGGGCGCTCTATGACCTGAACCATAGCGCCACTTCCAGATTTTTCTGCTTATGTGGTGCTGAGGAATCAAACCCAAGGCCTCATGCAAGCAAGGCAAGCACTCTACCACTGAGCCAACTTCCCAGCCCACAACTGTAATCTTATTTCCAATTAACCACCAGAAAATCAGAAAAGGAATATGCACTTTGTTGTGTTATATGAGTGTCAGTCAGTACCAGAGCTTGGACTGGAGGTTTTGAACTCTCACTTGGCTTTTGTTAAAGTCTGGCACCTTCAGTGGTACCACTTGAGCTACACATGTCACTGTAGGCTTTTTGACTGTTAATTAGAGATAAAAGTTTTATGGACTTTTGGGTCTGGTCTGGCTTTGAACAGAGACCTTCCGATCTAAGCTTTTTGAGTATCTAGGTTTATGGGCTTGAGCCTAGGGTGCCCACCCACATTTTTAATAGAAGTCTAGAAATCAAGTGCTGGAATCATAAACACCAAAATCACAACAAGGTTGAGAAAAATAGAACTAGTTTAGATTTACTTATGTTAACAGTGCTTCATTAAATTTACAGCTAGTACATAGGTACTAACTGTATTCTTTGTACTTTTAATGCACATCTATATAATAAATGCTTTTTTGATAAATAAACATGAAAAATGCATAATAAACCAAATGTCAGTGGCTTACACTTGCAATCCTAGCAACACAGGAAACTGAGATCTGAGGATCACAGTTCAAAGCCACCCTGGGCAGGAAAGTCTGTGAGACTCTAATCTCAATTAACCACCAGGAAACTGGAAGTGGCGTTGTGGCTCAAGCAGTAGAGCGCTTGTCTTGAGCTGAAGAGCTAAGGGACAGCACCCAAGCGCGGAGTTCAAGCCCCAGGACCAACAAAAAATAAATTAAATTAAATTAACCAGATGAAGTAGCGCTGTGGCTCAAAATGGTAGAGCACTAGCCTTGAGTAAAAGAGCTCATGGACAGGACCCTGGCCCTGAGTTCAAGCCCCATAATGGACACACACACCTCACCACACCCCCAAACAAGCATAATGATGAACAACAGAGCTGGGACTACCTTTAGACTTCCTTAGTTCCTCTCTAGAAGCAAAAAGGACTGGTATTATTTTCTGTGACAATTAAATATTTAACATATAGTAATTATTAATCAGTTGTAACTCCTTAATTCATTATCATTTGAATTTATAAATAATTTTTTTGTTTTTTTTAGGTAAGGTCTTGGCCATGTAGCTCCAGACCGGCCATCAATTTATAATAGTCTTGCCTCAGACCCTCAAATACTAGGATTACAGAAATGCACAATCACACCTGGCATTAACTTAGATTTTTGCAAATGACTTCTGAAGACTGCAGTAAGGAAGAGGGGGGAAGGGAGAGAGTACTGAACCTGAAGAATACATAATGCTACTGGGCCACCGGTAGCTCACACCTGTTATCCTCAAGTGGTAGAGTACAAGCCTGGAGCTGAAGAGATGAGGGACAGAGCCCAGGCAGAATTTAAGCCCTATGACCGACAAAAAAAAAAAAGAATATAGGCCGGGCGGTGATGGCTCACTCCTGTAATCCTAGCTACTACTCAGGAGGCTGAGATCTGAGGATCACGGTTGAAAGCCAGCCTGGACAGAAAAGTCCATGAAACTCTTATCTCCAATAAACCACCAGAAAACTGGAAGTGGCGCTGTAACTCAAGTGGTACAGTGCTCGCCTTGAGCTGAAAAGCTGAGGGACAGTGCTCAGGCCCAGAGTTCAAGCCCCATGACCACCCAAAAAAAACTATTTATATACAATGTGCTGCTTTGTAAATGATTATTTCACTATGCTTAAAACAAAAATTTAGGGCTGGGAAGGTGGCTCAGTGGTAGAGCACTTGCCTTGCATGCTCGAGGCCCTGGGTTTGATTCCTCAGCACCACATAAGAAAAAAGAAAAAAGCCGGAAGTGGTGCTATGGCTCAAATGGTAGAGCGACAGCCTTGAGCTGAAGTACAGCGCCCAGGCTCAGAGTTCAGGCCCCACGACCAGACCCAAAAAATAAATTAATTAAAACAAAAATTTATGTTAAGGGGCTGGGAAGGTGGCTCAGTGGTAGAGCGCTTGCCTTGCGTGCATGAGGCCCTGGGTTCGATTCCTCAGCACCACATAAGCAAAAAGAAAAAAGCTGGATGGCGCTGTGGCTCAAGTGGTAGAGCGCTAGCCTTGAGCTGAAGAGCTCAGGGACAGCGGCCAGGCCCAGAGTTCAGGCCCCATGACAGGACGCAAAAAAAAAAAATGTATGTTAAAAATTATACTCCAAAGTAAAATGGTAACCCTTGTACAACTAAAGATAACTAAAAGAAAAAAAGCTGGGGGAGAGGGGTGGCTGGGAAGGTGGCTCAGTTGTAGAGCCCTTGCCTTGCATGCTTGAGACCCTGGGTTCGATTCCTCAGCACCATATAAGCAAAAAGAAAAAAGCCTGAAGTGGCACTGTGGCTCAAGTGGTAGAGCACTAGCCTTGAGCTGAAGAGCTGAGGGACAGCGTCCAGGCCCAGAGTTCAGGGCCCACAACTGGACCCCCCCCCAAAAAAAGAGCATGAGGTCCTGAGTTCCAGCCTAGTACATGCACACACAAAGAAACAACACAACAAAAGCAATTTTAGGCCAGGTGCTGGTGGTTTACTCTTATAATCCTAACTACTCAGAAGGCTGAGATTTGAGGATTACAGTTCAAAGCCAGCTGGAACAGAAAAGTATATGAGACCCTTACCTCCAATATACTACTCAGAAAAAGCCCTAAGTAGCACTGTGGCTCAAGTGGTAGAGTGCTAGCTTTGAGCATGAAGAGGCTCAGAGACAGTGCCCAGGCTCTGAGTTCAAGCCCCAGGACTGGGGAAAAAAAATTAACAATCCTAAATTAAGGCAATGATCTACACATTATATAAAAATTTTTAATTAGTAACAACAATCCTGGTTCTTATGTGTCACTGCATGAGCTAGAAGTCTTTTTTTAGGGGAGGGAAGAGAATGCTCCTGGAACTCAGGGTCCATGCTTTTGCTTGGCTTTTTTATTCACAGCTGGCACTACCACATGAGCTTCGCCTCCAATTCCAGCATTGTGCTGGTTAAAGGGAAATAGAGTCTCTGAGATTTTTCAGCCCAGGGCCAGTTTTGAACCACAATACTCATATCTCAGCCTCCCAAATAGCTAGGATTACAGGCACAAGTCACTGGTACCAACTCAAAAGCTTTATAATTAGAAATCTAGCTAGCAACTTCCCCTTCCTAGACCTTTTATCTTCTAAGACATGCCAAGCTATGCAGTTAGAACGTTCCAGAAGCTACAAAACAGGCAGAACAAAATGAGGACACTGCACATATGCCAGCTAAAAAAGGCATAGACAATCATCAGACCAGTCTTCAGAAAGATGCTGCTTTTTAAATATCCTTCCTTTTCTTTAGTTTGGAAACAAGCCCCAAGACTGGCAAAAAAAAAAAAAAGTGATGTAATATTAAGACACAAAAACAAATTTGATGGAATCATTAGAAACCTTTCTCAAGCTGGGTGCCAGTGGCTCACACCTGTAATCCTACTCAGGATGAGATCTGAGGATCATGGTTCAAAGCCAGCACTGACAGGAAATGCCGTGAGACTCTTTATCTCCAAAAAAAAAAACCACTCAAAAAACCGGAAGTTGCGCTGTGGCTCAGTGGTAGAGTGCTAGCCTTGTGCTGAAGAGCTGAGGGACAGTGCCCAGGCCCAGAGTTTAAGACCCACTACTGACAAAAAAAAAAAAAAAAAAAAGCTCAGATAAGTACCCAGGCTGAGTTCAAACCCCACAACGGACCAAAAAAAAAAAAAAGCAAAAATGGGAACTGGAGGTGTAGTTCAAGTGGGAGAGTAGCTAGTTGTGAGGGGAAAAGTCAGGCAAAGTATAAGGCCAAGGGTTCTAGCCCCAGTACCAGCATATTAAAAGCAAAGAAGCCAACTTGGAGGCTGGTAACTCATGCCTATAAATTCTAGTTACTCTGAAAACTGAGAGATCTAAGATTCACAGTACAAAGCTCACCTGGACAGGAAAAGTCTATGAGTCTATTATTACCAATTAGACACCCAAAAAAAATTTAAAAGAGCCAGACATGGATGTGTGGCTCAAGTGGCAAAGCGCTAGCGTTGAGCAAAAAAACTGAGGGTCAGGATTGGGAAGTTGGCTCAGTGTTAGAGTGATTGCCTCACATGCATGAGGCCCTGGGTTTGATTCCTCAGCACCACATAAGCATAAAAAGCCAGAAGTGACACTGTGGCTCAAGTGGTAGAGTGCTAGCCTTGAGCTGAAGGGACAGCACCCAGGCCCCCATGACTGACACCCCCCCCAAAAAAAAAGAGGGTCAGTACACAGACAATGAATTCAAGTTCCAGGACTGTGTGTGCAATTCTTCAGATTTCAGCCTTCTGAGTAGCTAGGATTACAAGTGTGAGCCATCAACACCTGGCCTAAAATTGCTTTTGTTGTGTTGTTTCTTTGTGTGTGCATGTACTGGGCTGGAACTCAGGGTCTCATGCTTTTTTTTAAAGCTTTTTTTCTTTTAGCTATCTTTAGTTGTACAAGGGTTACCATTTTACTTGGGGTATAATTTTTAACTCAAGGCGAGTGCTCTACCACTTGAGCTACAGCTGAGCCACAGCGCCACTTCCAGCTTTTTCTGCTTATGTGGTACTGAGGAATCGAACCCAGAACCTCATGCATGTGAGGAAAGCACTCTACCACTGAGCCAACTTCCCAGCACTGGAATGCAAAATTTTATACTAAATTTCTCAAGTATTTATTTTTGTGCTAGTCCTGAAGGTTAAACACAGTTCAGTTTCTACCTCTGCAAAAGTGATCTTAGACACATCATCCATCAAAAATCCAGGAATCTAGCTGGGCGCCCGTGGCTCATGCCTGAAATCCTAGCTACTCAGGAGGCTGAGATCTGAGGATTGAGGTTGAAAGCCAGCCCAGGCAGGAAAGTCCGTGAGACTCTTATCTCCAATAAACCACTAGAAAACTGGAAGTAGCACTGTGGCTCAAGTGGCAGAGCGTTCACCTTGAGTTGAAGCGCACAGAGACAGTGCCCAAGCCAGAGTTCAAGCCCGGATCAAAAAAAAAAAAAAAATCCAGGAATCAGTAGCACACATCTATAATCCTTGCTACTTTAGAAGGGACCACATCTCCAAACCAACCCACAAAAAGCTAGAGTAGAAATGTGGCACAAGTGGTAGAATGCCAGCCAAGCAATCATGAGGCCCTGAATTTAAACCCAGCAAAAGTAAACAAATAACTCTCCCCACACTAAGCCACAAATCTTCCCTCATCTGTTTTTATCAGAAGAAAAAAAAAAACCTTTTTCTGCCCACTGGGATGTCCAAACAGCCTCTTTAAGCCATCATTAAACAATGTCCTCATTTTGTCACACTCTTACACCTAGCATTCTTTCAGTTATAAAAACACTACAACTCTGTCCATTCCAGTTTGGGAACCTGCAACTTCCTTCACCGTGGTACTCCCTCTCTTTCTCTCTCTTTTTTTAGTCAGTCCTGGGCTTGAACTCTCAGCTCTTCAGCTCAAGGCGAGCACTCTACAACTTGAGCCACAGCGCAACTTCTGGTTTCCTGGTTGTTTACTGGAGGTAAGAGTCTCAAGGCCTTTCCAGCCCAGGCTGGCTTTGAACCACAATCCTCAGATCTCAGCCTCCTGAGTAGCTAAGATTACAGGTATGAGCCACCAGCACCCGGCTCTCCCTCTCTTTAATGCCCTACAAAATTGATTTCTGACTTTCCCCAAAAAGCATTTCTCTGAACTGTTAGATCTTCCCTTTTTCAATGTCCCCTGCTCAATACCTCCATACTACTTTTCTCAATTTGTAAATTTATTTGCCTACTTTTTGTGCCCTCTCCTACAACCTTGTAAGTTCCCAAAGAGAAAAGACCCAGTTTACTGACAGGGCCAAGCACAGAATTTGTTGAATCACTGAATCAAAAAGTTAATTTATCTTATATACTGGTTTAAAAAATAATAATAAAGAATGAAATCATCCACAATCTAGATTAATAGCATTAACCACAGTTCCTTCAATTCAGGATGTCACTATTCCCAACTAGAGTCCTAAGACTCTTTAGTAGTTAGAACTGTCCATCCTAAAATAAATTTTATGTCTGCATTCTCCCAATCAGACTAAAACTTCCCTACTTCTATGTCACCTCGGACATATTCCAAGCTTCCTTTATCAATACAAAACAACCTTTTATAATTCATAATTTTGGTTTTTTTGTTTTGTTTTTTTGGATCCGGTCGTGGGGCCTGAACTCTTGAGCCTGGGCACTGTCCTCAGTTCTTCAGCTCAAGGCTAGCGCTCTACCACTTGAGCCACTTCAGGCTTTTTTCTTTTTGCTTATGTGGTGCTGAGGAATCGAACCCAGGGCCTCAGGCATGCAAGGCAAGCGCTCTACCACTGAGCCACCTTCCCAGCCCTAATCCATAATTTTTTTGTTTGTTATGGTTGACAGCCTTGGGGCTTGAACTCAGGGTCTGGGCACTGTATCCGAGCTTTGTACTCAAGGCTAGAGCTCTATCACTTGAGCCACAGTGCCACTACTGGCTCTTTCTGAGTAATTTATTAGAGATTCTCACAGGCCGTGCCAAGCTTTTTTTTCCCCCCCTACTGAGGATGTTATCTCTTGGACATGCTAAACAAGCACTGTACTACAACCCCAGGCCTATATCCACTGTTTCACTAACTAAACCCATCTCAAAAGTAGCTTTATTCAAATGACATATACTAAAAAAACTGTTACTACACCACCACTAAAACTGAACTGTACTTAGGCACCCCGTAAACACCAATCTCTGTAATTGGAGATTGTTTATTGGTGCTAAAAGGATTGAAAAAAGTAAATATAAAAATACTGAAAAACATACTGAACATAAAGGCTTTCAAAAAATGTTTCCAACAGAATCTCCAAACAGCTTTTACAAAATGCAATCGAGCCTAATGGCTACACTACAATTAGTTTTTGATACAGCTAGAGTACTAATACTAGCTCACAAAATACATCTCCCAACAAAGAACAATCTAAGTTTGGTTTCATCCGTTAAGTTTCTCAAGGCATCAGCAATTTTGTATTTTTAACCGACCTTTATAATATACACAATCAGGTTAACTGGGGGACAGGACAGACTACAACAGACAGCATTTTCACAAACAAAACAAGGAAGATCATCTGAAAGGGAAGAAAAATTATGGTAATTACACATGCCTCTCCTCTAGGGAATAACGTTTAGAAACCCTATACAAGATTTAGTTAGTAAATGGCTAGTCTTCGGTTTTAAGTCTTAAGTCTTCACAATAACTCGATAAAATAGCCAGTGTTATTCACTGGTATTTTGGGAATAAAACTGGAGTTACCTGGAAGAGAAGGTTCAATCTAAAATCAAAAAACGGTAAAAATCAGTTGAACCCAAGCCGACTATTATAAAAACTGCCACCAGAAGTTTCACTGGCTCTGCCCGGCCAGGCCCAACCACACTCGGAGGCTTTCCCTTCAATCCAATTAACAGCCTCCCCGTACACACTACTCCCACTGATGGCTTCCAACTTCTGGGCCGCAGCGTTGCTCCGCGCTTCCGTCGTCACGCTCTACCGGTTAGATTTAGAAGAGCAGAGAAAATAAAAGATAAAAGTTGCTTAGGTGCTGAGACACACATGCTTCAGAGAAGCAGGGCACACGCCGATTACCACTGGAATGCAACCACCCTCGTCAAAAAAAAAAAAAAAAAAAGAACTTTTTCCGGTAAGGTAAATTTGGATTATGCCTGTTTGGGCCACAAAGGGGGAGGGGGGAAGGCGATAATTAGTATTTGCACAGTGCCAGCCACTTGAGCCCAGGAAGACAGAACCAGACCGATGGAGTCTCCGTAGGGGGAAGGGCACGCAAGAGTCCCGGGAAAAGACGAACATACAAATAATGGGCTTCCTACGAATAAGGGAAGGCAGAGAACAGGCTTGTGGAAACCTCTCTCCGACAGACGGCAAGTAATAATAATAATAAAGACGCGGACGCGCTACTCGGAGAAAAGGCGGCCAGAGCCTCGAGGGCTAGGCCGGAGCACAGGGAAGCCCTGAAGGGCGGGGAGGGGGAGGAGCCCGAGCGAGCAGGGCCCGCTCCGAAGAGGCCCGGGTGGGAAGCGCGGGGGAGCAGCTCCGCGCCAGGCCTTCTTCGGGCCCAGCCGCTACCTAGAAAACACAAAAGATGAAACAACTCGAACCGGTTGAGGGGTCCTAACTCCCATTCGAGGCCTTCACTCACCTGGGCCCACCGTAGCGACCGAAGCAGCAGCCTCGCAACGGCACAACCGGCCCGAACCTCGCCCCCGCCCGACAGCGCGCACCAAGTCCCCGCTCTCGGACGATGGCGATGGCGGCGACGCCCCAGCTGCCTCCTGGGAAACGTAGTCCGAAAACTACCAATCCCCGTCTACTTGCTGGGCTCTTAAACTACATTTCCCACAAGGCAAAGCAAACGTTGGGCCCGCCGCTTTGCGTCACGCGCTGCACTGTCGGCAATCACGTGGGTCACGGCGTTCCGTTCCCCTCCCCCTCCGCCTGGGTGGCCAAGGGAAGTGAGAGGTAGGTGGACGGAAGCGGTGGGGGCGTCGCTGACGCCACTGCCCCCACCATTTTGGAACCAGCTTTCAAGGAGGGCCCGCGGTCCACCTACTTGTTGGCCTGCCTATGTCGTCGAAAAGTCACTGGGAATCGGGTTACCCTAGTTTTCGTATTCCGACCTGCCACTCCTTCCTTTGTGACCTTAAGCAAATCATCTCCCTTTCTGTCTCACAAAAATAAGACTCCAGCCGGGTGCTGGTGGCTCATCCCTGTAATCCTACCTACTCAGGGGGACTGAGCTCTAAGGACGGTGGTTCAGAGCCAGCCCCTGCAGCAAAGTCAGACTCATCTCCTCCCAATTAACCCACCAGAAAACCGGAAGTGGCTCAAATGATAGAATGCTAACTAGCCCTGAGGAAAACAATTCAAGGACAGTGCCTAGGCCCTAAATTCAAAGCCCAGGACACAAAAGAAATTAAAAAAAAAAAAAAAAAGCCAGGTGCTGATTTTTCAGGCCTGTAATCCTAACATCTGAGGATCGTGGTTCAAAGCAGCTTGGGTAGGAAAGTCTGAGGGACTCCTATCTGCAGTTAACCATCAGAAAACCATAAGTGGAGCTGTGGCTCAAGGTAATAGAGGCTAGCTTTGAGCAAAGAGTTCAGAGACAGCACCCAGGCTCTGAGTTCAAGCCCCCACACCGGCAGAAAACACACACACACAGGGGCTGGGAAGGTGGCTTAGTGGTACAGTGCTTGCCTTGCATGCATGAGGCCCTGGGTTCAATTCCTCAGCACCAAATAAACAGAAAAAGCTGGAAGTGGTGCTATGGCTCCAGTGGTAGAGCGCTAGCCTTGAGCTGAATAGCTGAGGGACAGCGCCCAGACTGAGTTCAGGCCCCATCACTGGCAAAAAAAAAAAAAGAAAACACACACAAACACACACACAATGAGATGCCTTTTCACACCCATTAGTATGGCTCCCAAAAATAAAACAAATGTTTTCAAGGATGTGGAGCAATTAGAAGCATTGTGCTTTGCTGGTGGGAATATAAATTGTAAGATGATGCAGCTGCTGTGGTAAATACAATAAAATACCTCCATAAATTAAAATAGAATTAGCATTGGATCCAATAATTCAGCTTCAGGATGTATGTCCAAGGGAACTGAGAACTAAGGATTCTTTTTTTTTTTTTTTTTCTTTTTCTTTTTTTTTTTTTTTTTTTTTTGGTCCCGTCATGGGGCCTGAACTCTGGGCCTGAGTGCTGTCCTTCAGCTCTTCAGCTCAAGGTTAGCGCTCTACCACTTGAGCCACAGCGCCACTTCCGGCTTTTTTCTTTTTGCTTATGTGGTGCTGGAATGGAACCCAGGGCCTCAGGCATGCAAGGCAAGCGCTCTACCACTGAGCCACCTTCCCAGCCCAGAACTAAGGATTCTTAACACGTGCTCACAGCAGTGTTGTTACAGTAATGCAAACATGGAAACATTCCCAGTGTCCATCAATAGAGGAATAAAAAAAAGCAAGGAGCCAGGAGGACCATGTTTCAGGCTAGTAATGCTAGATACAAGGAACTCAGTTCGGGGCTGGGAAGGTGGCTTAGTGGTAGAGCACTTGTCTTGCATGCCTGAGGCCCTGGGTTCAATTCCTCAGCACTACATAAGCAAAAAGAAAAAAGCCGGAAGTGGCGCTGTGGTTCAAGTGGTAGAGTGTTAGCCTTGAGCTGAAGAGCTGAGGAACAGCGCCCAGGCCCAGAGTTCAGGCCCCACGACCAGACCCAAAAAAAAAAAAAAAAGGAACTCAGTTCAAAGCCAGCGTAAGCAAGAAAGTCCATTAGTTTTGATTCTCCAATTAACACACACATACACATACCCCTAGCTATGTAAGAAACACTGTAATTAGCAGGGCCTATGTTTTTGTCTTTCCCATTAGAAAAGAGATGAACCTTTTTTTGTCAGTCATGGGGCTTGAACTTTGGGCTTGGGAGATGTCCCTGCACTCTTCAGCTCAAGGTGAGATCTCTACCACTTGAGCCACAGCACCATTTCCAGTTTTCTAGTGGTTTATTGGAGATAAGAGTCTCACGGACTTTCCTGCCCAGGCTGGTTTTGAACTGCCATCCTCAGATCTCAGCCTCCTGAGTAGCTAGGATTACAGGTGAGAGTCACTGGCGCTCGGCCAAGAAAAGAGAAGAATCTTGATGGATTTTT
Organism: Dipodomys ordii; assembly: GCF_000151885.1. Taxonomy (NCBI): domain Eukaryota; kingdom Metazoa; phylum Chordata; class Mammalia; order Rodentia; family Heteromyidae; genus Dipodomys; species Dipodomys ordii. The sequence goes on along the minus strand of NW_012267397.1, from coordinate 1,121,272 downwards.
GCCCCCCATTAGTACAATGTAGACCAAGTCCATATATTTTTGGTTTTGCATTGCTTTGGGGTTTTTTTGGTTGGTCATAGGGCTTGAACTCTGGGCCTGAGAGCTATCCCTCAGCTCTTCAGCTCAAGGCGAGCGCTCTACCACTTGAGCTACAGCACCACTTCCAGTTTTTCTGGTGGTTTATTGGAGATAAAAGTCTCAAGGAGGGGCTGGGAAGGTGGCTCAGTGGTAGAGCGCTTGCCTTGCATGCCTAAGGACTTGGGTTCGATTCCTCAGCACCACATAAGCAAAAAGATAAAAGCCGGAAGTGGTACTGAGGCTCAAGTGGTAGAGTGCTAGCCTTGAGCTGAAGAGCTGAGGGACAGCGCCCAGGCCCAGAGTTCAGGCCCCACAACCGGACCCAAAAAAAAAAGAGTCTCGCGGACTTTCCTATCCAGGCTGGCTTTGAACCATGATCCTCAGATCTCGGCCTCCTGAGTAGCTAGGATTATAGGCGTGAGCCACCAGTGCCTGGCTGGATTTTTTGTTTTGTTTTGTTTTTGTCATGGAGTTTGAACTCTGGGCCTGGGCATTGTCCCTCAGTTCTTCAGCTCAAGGCTAGTGCTCTACCATTTAAGCCACATCACCACTTTCCAGCTTTTTCTGAGTAGTTTATTAAAGATAAGAATGTCACGGACTTTCCTGCCCCAGCTGGCTTCAAACTATGATCCTCAGACCTCAGCCTCCAGAGTAAGTAGGATTACAGATGTGAGCCGCTAGGGCCCAGCTTTATTCTTCCTCTATTTGTTTTCTCTCATTTCTTAGGATTGAAATTATGATGAGTTCTACCACTTAAGCCACACCTCCAGCCCTCTTCCTTCTTGGAGCACTTCCTGGTGGCAGCATAATGTATACTGCTTGTTGAGACATTCTGATTACATCTAATTTTCCATTTACAGATTTTCTAGGTATGTACTTTCTGCCATGCCTCCTGCAAAATAATGGATAGAAAATACAGAAACAGTTCTTGCCCATGTAATTGTAACTCCTCTGTACAGTATTCTCACAATAAAAAGAAAAAAGAAAATACAGAAACAGGGACTGGGAATGTGGCTAGTGATAGAGTGCTTGCCTAGCATGCATGAAGCCCTGGGTTCAATTCCTCAGTACCACATAAACAGGAAGTGGCGCTGTAGCTCAAGTGGTAGAGTGCTAGCCTTGAACAAATGAAGCTCAGGGACATTGCCAAGGCTCTGAGTTCAAGCCCTAGGACTGACAAAAGAAAAGATAGAGCCTGGCACCTGTGGCTAGCACTTGTAATCCTAGCTACTCAGGAGGCTGAGATCTTAGGATCAGGGTTCAAAGCCAGCCTGGGCAGGAAAGGCTGTGAGACTCTTATCTCCAATAAACCACTCAGAAAACCAGAAGTGACGCTGTGGCTCAAAGTTCTTGGTTTTGAAATACTCTATCTTGGATCTCTTCTTACCTTGTAATCAGCCTCAGCCCCTTCTCTGGCCAAGAAGGGTCCAGTGTCCACCCTCTTCTCCTTGTTATTCAGCTTCTCCTATACTGAGGTGGATTTTACATCTGTCGCCGAAGCATTTCACTCCCTTAACTACATTTTTTTTCCCCCAGTCCTAGGCCTGGGCACTGTCCCTGAGCTTCTTTTGCTACAGTGGCACTTCTAGCCTTTTCTGTTTATGTAGTACTGAGGAATCGAACCCAGGGCTTCATGCATGCTAGGCAAGCACTCTACCACTAAGCTGCATTCCCAGCCCCGTACTTACATCTTAAAATACTCTGATTTGCTATATGTATCTCAGCCTGTCAGAAATTGAACTCTCCTTTCCTCCCAACACAGGATTACCAAGTTAATTGCATAATTGTTTATATGTGAGTATTATTTACTAGGTTTTGAGCTGTCAAGGGCAAGAAGACTTTATCACTTTTTTTTCTTTTTTTGTCTGTCATGGGGCTTTAACAGTGGGCCCAGGCACTATCCCTGAGTTCTTCAGCTCAAGGTAATTGCTCTACACTTGAACCACAGCACCACTACTGGTTTTCTGGTGGTTAATTGGAGGTAAGAGTCTCACAGACTTTCCTGCCCAGGCTGGCTTTGAACTGTGATGCTCAGATCTCAGCCTCCAAAGTAGCTAGGATTACAGGCATGAGCCGCTGGTTCCCAGTGACCTTATCACTTTTTTTTTGGGGGGGGGGGTCTGGTTGTGGGGCCTGAACTCTGGGCCTGGGCACTGTCCCTCAGCTCTTCAGCTCAAGGCTAGCGCTCTACCACTTGAGCCACAGCGCCACTTCCAGCTTTTTTCTTTTTGCTTATGTGGTGCTGAGGAATTGAACCCAGGGCCTCATGCATGCAAGGCAAGCACTCTACCACTGAGCCATCTCCCAGCCCTCTTTTAAGGTCTTTTATAAGACATAATAACCAATATCTTAGGTCCCTTACTAGTAGTAACCCTAGCTTCTCAGGAGGCTGAAATCTGAGGAACTTCTTTCAGAGTTACCCCAGGCAGACAAATCTGAGACACTCTTATCTCCAATTAACTAGCAAAAAGTTGGAATGAAGGTGTGGCTCAAGTAGTAGAGCACCTTGAGCAAAATAGATAAAGGCAGTTCCTAGATCCTGAGTCCAAGCCTAAGAGAGAGAACCAAAGAAAGAGAAAAAGAAAGACAGAGAGAGGGAAGGAGGAAGGGAACGAGGGAGGGAAGCAGGGAAGGAAGAAAGGAGGCAGACAGAGATCAGGATGACTGGGACTTGAAGCCAGCCTGAGCAAAAAGGTTCACAAGACCTCCATCTCAAATAATAGCTAGGCATGGTGGAGTACATCTGTCATCCAGCTATACAGGAGGCTGATTGGGAGGATCACATTTCCAGGCCAGACTTGGCAAAAATAATTCACAAACCTCCATTTTAAGGGGAACATGGTGGCATGCATCTATCATCCCAGATACTTTGGGAAGCATGAAATAGGAAGATCACAAGGTCCAGGCATAGGATGGGAAAAAACATGCCTCCAGCAGGTTTTCTGTGTTTGATTTTTCCCCTTTGGTTTCATTCAGTGTTTCTCAACTAGGGGAAATTTTGTCCCCCAGAGGACATTTGGCAGCAGTTGCAGACATTTTTGGTGTCACAACATCCCAAGGGATTGTACTACTGACATCTAGTGGGTAGAGGCCAGGGACCCTGCTGACCAACCTAAAAGGCACAGAACAGTCCCTCCCTCAAAACCAACAGTAACCCTGGTGCTAATAGCTCACTCCTGTCATCTGCTACTCAGGAGGCTGAGCTCTGAGGGTCACAGTTGAAAGCCAGACTAAAAAGGAAAGTCTGTGAGACATCTCCAATTAACCACAGAAAAAGCTAGTGCTGTAGCTCACATGGTAGAATGTTAGCATTGAGCAAAAGAAGATGTGTCCAGGCTGAGAGTTCATGACCCAAGACTGGCAAACAAAACAAAACTTTAATCCTATTCAAGATAGAGTGCCAAGGCTGAGAAATCCTTTATGTTAACTTATAAAATGTCCAGAAAGCTTTAAGATATTCCTATTTCTGGACAGCAAGAATGTACAGATTGTTTTGAAGATGGTCAACAAATTCATGCTTGCTCTCCTTCTTGGGAAGGTTGTAAGGCTGCAGTGTGGAGAGGTTATAAAGGTAGATTGAAGTCAGATGAGAATACAAAATAGGGTCCCACAGCACAAAGAACACAGGTTTTGATTTTCCACTTGGATTCATATTCTAGCCTTGATTAATTGTTTAGCTTGTGTGCCTTAGGCAAGTGACTTTTCCTCTCTGACCCTGTGTGTAAAGTAGGCCAGGCAACTCAGCTATTCAGACAACTCAGCTATTGACTCTTTCAGATAACAGGAGGTTATATCTGAGTGTGGATGAGGCAGGTCAGCCATAACTGGTCTTCTGGGCAGCCTGCAGGGGAAACTACTAATTCTGACTTACAGTTCCTGCTGTTCCTTTTCCCTTCAGGTAGCCTAGAAAGTATTTATATATGTGTGTGTGTGTGTATGTATATATATATATTTGTGTGCCAGTACTGGGTCTTTAATTTTGGACCTGGGCATGATCCCTTAGCTTTTTTTTTATTATTATTGTGAAAATACTGTACAGAGGGGTTACAATTACATGGGCAAGGTAATGAGTACATTTCTTTTTTGGGGGAGGGGTCCGGTCGTGGGGCCTGAACTCTGGGCCTGGGCGCTGTCCCTCAGCTCTTCAGCTCAAGGCTAGCACTCTACCACTTGAGCTACAGCGCCACTTCCGGCTTTTTTTTCTTTTTGCTTATGTGGTGCTGAGGAATCGAACCCAGGGCCTCATGCATGCAAGGCAAGCGCTCTACCACTGAGCCACCTTCCCAGCCCATGAGTACATTTCTTATCAAGCATTGTTGCCTCCTCCTTTGTTTCCCCTTCCCATCCCTTCTAATCTCCCCCCCCATAACCCTTAGCTTTTTTACTCAGAAGGTCTTTCTTGAACTTTAGCCAGAATCTTTCCTTTTGTAGCTTCAACTCTGCCTTTGTTGTGAGTGTGTGTGTGTGTGTGTGCACTCGCTCACGCGTGTGCATGCTTATGCACTTGCACGCCTGATACTGAGACTTGAACTCAGGGCCTGGGCACTGTCTTTGGCTTATTTTTGCTCAAGGCTAACACTATCCTACTTGAGCTACAGCTCCATTTCTGAGATCTCTGAGGATCAGGGTTCAAAGCTAGCCTGGGCAAGAAAGCCTGTGAGACTCTTATCTCCAATTAACATCAAGTGGTACAACGCTAGCCTTGAGCTGAAGAGCTGAGGGACAGTACCCAGGCCCAGAGTTCAAGTCCCACAACTGACCAAAAAAAAAAAAAAGGCTCAAGGACTTTCCTTCCCAAGTTGGCTTTCAACCTTGATCTTCAGATCTCAGATCTCAGTTACCAAGATTTATAGGCATGAGCTACCAGTGCCCAGCTCAGCTCTAATCCTAGCTACTCAGGAGGCTGAGATCTGAGGATCATGGTTCAAAACCATCCCAGGCAGGAAAGTGCATGAGATTCTTATCTCCAGTTAATCACCTGAAAACTGGGAGTGGTGCTGTGGCTCAAAGTGGTAGAGCGCTAGCCTTGAGCAAAAGAGGTCAGGGAAAGCACCCAGGCACAAAGTTTAAACCCTATGACCCACCCCTACCCGCTCCCCCCAAAAAAAAATAGTGATTGTCTTAGGAGTCATAGCAAGAGGCTGGACTAAACCAAGCAGACCCTGGAGGATGGAGCTGGTTGAGGATCAGAGTCCTACTCTAAATGGTCTAAGCTGAGTAAACTCCCAGTCTTTTGAGATGCTGAGTGAGTGCCTGGAGGTTATGTGGCAATTGTCCTATTTCAGCAAGAGAAAGTAGGTACAAAGAAGAAAAGTCACTTGTCTAAATGCACACAGCTAAAGGAGTTAAGAGAGCTTAGAGATGTAGTTCAGTGGTAGAGCGCTTGTCTAGTAAGCATGAGGTCCCAGATTTGGTCCCCAGAATGGTAAAAAAAAAAAAAGAAAAAAGGTAATGGAGGTTGGAATATGAACTTAGATCTGATAACAAAGCCTGTAAACAAATTATAATTCAGAATTATAAACATAATTAAATGTAGAATATGCAAGGGTAATAACTCAAAGTTTGTCCCTTCCTAGTTATTTCATTGCATTTTGCTATTTTTGTTTTTGTTTGCTCTTGTTTGATTTTGAGCTGGAGTCTTTCTTTTTTTTTTTTTTGTCGGTCATGGGACTTGAACTCTGGGCCTGGGCGCTGTCCCTCAGCTCTTCAGCTCAAGGCGAGCGCTCTACCACTTGAGCTACAGCGCCACTTCCGGTTTTCTGGTGGTTTATTGGAGATAGGAGTCTCACGGTCTCTCCTGCCCGGGCTGGCTTTGAACCGCGATCTTCAGATCTCAGCCTCCTGAGTAGCTAGGATTACAGGCGTGAGCCACCAGCGCCTGGCTTGGAGTCTTTCTTAATGCCTAGACTGGTCGTAAATTTCCAGGCTCAAATAATCCTCCTGCCTCTGTCTCCTGAGTGCTGAGATATTCATGGATGCTCCACAACACCCTACATTTTTCTGTGATCAGTGTTGTTATTGTTTTGTTGTTGAGATAGTCTCACTTTGTAGTCCAGGATGGCCTTGATCTCACCATCCTCTGAGTATTGGGATTGTCATGTAGGCCACCACACCCAGCTTCTCAGCACTTCTGAGCTTATCTACATCTGGATGCTAGAAGCACTACATAGTGGTGTGTTCACCTCTTCTCAGTTCCACCTTTCAGGTTGGTTGCTTGCATTTGACCATAGTGGGTCTAGGAAGCATGGCTCAAGTGGCAGAGTATCTATATAGCAAGCATGAGGCCCTGAGTTCAAATCCTAGTTCTGATAGAAGAAAGGAAGGAAAAAATGATCACAGTGGGAATATTTACACCAGTAAATGGCAAGTATACTTCCCAAGTTGCAACCATATATTAGCATATCACGGGATAGATGGTTCTAGAAGTCTGACTGTGACTGGATTTGTTACTGAATCTCCCAAGAGCCAGACTGGAAGACTGTTTTGGAGCAGATGATACAAATTTAGAGATGTAACTAAGTAGGATCTTTCTTTCCTCCCTTCCTTCCTTCTTCTTCTTCTTCTTCTTCTTCTTCTTCTTCTTCTTCTTCTTCTTCTTCTTCTTCTTCTTCGTCTTCGTCTTCGTCTTCGTCTTCGTCTTCGTCTTCTTCTTCGTCTTCTTCTTCGTCTTCTTCTTCTTCTTTTTTTCTTGTCGGTCATGGGGCCTGAACTTTGGGCCTGAGTGCTGTCCCTTACCTCTTCAGCTTAAGGCTCGCACTCTACCACGTGAGCCACAGCACCACTTCTGGCTTTTTCTGCTTATGTGGTGTGCTTATGTGCTGAGGAATCGAACCCAGGGCCTCATGCATGCAAGACAAGCACTCTACCATTGAGCTACCTTCCCAGCCCAGTGGGATATTTCTTACCTCTAATTCTATTCTTACATCTAATTTTATTCTATGAAATAAAAAGCATACTTGCTGTAAGAACTTTGTCCACACATACTTGAGGGCTCCTCTGTCCCAAAATACAACTGTGATATCTTCTGGATGGAATAAGAGTAGAGGCCTCCTGGGGCTGGGAAGGTGGCTCAGTGGTAGAGCGCTTGCCTTGCATGCCTGAGGCCCTGGGTTCGATTCCTCAGCACCACATAAGCAAAAAGAAAAAAAAGCCGGAAGTGGCGCTGTGGCTCAAGTGGTAGAGCCGCTAGCCTTGAGCTGAAGAACTGAGGGACAGCACCCAGGCCCAGAGTTCAGGTCCCACGACCGGACACCCCCAAAGAATAGAGGCCTCCTGAGGGCAGGGACCTGGTTCTCCAGTGCACCTCTGGTGCACCCCTGGCTGGTGCACCCTGGCTGGTGCACCTCTTCACTCTCAGCAAATCTTGTGAATGAAGGCAGTTCAGCCTTGCTTCAGGGAGGAGCCTATGCACCAGGGCAGATTAGGAATCACCAGACACCAGAGTTGCTTCTTGTCAAAAATGGGAATCAAAGCCAGATGCTGGTGGCTCACTTCTGTCATCCTAGCTCCTCAGGAGGCTGAGATCTGAGCATCACAGTTTGAAACCAGCCCAGAGGGGAAAGTCCATGAGACTCTTATCTCCAACTAACCAGCAAAAAGCTGGAAGTGGGGTAAACAAATGTAGCAGTGTTCCTAAACTAGACACTACGTTTAAAATGAACAATTTGTCAACGTGTGGGTAGAAACAGGAGAAAAAATATGGGAGCGAATGAGGGAAGGGGTGACATTTTCCAAAAAGAAACATAATCTTTACCCAACTTACATAACTGTAACCTCTTTGCACATCACCTTTATAATAACACTTTTAAAAACTTGGTTTTAGGGGCTGGGAAGGTGGCTCAGTGGTAGAGCGCTTGCCTTGCATCCTTGAGGCCCTGGGTTCGATTCCTCAGCACCACATAAGCAAAAAGAAAAAAGCCGGAAGCAGCACTGTGGCTCAAGTGGTAGAGTGCTAGCCTTGAGCTGAAGAGCTGAGGGACAGTGCCTAGGCCCAGAGTTCAGGCCCCATGACCGGACCCAAAAAACCAAAAGAAAACAAATAAAAACTTGGTTTTAAAAAGCTGAAAACAGAGCTGTGGCTCAATTGGTAGAGTACTAGCCTTGAGCAAAAAAGCTAAGTGGCCTGGTGCTGGTGGCTCACACCTGTTATCCTAGCTACTCAGAAGGCTGAAATCTGATGTGGTTCAAAGGCAAAGCCCATGAGACTCTTGTCTACAATTAACCACCAGAAAACCCAGACAAATAAAAAGCTAAGGAGTAACTTCCAGGTGTGTGCGTGCACGCCTACACACACACACACACACACACACAAAATCATGGAATGGAAATCTACCTGGGAAATGGGAAAGGTTCTCAGTCAGATTCAATCCCTTCTCAGGGGAGCATCTGATTATACTTTCAGACTGTTGATTGACACAAAAGCAGCACCACCTGCTTCAGTGAATAGGAGCTATGGATGTTTCTTTTTCTTTTTGTTGGTCATGTGGCTTGAACTCTGAGCCTAGATGCTGTCCTTGAGCTTTTCAGCTTAAGTGCTTTATCACTTGACCCAAGGTGCCACTTCCGGTTTTCTGGTAGTTTATTAGAGATAAGAGTCTCACAGAGGGGCTGGGAAGGTGGCTCAGTGGTAGAGCGTTGCCTTGCATGCCTGAGGCCCTGGGTTCGATTCCTCAGCACCACATAAGCAAAAAGAAAAAAAAGCTGGAAGTGGCGCTGTGGCTTAAGTGGTAGAGCACTAGCCTTGAGCTGAAGAGCTGAGGGACAGTGTCCAGGCCCAGAGTTCAGGCCCCATGACGGACCCAAAAAAAAAAAAAAAAGAGTCTCACGGACTTTCCTGCCTGGGCTGGCTTTGAACTGTGATCCTCAGATCTCAGCATCCCAAGTAGCTAGGATTACAGGCGTGAGTCACGGGTGCCTAGCTGGCTATGGATGTTTCTAAGCATTCTACAATGCACAGAACAACTCCCCCAACCCCTATTCCAAGAATTATTCTGCCCAAAAGTTGATAATGTTGAGGTGAGAAGGCCTGGGACCGGGAAGTAGTGTGGAGAAACAGACAACTTGGAATCTGGAAAGAGATAAAGCAAAGGGCTACTTGCCCTGTATCTCTTGACTTCTCTCCACCACAGAGCACCCATCTTCCTCATGGGCCTTCTGGGGCTCATTTCATCTCTGCCCTGCTCCTCCCTTTCATCTCTTTGGTGCTGTTCCTCTCTCTGTTTACCTTACACTCTCCATTTCTTATTCTTGATCTGGCCATCTGCTCTGGCAGGATCTTTGTGTGTTCTAAGACACAGACATGTTTTTGGCATACTTATCTCCTTACCCACACTAACAGCTCCAACTACATTGGCCTGGGAGCAAGGCAAGAAGGCAAGCTAAAGGGGAGGGTGTAAAGACGAGAGGTCTACTGGGTCTCCATTCTCCCCACCCACCCATCTTGCTGTGATTAAGAGGGGCCCTCTTCTCTGCCTGTGAGAAGCCTGAAGCTCTAACCATGCTCTTCTCTAAGGGCCTGGGGCCAAGATGATCTGACTTTCCAAGTAGCTTTGCCCTCCCCACTGACCTCTTCATTCCCCACCCCATTCCCAGCTCCTTAAGTTTCTCCTCTAGGCTAGTCTAACAGCTGTTACAAAACAACTGGGCACTGGGCAGATCCTCATTACTGGCCCCACCCTGAGCAGCAAGTGACACCAGGCATATGACTGCCATTGAGCCCAGTACCCTTGGCCTAGAGCTCAGAAGCCTGTGGTCTCTGCCCAGATCTTGACTTGGGGGATCCAGAGCCCAGTTCTCAGAGCCTGGATGTGATTTCAGGTGTTGGAATCCAACACTTGGTGTCCAGATGAATCATCAGTGGCTGTCACTAGAGCCCAGTCCTTAAGCTGCCTGTCCTGTTCTTCCCACAAGGCCTGCAGTGGCCTAGAGTGCTCTGTGCCAGGCCAGTGAGGTCCAGAGCCAGGCATTGTGCACTGTCAGGGACTCTGAACTCAGCTCTGCAGCAAAGTCTGATGGTAATTTTGAAACAGTCCTAAGTTTGGTTTTTCTGTTTTTGGACTCAAAGCCAAGGTCTCAAGCTTGCTGAGCATGTGCTCTACTAGTGAGCCACACCCCTAGCTCTTCCAGAAACCTTTTTTTTTTTTTTTGTTGGTTGTGGGGCTTGAACTCTGGGCCCAGGCTCTTCAGCTCAAGGCTAGTGCTCTACCACTTGCCACAGTGCCACTTCCAGATTTTTTTTCTGGTGGTTAATTGGAGATAAGAATCTCATGGAAGTCGGGCACCAGTGGCTCATGCCTATAATCCTAGCTACTCAGCAGGCTGAGATCTGAGGATCACCTTTCAAAGCCAGCCTGGGCTGAAAAGTCCATGAAACTCTTATCTCCAATAAACCACTAGAAAACTGGAAGTGGTGCTGTGGCTCAAGCGGTAGAGTGCTCGCCTTGAGCTGAAGAATGTAGGGACAGCA
>NW_012267397.1:1096307-1110679 GCF_000151885.1 Dipodomys ordii | reverse complement strand
ACTCTTATCTCCAATAAACCACTAGAAAACTGGAAGTGGTGCTGTGGCTCAAGCGGTAGAGTGCTCGCCTTGAGCTGAAGAATGTAGGGACAGCACCCATGCCCAGAATTCATGCCCCATGACACGACTGACAAAAAAAAAAAGTCTCATGCCTGTAATCCTAGCTACTCAGGAGGCTGAGATCTGAGGATAGAGGTTCAAAGCCAGCCCGAGCAGGAAAGTCCGTGAGACTCTTATCTCCAATAAACCACCAGAAAACCGGAAGTGGCGCTGTAGCTCAAGTGGTAGACCACTAGCCTTGAGCTGAAGAGCTGAGGGACAGCGCTCAGGCCCCAGACTTCAAGCCCCATGACTGAAAAACAAACAAACAAAACCTCATTCAAATGAAAATTTAAGGTAAAAGTTGGATAAAAGGACAAGTATAGACAGAATGACAAGAAAGACTAGAAAGGCAGGAAGGATTTCCAGATAAAATACAGACTACCAGGTTTAGTTTGAATTTTGAGCAACAAATATTTTTATTATTGTTGTTGTATTTTGTTTGTTTTTAGTTGGTTGTGGGGCTTGAACTCAGGGCCTGGGTGTTGTCCCTGAGCCTCTTTGTGCTCAAGGCTAGTGCCCTAGCCACAGGGCCACTTCCAGCTTTTCTGAGTAATTTATTAGAGATAAGAGTCTCATGGGGATTTTTCTGCCTGGGCTGGCTTTGAACCATGACTCTCAGATCTCAGCCTCCGAAGAAGCTAGAATTAAGGCGTGAGCCACCAACCAGTGCCTGGCTTGTTTTTGTTGTTGGTGGTGGTGATGGTGGTGGTGGTGGTCATGGGGCTTGAACTCAAGGCTTGAGTGCTGTCTCTGTGCTCTTTTTTACTCAAGGCTAGCAATCTACCACTTGAGCCACAGCTCCACCATGCTTTTTGGTGGTTAATTGGAGGCATAACTCTCCAAGCCACATGACCAACATATGAAACATCAGAAGCAGAAGCGGAAGAAAAAAAGAAGAGGAGGAGGAAAGAAGAAGAGAAAAAAAGAGCCTTGCCTGGGCTGGCTTTGAACCACAGTCCACAGATCTCAGCCTCTTGAAGAGCTAGAATTACAGATGTGAGCCACCAGCACCCAGCAAAGCAGTTTTTTGGGTTTTGGTTTTTTTGTCAGTCCTGGGTCTGGGCACTGTCCCTCAGCTCTTCAGCTCAAGGCTAGCACTCTACCATTTGATCCACAGAGCTACTCCATTTCCAGCTTTTTCTGCTTATGTGGTGTTGAGGAATCAAACCCAGAGTTTCATGCATGCAAGGCAAGCACTCTAACACTGAGCCATCTTCCCAGCCCTGCAAAGCAGTTTTTAATATAAGTGTGTCCTCATACCAAAGTTGGAACATACTTAAACTGAAAAAAAATTATTATTGGTTCTATGCACTTAAACAAGGCTCCCATGTTTTGATGTATTAGTTTGGTGCTATAACAGGACATGAGCCTTTGCTGGGTTATTTTCTTTCCAGTTGCTGCAGTAGGGACACAGGGATGTTTCTATGGCTGCTCACTTTGGGCTAGTGGAAACTTCAGAGAATTTTTTTTTTTTGGGAAGTGCTGGGGATCCAATCCTTCCTAATGGCAGGCAAGTACTGTAACATTCAACTATTAGCCTCAGCCTCTATTTTTAAATTATTTCTACTTTTTATATATTTTCTTTTTTTATTGTTGTTGATGGTACTAAAGTTTGATCACAGGGCCTTGAATTTTTCTAGGTTGGTGCTCTGCCACTTGAACCATGCTTCTACCTTTGCTTTTTGGCTGCTTATTTAGAGATACTGTCTAGCAACCATTTCTGTTCAGGTTGTCCTCAATATGCAAATCTCCATATCTCAGCTTCTGAGTAGCTAGGATTGAAGACTAGTTATGAGCTATCAATCTAGGCTTTTTTTTTTGGTCGGTCATGGGGCTTGAACTCTGGGCCTGAGCACTGTCCTTCAGCTCTTCAGCTCAAGGCAAGTGCTCTACCACTTGAGCTACAGCGCTACTTCAGGTTTTCTGGTGATTTATTGGAGATAGGAGATTCACAGTCTTTCCTGCCCGGGCTGGCTTTGAACTGTGATCCTCAGATCTCAGCCTCCTGAGTAGCTAGGATTACAGGTGTGAGCCACCAGCGCCCAGCCTTTTTTTTTTTTTTCTTCCAGTCCTGGGACTTGAACTCAGGACCTAGTTACTGTCCTTGATCTTCATTTGCTCCAGGCTCCACTGTACCACTTGAGCTACAGCACCACTTCCAGCCTTTTCTGTTTATGTGGTACTAAGGAATTGAACCCAGGGCTTCATGTGTGCTAGGCAAGCACTCTACCACTAAACCACATTCCCAGCCCAATCTAGGCTTGTTTATTTTATTTTATTTGGTACTTGAACTCAGGGTCTAGGCACTGTCTTTGAGTTACTTTTGCTCAAGGCTAGCACTGTACCACTTGAGCCACAATACCACTTCCAGCTCTTTCTGGTTATGTGGTGCTGAGGAAATGAACCTTTGCTAGGCAAGTACTCTACCACTAAGCTACATTCCCAGACCAATCTAGGCTTTTTTTTTTTCCTGGTCCTAGAGTTTGAACTCAGGCCTGGGCACTGTCCTTGGGCCTCTCTGTGCTCAAGGCCAGAACTCTACCACTTGAGCCACAGTGCCACTTCTGGCTTTTTCTGTTTATGTGGTACTGAAGAATTGAATCCAGGGCTTCACCCATACTAGGCAAGCATTCTACCGTTAAGCCACATTCCCAGGCCTCTAGGCTTTTTTACAAATACATTTTCTCATTTTCTTTAAGGAGCCAGCATTAACTAATCTCATATATACATACATACATACATACATACAAACATACACATGTATATGTGCATATAATACAATGCATATGTGTGCATATATATATATATATCAGTTATTACTAAGTATTACTAAGACTGCGCTCTACCTAGGTTACTACAAATTACCCTTTTAGTCTACTCCTTAAGATGACTTTTGGCCATAGAATAGTCACAGGATTGAAAATTCCTTAGCTACAAGAATTCAGACAATGAGCTCTCTCTTCTATCCTGTTCCTTGGCCACCCCATTTCCTTCTCCAGTTTTCAGTGTTTCCTTCTGGAGTCATGGAAGAAAACACATGTTCTTTTGTTTTTCAGTTCTAGTGATTAAAACCCAGAGACTTTTTTTTTTTAAACCACAGCCTCTTAACATCTTCCTGCCTCTAGTCTTGACCACCTGCTTCCACATTGAGGCTGGCTCAATGTCTGGTCATCTTACCTCCCATGCGAAAGCCCTGCAGTAGTTTTCTGAGCTGAGCTGTGCTGGAGCGGAAAGAGCAAGCTTCCCAGTTTATCAGGACACTGAACACTTGGTACGCCACTCTGGCCCTGCTTCCGGACACGTGGCACCTCCCTCCCCCCCCCCCCACTCACTGCACTGCAGAAACTACCAGCCAATTAGTCTCCTTGACTCCCTGCCCAATCTGCCTCCCCTGGCTTGCTCAGGTTTCTCTCTGTCAGTCATTTATTGTACACAGATAGCACCAGCCCTCACCCAGGCAGGACACCAAGGAAAGTGATATTGAAACATTTCTGCTCTTATGACTCACATTCTGCCAGAAGAGCACTTAACAGGTAAACAATTACAATTTGTTGTGCTAGGTTGCATTCGGAACACTGGGGTCAAAGTGGATCTCCTGGAAGAAGTGACCATTAAGATTTGAACTGGGGGCTAGGAAGGTGGCTCAGTGGTAGAGCGCTTGTCTTGCATGCATGAGGCCCTGGGTTCGATTCCCCAGCACCACATAAGCAAAAAGAAAAAAAGCCGGAAGTGGCGCGGTGGCTCAAGTGGTAGGGCACTAGCATTGAGCTGAAGAGCTGAGGGACAGCGCTCAGGCGGAGTTCAGGCTCCAGGACCGGACCCCCAAAAAAAAAAAAAAAAGGTTTGAACTGGTACAGTGGGTCAGGCAGGGAGAGTAGTGTTCATAGGAATAGCGTATACAAAGGCCCAGAGGCCTGGAGAAGAGGCTGGAGTCCTGGGAATTCAGAGAGAAGACTATAAGAGCCATTGGGTAAAGAAGCCCCAGAAAACCACCATACAGAGCATATCTTTTGTTCTGAGCACAATGAGGAGCAGGGAACATCCTGGGCAGAATTAGGGGCATGGTGCAGTGTAGGTTGGAGGAGCCCTGCCTTTCTTTCCATTCTTCTTTCTCTTTTCTTTTTTTGTGCCAGTCCTGGGGCTTGAACTCAGGGCCTGGGTACTGTCCCAGGTTCAAGGCTAGTACTCTGCCACTTGGAGAGCTATAGCTCCAATTTTTTGGTGGTTAATTAGAAATAAGCATCTCATGAGCCTGACACTGCTAGCTTATGCCTGTAATCCTAGCTACTCAGGAGGCTGAGATCTGAAAACCACAGTTCAAAACCAGCTGGGGCAGGAAAGTCTGGACTCTTCTTTTTTTTGTTGTTGTTGGTCTTGGGGCTTGAACTCAGAGCCTGGGTGCTGTCCTTGAGCTTTTTTTTTTTTTTTTGGTCAGCTGTGGGGCTTGAACTCTGGGCCTGGGTGCTGTCCCTCAGCTCTTCAGCTCAAGGGGAGTGCTCTACCACTTGAGCTACAGCGCCACTTCTGGTTTTTTGGTGGTTTATTGGAGATAAGAGTCTCACGATTCCATGTAATTGTAACCCCTCTGTACAGTATGTTCACAAATAAAATTAAATTAAAAAAAAAGAGTCTCACGATCTCTCCTGCCCGAGCTGGCTTTGAACCGCGATCCTCAGATCTCAGCCTCCTGAGTAGCTAGGATTACAGGCGTGAGCTACCAGCACCCGGCTATCCTGGAGCTTTTGTACTTAAGGCTAGTGGTCTAGTTCTCTGAGCCACAGTGCTACTTCCAGGTTTTTTGTTGTTGTTGTTGTTCTTTTTTAGACCTGGGGCTTGAACTCAGGGCTTGCACACTGTTCTTAAACTTCTTTTTGCTCAAGGCTAGTACTCTACCATTGGAGCCACAGTGCCACTTCCAGTAGAATTGAACACAGGGCTTTAGGCACACTAGGCAAACACTCTACCACTAAGCCACATTCCCAGCCCCACTCCCAGTTTCCTGGTGATTATTTGGAGATAAGAGATAAGTTCCTGCTGTAACTGGCTTTGAACAAAGATCCTTATATCTCAGCCTCTTGAGTAGGCTGGAGTCTTCAACATCCTGCTGTGAGACTCTTTTTTTTTTTTTGGGTCCAGTCGTGGGGCCTGAACTCTGGGCCTGAGCACTGTCCCTCAGCTCTTCAGCTCAAGGCTAGTGCTCTACCACTTGAGCCACAGCACCACTTCCAGTTTTTTTCTTCTTACTTATGTGGTGCTGAGGAAGCAAACCCAGGGCCTCAGGCATGCAAGGCAAGCGCTCTACCACTGAGCCACCTTCCCAGCCTTGTGAGACTCTTATCTACAATTAACCACCAGAAAATTGCAAGTGAAGCTGTGGCTCAAAGTGGCAGAGTGCTCGCCTTGGGGACCATATCCAGGTCCTGAATTCAGCCCCATGATCACCACCACCACCACCACTACCACCATCAAGAGTCCCCTTAGAACTGTGATCCTCAGATCTCAGCCTCCTGAGTTACTACTGGCACCTGGCCCTGACATCTAGGATGGCAGTTTGGATTAGAATGAAGATACTGGGGGTTGGGAAGGTGGCTCAGTGGTAGAGCGCTTGCCACATATGCGTGAGGCCCTGGGTTTGATTCCGCAGAAAAAAAGCTGGAAGTGGCGCTGTAGCTCAAGTGGTAGAGCGCTCGCCTTGAGCTGAAGAGCTGAGGGACAGCGCCCAGGCCCAGAGGTCAGTCCGTACGACCAACCAAAAAAAAAAAAAAAAAGAATAAAGATACTGGAAACATAGGCAGAGGTGTGGGCGATTTCCCTAGAATCTGGCTTGTGTCTTTGGTAGCTTCTAATCTTCCTTTCTTTCTTCCTTGCTTCTTTCCTTCCTCCCTTTCCTTTTCTTTTCTTTCTTTCCTTCAAGATCTGGACTCAAACTTAGTACCTGATGCTTTTTTTAATTGACTAATACTCTACTAACTGAGCCATGCCTCCAACCCTTCTAGTGCTATTCTCTGGAGAGAATCCCTCTCTCCCTCTCTCTCTTTTCTCTCTTTGATGGTATTTGGATTTGAACTAGGTAGGTGCAGTAGCTGAAAGCTATACTCTCAGTTCTTCTACAGGGAGTTTCTGAGTTCAAATTTGAGTTGGAGGTGCTTCTAAGACATCTAAACAGACATCCAGCAGAGAGATACTAGCTGTCAACCTCAAGAGAGAGATCTAGACCAGAGGTTCTTTTTACTTGTGCCAGGCCTAGGGTTTGAACTCAGGGCCTGGGTTCTGTCTCTGAACTTCTCAAAGCTAGTCTCAAAGCAAATTTGAACAATTCAAAGTATTAAAAACTCACTTTTTGTGCTGGGAAGGTGGCTCAGTGGAAGTGCTGGCCTTGCACGCATGAGGCCCTAGGTTCGATTCCTCAACATAAGCAGAAAAAGCCAGAAGTGGCGCTATGGCTCCAGTGGTAGAGCACTCACCTTGAGTTGAAGAGCTGAGGAATAGCGCCCAGCCCAGAGTTCAAGCCCCATGACCAGCAAAACAAAACAAAAACCCCCTCACTTTTGGGGTGGTGGTGGTAGTACTAGATTTTGAACTCAATGCTTTGAACTTGCTATGTAAGTGCCTTGCCATTTGAGCTATGCCTCTAGCCCTTTGGAATTAGCCGTTTTTCAGGTAAGGTCTTGAGTTTTGCTGGGGTTGGCTTTAGACTGAGATCCTTCTTTTTATGTTCCTCCCACCCCTCCCCATGTTGTGGCTGGGACCACAGGTTCACTCCATCAAGTCTGACTCACTGATTGAAATGACATCTTACTAATTTTTAGCTCAGGATTTTCTTAACAAGTAACTAAAATATGGTCAGCATTGTCAAAAAAAAAGAATGCTATAGCCTAGTCTGACTCTATCCAATGAGATTGACTATTTAAATGGACTTCCTTCCAATTAACTTTCAGGTGGAACACAATGTTTATAGAAGTTAAGCAATACTTTGGGGATGATTGTTTGTTTTTGAGACAGTGCCTTTGTACTGCAGGTTGGCCTTGAACTCATGATTCTTCTGCATGGCTCAACAGGGCTTATAGGTATTCATCACCACATCCAAATTGGGGCTAATTTAAAGTTTACATAAATTTTATTAAAACTCGACAAAAAGGGATGAGAATGTAGCTCAGTGGTAATAGATCTGATCAGCACGCCCCCCCTCACTCCCTCCCCCACAGCCTTAACAGTAACTAGAGCCACTATTAAAAACTCAGGCCAATAAAATATTCTTTGCAGGGAGAAGCATTTTAATTAATTGATTATTATATTTTGGGGGTGTCCGTCTGGGCCTAGGCACTGTCCCTCAGCTCTTCAGCTCAAGGCTAGCGCTCTACCACTTGAGCCACAGCGCCACTTCCGGCTTTTTTTTTTCTGCTTATGTGGTGCTGAGGAATCGAACCTAGGGCCTCATGCATGCAAGGCAAGCGCTCTACCACTGAGCCACCTTCCCAGCCCTAATTGATTAATTTTTGACAAAAAATGGGGCTTGAACTCTGGGCCTGACCACTGTCCCTCAGCTCTTCAGCTCAAGGCTAGCGCACTACCACTTGAGCCACAGCACCATTTCCAGCTTTTTTTTTCTGCTTATGTGGTGCTGAGGAATCGAAC
The DNA here is from genome assembly GCF_000151885.1 of Dipodomys ordii. NCBI lineage: Eukaryota > Metazoa > Chordata > Mammalia > Rodentia > Heteromyidae > Dipodomys > Dipodomys ordii. Next base: position 1,102,942 of record NW_012267397.1, on the reverse strand, counting down.
CCAGGGCCTCATGCATGCGAGGCAAGCACTCTACCACTGAGCCAACTTCCCAGCCCCCAACCTTAGGCTTTTTGTCATTTGGATTTGGGTTCTTAAATTCTCTATAGATGATGTACTTGAATGCCTACACCTGGGGCTGACCCTTCCCTTCAACTTCCCCTTGGGACGCCACTGCTCGCAATGTGGGATCCAATTTGACCTGGACACTGTGGATAGGAAATGAGTGACCAGGGCTGTCCCTTGGCAGTCATTCAAGTCCTTAACCTTTAATTCAAATGATCTTCTCAGGTATCACCTCCAATACAAGGCTTCCTCTAAGCAACCTCTGTCCCCCTTGAATCTGGATGAAATATTTCTTCTTTGCCTTCCCAGAGCAGCCTGTCCCTACTTCTGTCACTGACCCCTGACCTCTCACATCTGCCCTCTTGGAGACAGGATACCCTGAAGACAAGGACCTGGTCACATATTTTGGCCACATGAGGACACGCATCTAAGCATGGCTGCTTCTAAAGGGAGTGGTTTGGGGAAGGGGCTGAATGTATACTGTTGTTGAGCTGCCTCAGGATGTGATATGAGCTCAAGATGGGGAAGGGCCTTGCAACTAACAAGACTGTGTAGCTGGGCGCTAGTGGCTCACGCCTGAAATCATAGTTACTCAGGAGGCTGAGGTCTGAGGATCGCAGTTCAAAGCCAGCCCTGGCAAGAAACTCGGTGAGACTTTTCTTTCTTTTTTTTGGTCGGTCGTGGGCTTTGAACTCTGGGCCTGGGCACTGTCCTTCAGCTCGCTCTTCAGCTCAAGGCTAGTGCTCTACCACTTGAGCTATAGTGCCACTTCTGGTTTTCTAGTGGTTTATTGGAGATAAGAGGTTCATGGACTTTCCTGCCCAGGCTAGCTTTGAACCTTGATCCTCAGATCTCAGCCTTCTGAGTAGCTAGGATTACAGGTATGAGCCACCGGCTCCTGGCTTTCGGTGAGACTCTTATCTCCAATAAACCACTCAGAAAACCGGAAGTGGCTCTGTAGCTCCACTGGTAGAGCACTCGCCTTGAGCTGAAGAGCTGAGGGACAGCCCAGGCCCAGAGTTCAAACCCCATGACCGACAATTAAAAAAAAAAGACTGTTGGTTTAAAGCAAGCTTTTCCCCTACCACAAGCCTTAATTTTCAAATGAAGACACTGAAAACTCACAGATGTCAGAGGAATAGTCTGATCATATTGACTGATTCATTGGTCAAGCCAAGAGGACAGCACATATCTTGGCCTCTTCACTAGGGCCCTGGCAGTAAACCTCTGTGTCGGGTCCACCTTTTGTTTGGGGTAGGTCCACAGTTGGTTTGTGTTGGGTCCACCGTTGGTGTCAGCCATTGCCACCTCTACTATGAGTCAGAGCATGTGCTCTCAGTTGACCACCAGAGGGAGCCAGATACCTGATTATGGGAGACTGGGCAGCATGAATATCTTTGAGAGGAGGCCCAACCAGTGGAGATGCAGTCTTGTTATAGGGTGAATGGGGTTGGGGTGGTATTGCTTCTAAGAGCCTGAGCTCAGTTGGCTGCTGGAATGGGAGGAGGAGCCAAGAGCATTTTGTTGCCTCTTTCTGGCCCTGCCTTGCTGGCTGTTAGGGGAAAGGGCAGTGGTAGGAAAAGGGAGGGATCTCCAGAAGGGTGGATCCTGCCTCCACCTCCATTCTCTTCAGACTCTCTCATGGCTTGGAATAGACCGGACATTCCCAAGTCTCTGGCAGGGAAACCAGGAAATCAGACCGGGAAGGCAGTCTGGGCCTTGTCTTCCCAAGTCAGCTGTTGTCCCAGGGCTTCCTGGAAAAGCCCTGCTGTGCCAAAGGAGACTGACTCTCTGTGTTCTCCTTAAGGCTGCTTCCTTCCAGAACCTTCCCTGCGCTTTTCTCTCTGTTCTACCTCCCAGGCTATGCAATCAGATCATGCCCTGGAGCACCAGACCTGTACAAGAAATTGTTCTTGGGCTGGGAATGTGGCTTAGTGGTAGAGTGCTTGCCTAGCATGCATGAAGTCCTGGGTTCAATTCCTCCGTACCACATAAACAGAAAAAGCTGGAAATGAGCTGTGGCTCAAGTGGTAGTGCTAACCTTGAGCAAAAAGAAGCTAAGAGAGTACCCAGGCCCTGAGTTCAAGCCCCAGGACTGGAAAAACAACAACAGGAACAAAAAACCTCCAGCACAGCTGAGTGCCAGTGGCTCAGTCCTGCAATCCTAGTTTAGTTACTCAGGAGCTCGAATTTGAGGACTGCAGTTCAAAGCCATCCTGGGCAGACAAATCTGAGATTTTTTCTTTTTTTTGGTTTGGTCGTTGAGTCTGAACACTTGAGCCACAGCGCCACTTCCGGCTTTTTTCATTTTGCTTATGTGGTGCTGAGGAATCGAACCCAGGGCCTCAGGCATGTAAGGCAAGCGCTCTACCACTGAGCCATCTTCCCAGCCCAAATCTGAGATTCTTGTTGTTGTTGGTCATGGGGCTTGAACTCTGTGGGCATGGGCTCTTCAGCTCAAGCAGAGCGCTCTACCACTTGAGCCATAGCACCACTTCTGGTTTTCTGGTGGTTAATTGGAGGTAAGAGTCTCACAGAGGGGCTGGGAAGGTGGCTCAGTGGTAGAGCGCTTGCCTTGTATGCTTAAGGCCCTGGGTTCGATTCCTCAGCACCACATAAGCAAAAAAAAAAGCCAGAAGTGGCGCTGTGGCTCAAGTGGTAGAGCGCTAGCCTTGAGCTGAAGAGCTGAGGGACAGCACCCAGGCCCAGAGTTCAGGCCCCAAGACCGGACCCCCCCCAAAAAAAAAAAAAGAAAAGAAAGAGTCTCACAGACTTTCCTGACTCGGCTGGCTTTGAACTGAGATCCTCAAATCTCAGAGATCTCAGAGTAGCTAGGATTACAGGCGTGAGCAACTGGTGCCTGGTTTTTTGTTTTTTTTGGGGGGGTTTGAAGTCTGGGCCTGAGTGCTATCCCTGAGCTCTTCAGCTCATGGCTAGTGCTCTACCACTTAAGCTACAGCACCACTTCCCGTTTTCTGGTGGTTTATTGGAGATAAGAGTTTTACGGACTTTCCTGCCTGGGCTGCTTTTGAACGGTGATCCTCAGATCTCAGCCTCCTGAGTAGCTAGGATTACAGGCGTGAGCCACCAGTGCCTGAGCTCGGTACCTGGCTTCTGAGAGATTCTTATCTCCAATTAACCAGAAGAGCTGGAAGGTGTGGCTCAAATGGTAAAACACCAGACTTGAGTGAAAAAGTTAGGCAATAGTATGAGGGCCTGATTTCAAGCCCCAGCATTGGCTTGCGCACGCGCGCGCGCACACACACACACACATACACACACACACTCAATCTCCACCACCTCTGGGCCTGGCATACAGGAGATGCAATGGCTAAGTAAATTTATTACCCACTTGCTTTTCCACATCTCTGCCACTCAAGACTTGGCCTCTGTCATCTCTTCCTGGACCCTGGTAATTACTTCTTGTTTCCTGGCTTATAGTCAAATCCTTACCAACTTATTTCCCACTCAGAAGCCAGATTGGTCTAATAAAATTGCTGATCTGATTATGTCACCCACCTTACTGTTTAACAGCCTTCAGTTGCTTTACAGGGTACACAGACTAAAACCCAAGCTCCTGACCACAGCCTTACAAGGCCTTGCCTGGTCTGGCTGCCCCCATGCCAAGCTCCACCTCATCAGATCTTTAATTCAACAATTTTTTTTTTGGGGGGGGGAGTTGGTTGTGGGGCTTGAACTCTGGGCCTGGGCGCTGTCCCTGATCTCTTTAGCTCAAGGCAAGCGCTCTACCACTTGAGCCACAGCACTATTTCCAGTTCTCTGGTGGTTTAGTGGAGATAAGAGTCTGAGACATTCCTGCCTGGGCTGGTAATCCTTAGATCTCAGCCTCCTGAGTAGCTAGGATTACAGGCATGAGCCACCAGCACCTGGCTGATTCAAAAAATATTGAGTGTTGTATTACTGGGCATTGGGGCTGTTGTTCATGAGCAAAAGCAGACTGAAGATCTGCTCGCAGTCCTGTGGCTACTCAGACCCCACTCCTTTCCAGTCTTTTCCCTTGTCTGAAAGGTGCTTCTGCCTCTCCTTTCTGTGCTTCCTGACCTTGCCCAGTCAACATCTATGCACCATCAGGCCTCCGCTGAATCCTTTTATTCAAGGAACCTTATTGACCTGGCCCTGGTTCACATCCTTGCTGTATTCCTTTTTTGTTTTCTTTCTGGTTTTGGGACTTGAACTTGGGTCCTGAGCACAGTCTCTGAGCTTTTTTGCTTGAGGTTAGCACTTTATTACTTGAGCCACAGCTCTACTTCTAGCTTTTTGCTAGTTGACAGGAGATAAGAGTTGCTCAGATTTGTTTATCCAGGCTGGCTCTGAGTCTGTGATCCTTAGATCTTAGTGTCCTGAGTAGGTATGATTACAGGCTGGAGCCAGCAGTGCCCATCTGGCTGTCACTACCCTCTTGTTGATACTGTCTTTTTAGCGCTTACGTATTCCACGTTCATATTCATCTGTGTGGTATTTAAGTAATGCCCATCTTCTCCACCAAGAAGCTCGGGAGCTGCTGGGCCTGGTTTCTGCTGGCCACTGAATCCCTCTGGTGCTTAGTTGGTACGCCACAGGCAATTTATTGATTGGATAGTGAGTAAATGCTTTCCCAAGAGCATTGCCAGGGCAGTGCCTCTGCAAACATGAACCAGTGGCTGAGCTGGGGGTTGGGAGAGGTAGGCGTAGGAGCTCCAATCGTGGAGAGGGCATGGAACAGCTCAGGATGCCCCAGCTCATAGCCCTGGGGGCCTCGCATATGCTGACACACCACCTGCCACTCCTCTGCCTTCAGGTCAAATTTAAATATTGCTTCCTTACACAAATACCTTCTTGGAGTAGGTTTCCAAATTATTCCCACCCTTTCACCCAGTTCATTTCCTTCTCTTTTTTTTCCACAAAGGAAACAAATTTATGTATTTGTCTGTGTTTCCACAGGAGGTGGGAGCTTTGGGCCACTAGTTTAGGACTATTTTAGGGCTGGTTAATCCCATGTTCTCAAGGACCTAGGTTTTTTTTTCCTTGCTCTGCTGTCCAGGATGTTGGCTTTGTCTTCAGGTTGGCTAGCAGAATGGCTGCAGCCATCCCAGGCATCACAGTCAGACCTTGGATCATACAAGCAGGGTTTCCTCATTGTACAATCAAACCAATCAACTACTTCGGTGTGACAAATTATCACAAAATTTAGTAGCTTTTTTTTTTTTTCTTAGGACTGAGGCTTGAATTCAGGGCTTTGGTAAGCTATTCCTAGCTCCTTTTTTACTCTTGGCTGGTCTTTACCACTTGAGCCACATCTCGACTTCTGGCTTTTGGTGGCTAATGTGGGATGTCTCAGATTTTCCTGCCTGGGCTGGCTTCAAACCTCAATCCTCAGATCTCAGCCTTGAGTAGCTAGGATTATAAGCATGAACCACTAGCACCCAGCTTTATCTCACAACGTCCAATGGTTAGAAACCCAAGAGTGGCTTAAATGTGGTTCTAATTCAGAGTTTCTTATGAGGTGATAGTCACATTATTGGCCAGGGCTGAAGTCATCTGAAGGCTGAACAGGGCTAGAGAATTGATTCCAAGCTTATTCAAGTGGCTGCTGGCAGGAAACTTGTTTCTGGATGCATGGGGGCCTCTTGTAAAGCTGCTCACGACACAGCCACTGCTTTCCTTCAGAGTAAGCGGCTGAAGATTGAGAAAGCAATTGTGACAGAAGTTGTGGTGCATTTCATAACTTATTCTTGGAATGACAGATCATCCTTTCTGTTGCATTCTACTGGTCACTCAGCTAACCTAGATACAAAGGGACTACCCATGGGTGTGAGTTCTAGGGGACATTCTAAAGGAGGTCACTTTAGAGGCTATCTGCCAGTGTTTCTTTTCTAAAGTGAAGAAGCCTTTCCCAGAAGCCCTCAGAAGATTTCTTTTCATGTCCATTGGCTAGAACTGTCACCTGCTCATGCCTAAGACAAATCACTTGTAAGGAATTTGGGGACCATCATTTCTGGCTCATCACAATCCTGATTTGCTGTCCCTGGGCCTAGATTCCACCTGGCTGAAGCCCAGGGTGGTGTCTAAAAGAAAGATGGCTACTTCAACAGATTAGGTTTGCATCCAGAACGAGGACAAGGCAACAGGGATGGGTGTTGAGTAGATATCCTTCAGTATTTATAATGCTCGCTGCTAGACTATATAAACTCCACAAAAGGAAAGTTTTTCATTTTTGTTTTGCAATACTGGAGTTTGAACTCAGGGCCTTGTGCTTGTTCGACAGGTATTCTTGAGCCATGCCCCCACCTTTTTCTGATTTTAATAGTTTATGTCCCCCCCCCCGCCCCCCGCCAGTTTGGCTTTGGACCACAACTCTCCTATCTATGCCTCCTAGATAGCTAAGATTATAGATATTAATTATACCAGGATGGTCTTGAATATTGGTCTACCCAATGTCTGCTTCCCTTGTAGCTGCAATTATAGGTGTCTGTCAGCATGTCCAGTCTAAGCTATATCTTTTCCTATTAATGCATCTTCAGTGTGTAGCCCAATACCTGGTATAGATACAATACTTTTTTTTTTTTTGTCGG